>NC_091756.1:41186340-41548840 GCF_043380555.1 Nothobranchius furzeri | reverse complement strand
ATAGTGTAATCTGGGCCAGATGGAGGTGAGGAGGTGAGTGGGTGTGGGTGACAGAAAGCATCTTGCAGATCTTTGGCGAAAATCCAAAAGTCTAATTCCTCCAAAATGTGTCGCTGGAGGTAGCGGTTGGCCCATTGCAGGGCTCTTCCCTCAAGGAAGTACACCATAAGAATAACCATATCCAGGTCCGAACGGTCCATGTCCACAGAGTGCATAAGGTCCCAGAAATTCCAAATAAAACCCCTACAGGTGCCCGGGTCACCATAGAAATTGTACATCCTATGGCTAAAATCCCATTTACCTGGGGTTGTTGCTGGGTCCTGGGTTGGTCGGTCCATTCTGTCACGTTATGAGGATGGTTTGGATCAGGGGTGTCAAACTCATTTTAGCTCAGGGGCCACATTGAGGGAAATCTAGTCCCAAGTGGGCCGGACCGGTAAATTAAAAACAACTTCAGATTGTTTTCTTTATTTTAATACAATCAATATAAAACAAGGCTGGAGCCTGAGGACAGTGTATCCAAAATAGTACAAGTACAACACCTGAAGTGTACTTGAAAATTTTAAATAAAAAAAAATTAATAAATCAATAAAAAAACATTCCTTAGTGATTCAGAGCTCACAGATCACATGGCTAGATCAGTTTCATGCAGCACTTAAAGTATATGTAGGAGAAACTGGGTTGCTCAGCCATATTGTAGCGTTGTGGTTTTATGCTCTTTTATGAAAGAGGAACCATGCTACGTATTAATTCGGAATATTAATTTTTAATAAATCAATAACCAAATTTTATATTGTTAAGAAGACTCAAAGGTTGTTTTCATCGATAAACTGACGATAATATCTGTGTGTCTGTGTTTCAGTTCAATGAGGAAACCAGTTTGACAATTAAAAGTTTTAATTCTTCAAATTAAATTAATGATTTTGAAATTGACAAACAGGAAATAATAATCAACATTGGCAACTTGTGGGACAATCTTTAACAGTTGATATGATCAAATAGACCTTGTGGTGAATTTATGAAGATTGAGAATGTTGTGACATGAATGCGTGTGTGAGTCTGATTTTGCTTCAGGAAGAAACAGGTGTCTGAGTGAAGTGATGGTTTGGATAAACTTAGGTCTTATTAGAGAACTGCATCAAACGCTAAACACCGTGCTCCGTCTCACCGAACTCTTGTGGACCCTCTTTCGGATCCCGGCCGTGGAGGATGGTGATGGTTCATCCAGATGACACCAACGGCTGACAGGGGAGACGTAGGTGTCGAACGGAACCGGTCCAGAGTTGCCCTCGGTACACGTTGATGGTAAAGCGTTTTGTCGATGCGCTTGTTAAGTTTAGTTCACTCAGAAATCAAAGACTCTGTATGAGTCTGCGTTAGAAGTTGCGATTCAGCTGTCCTGTCTGGCTGACAGGAACAGCGTGAGAGGGGGGGGGGGGGGGGGGGGAATGAGCCAACCGGCTCCCCCCTTTTAGTGTTTATTCAGGTCCTCTCTCTTTCGTTGTCAAGCACGAACTGAAATCATAAGACTGAAACTTACCAAAAGCCTTTCTCTTCTCAAAGCAAACGTGTGCGTCAGCAAATGTGTTTTGGAGTTTACTGTGAGAATCTGTGTGTGGGTGTGTGTGAGTGTTTGTGTGCTTGAGTGTGTGTGAAGGTCAGTAACAAACATCCTCAAACATTATCTAATTAAGTATGGATTCATTAATCCATTATAATTACCCAAAGCATAAGAACCATTCATTTGATTAAACACATTTATAATGAGCAAAATGATAATGGTTATTCTAACATTAAAATCAAGAAACAAAGTTTTAAGACTTGTTATGTTATGACTACTTTTATGGGAACAACATCTTCTGTGGGAACATCTTCTGGCACGAAGCTGCAGGTGGCAGATGTTATGGTTTCCTCCCAGACTCGCTGGCGTTCAGGTCTTAATCTGTGGGTGAAAGTTCTCAGCGACCCAGCTTTGACCCAGCTGAGTCCAACGCCACCTTTGTGACAGAAAACCCATATTTCCTCACGTTACATATATTTGACTCATTTTACTTTACATCTTTTAGCTTTCACCAGCACATCAATATCAGAAGTCACATCCTGAGTGGCAGCCAACTTCAGGATGTGATTCAAGTTCTTGTGTGAGCCTTGAGCGCAGCTTTGTTTTATTTAAACTCATTACAGAGAAAACTTGCTCACAAAGATAAGTTTATTTTCACTCTACATTGTAAAGTATGAAAATAAAGTTTACACAACCATCTCGCGGGCTGGATTTAACCTGCTTGGGGGCAGGATCTGGCCCGCGGGCCGCAAATTTGACACCCCTGGTTTGGACCCAAAAATGCAGATCCCCAGGATGACACGAGGCAGGAGTTGATATGTAAAGTAAAAATCCTTTTATTGTAGGAAGAACAAAAATAAACTGGGACGAGGCACAAAGCTGACACAGAGCATCAGAAAACGCTGACATACAAACAACAATGGACCGACAAGACACTGAGACAAGACAGGGTTTAAATACACTGGGGCATAATGGGAGGATGATGAGCTGCAGGTGTGAGGGGAGAGAACCAGGTGAAAGTGATAACTAATCAGGGAGGAGGAGCAGGAGAGGACACCAGACCTAACTGGGAAGGACACACACACACACACACACCTAGCTGGAGGAGGACATAAACACACACACACACACACACACACACACACACACACACACACACACACACACACACACACACACACACACACACACACACACACACACACACACACACCTAGCTGGAGGAGGACATAAACACACACACACACACACACACACACACACACGAATACACTGAGCTGGGGACAAGAGGCTGGAGCTGCCCTGGGAGGAATGATTGAAAAGGGTAACAACATAAGACACTTGACTGAGACGCAGACAAAAGACACATGAGGGTGCTATGAGACACAGAAGGGAATCTAGAGAGGGATGGAGAAACATCAGGAAACACATGAAGGAAGACACAGACGCAGACACAGACCATGACAGTTATAATCAGTCACTCAGAGTATTTTATGCAGGCTGAACGTGAAAATAGTCTCCTGCATTAGCTTCTGATAGAAAATAAACGGGAAATGCTATGATTAGAAAATCCTGACTGATCTATGTCACACTGTCACTTAACACAGAAATGTTTTGCTCTCTGACTTCTTGGTTTCCTGGGGAGAGTTGCAAAATGATTCGTCACCAGAACAACAGAGGGCGTAGCACTGTTCTCACATACCCTGTATGCTGTTCTCATGTTTCCGGTCCACGATAGTACATTTACTATTATATTGTGTTTCTTGTATTTCAGAGACTTTTTAACAGGGACAAACTTTTTCCCCATTCCCTTCACCTCTTCATGCGCCCACCACCTCTAAACCGACATTTCTGTCATTTCTATCCACAAATAAAATATTTACTGCATATATTTTTACTCCTCCATTCACGGGTGAATAAAACTTTCATATTTTTAGAGTTTTTCTATGAGGTATTCTTCAAGTTGCTCATTGCCTGCAGCTAGATATCTATGGCTCTCTTAATGTTTTTGGGGGCGCAAAGGCGGTGCTGTCGACAAAAACGGCATCCTGATCAATCACAAGCTTGCGTCTCACTTGACGGATATTTAGAAAAGTTGGCTCGATGAGAACAACTGTCTGTGACCAGCAGTGAAGTGAATAATTGCGTTAAAAACAGCAGCTGTTTGTTTTTTTTTTCAGTAAAGAGTAATGTAATGAATTAGTCTTCTTTCTTCATGTCCAGCGCTCAGTTATTTATTTTCTCGTCACGTATAATCCTAGATCGGGGTAGACAGACTGGTCCTAGAGAACCGCAGTCCTGCATGTTTTCCAGCCAGTCATGAACTTGCAGTTTCTAACTGGATGAACACACCTGATCCAGGTAATCAACAGTAGGAACAATAAAGGAAGTTGGAAAACCAGCATGACTGTGGCTCTCTAATCTGTCCTAGATCATCCAACTGGAACCAGTGTATTTAAACCCTGTCTTGTCTCAGTGTCTTGTCGGTCCATTGTTGTTTGTATGTCAGCGTTTTCTGATAATTTCGTTAGTAACGCTGTGACACTGACCATATTTGTGTCAGACGTCATGGGCTCTCTGGTGTTACTAACTAACTGTGTCTTTCCCACCCAGCTTCAGCACTTCTGTGTTTGGGCCTGACCAAAGTTAGCAAATTTCAGTCTGGAGGACAAATTTGCACTTGATCTAGTGTCATTTTTAAGGATTTTAATTTATAGATATGCTTTTATAGATTATAAGTAATATAATGCTAATAGAAACACACAATTATACAGGTGAAACTGAAAAAATTGAACATTGCACTAAAGTCCATTTATTTCAGTAATTCAACTAGACCAAGAGACTATTTAAAGGCTCAGGAACCATTTCCAGGTGTTTTGTACTTGAAATTATACATTTTGGTTAATTGGGGTCTTGTTGTATATCACACAGTGGCATTTGAGTTTAAATTAGTGTTATGTTTCCCTGTTTGTATAGTTCCTTCTGTTTGGTCCCCATGTATTTCAATTACCGGTATTCTGTTTTATAATAAACAATTGAACACACATTTTATTATGTTCCAGTATAATTAGTCATTTATATTTTAGTGTAGTAAATTATTGTAAATGTTCTATTAAGATGGGATGCCATTTTTCTTGCATATTTTTATGAAAAGAGTAATGAAATAGTTATTTTTCCTGGTACTTAGTTACTTTTATTATGTTGTAACTCAGTAACTAACTCAGTAACTTTTCAACAAAGTAATTAGTAACTGTAGCTAATTACATATTTAAGTAAAGTTCCCATAGCTGGTGACCAGGGCTTTCCACCAGATGCATAAGCGTCCCATAACATCTGCAAAGTGCATTGGATGGGTGCGTTTCCATTGGCTGCAAAGCATTGTGCTCTGGATACGACCCAGAAACATAGGTATGCATTGCTTAGGCTTGGAGTCTGTCCAGGAAACAGCAGAGAACGTCTCAGATAGTAGCCATACAATAGCATTAGCAACTCCACCACACAGCAGAACTGCTCCAGACTTGTGTTGTCTGTGGAGATAAAACATCAACAATACGAAGCAAACAAAGTCAGTATAGCAAAGTCTCATTGATGTTAGCCAATCAGAGGCAAGATGCCCAAATATCCAAATAAGACTTTAAAACCTGTCATCTGTAGCTCAGCTCAGGCCCGCCTTACAAGGCATTCGTTCCTACTAGAGACTGCTGTAAATGTTTTAATTAAATGAGTGAACCACATCTTTAAAATCAAAGTCTTCCTAAGGAGTCATGAAAATGTGAGATTTTTCTCTTTTTTGTAGCTGTGCTAGAACTAGCCATTAGCTCGAGATGCTGTGGTTCCAAACACCATCTACAACAAGAAGGATCTTATTGTTCCCCCACACTCTAGAGAGAGCATCTGCCATAGCTTGATGCTTTATTATATTCTTTTCTGTATTTGGTGAGCTACAACAAACCTAGATGTTGAAAACATGTCTCCTGCCAACAATATCAGTCTCTCGTTGCCATGGAAAAAGAGGATGACTGTGCTTCAACCACAGAAGGATTTACTGGAATAATAATACTAATAATAGTACTACTAATAAAAATCATTTAGCTCTAATGTTCTTTTTAAACACCAGGAGCAGAACTAAGCAATATGAGATTAAAGGACAAATCCGGTGACACGATGAAAATGATGTAATCAGTGAGTGAAAAGTCTGATTTGAGAGGGAGGCTGAGTTCTGTGTGGGTCTGTCATTTACTTAGTTCAACACAAAAACATGTTGGTCATCATCTCACAGCACAGCAGGCTACCCATTAACATCTAATTGATCATCACAAGGAATGGAAGGAAGAAATGGAGTTGATAATGGTGAGAGAAACCATTTTGTCTCTCTCCCATTACAGAGTAACAACATTCTTGTTTAGTTATTATTCTCCTGTGACTACAAGAACATGAGGAGAAGGGCTGCATGCTGCACTTTCCATCAAAAAACTTCCCCTTCTCATTATAGACAGGGGCCAATTCCACAAGGCGGTGACAAATCTGATTTAGGAACTGTCTTTCAAAATAAAATATTATTTATTTATTTATTTGTTTGTTTGTTTGTTTGTTTGTTTGTTTGTTTGGTTGTTTATTTATTTATTTATTTATTTATTTATTTATTTATTTATTTATTTATTTATTTATTTATGTGTTTATTTATTTATTTATTTGTTTATTGTTCTCACATGCATATTTCTTTTCAGTTTTGCATTATATCAACTTATAAATCCAAATTAAAAATCCAAGCACAATGAAGGCTCTTATCACCTCAAATGCTCCACTAAATAAGAAAACACGTTAGTATTCGATTTAAAACTGCATGGAAACTCATTTTCTAACGATAAATCATTTTGGGAGTACTTGTTCCCCTGATACAGTTTTCAGGCATAAACCCCAATCAGGCTGGAGGTGATTAATTTCCCTGGATTTGGGATTTCTTTGAGGTGATCAACATTTCTGTCTTCAGAGGACAACGATGAAGGAGTTGTTAATGTGTGCATGTGGCCATCCTCCTTTCAGAGTTTATGAGCAGAAAATACAAAATCCAGCAAAAGAAAAGAGGCTGCATGCAGGTAAACCCAATCCACAAACATTAAATTTTGTTTGTTGCTGCAAGGTTTTAAATGTTGTAAATACAATTTAGTAAGCACATATTATGATTAAATGCCCGTGGTTGTTTTAATCTTTTACTTATTCCTAATGTCTCTTGATATTAATTATAGAGTACTTATGTGAGATAGGGAATAAAAGCCCTAAATTAACCTTTAACCGTTTTACTATTAAATAATTCAAAGATTTATAAACCAGTAGATTTGGGGCTTCAAGCATCATGTATTTTTTTAATAACCTGAGAGTTTATGAAACAGATTAGATGACATTAAAGTTAAATTTGTCTCTTGACTAATCAGACCTCTGATTTTCTTACCTTATATTAAATCAGTTGTAAAAATGGTGTTAGGAAATTAAAATGACGAGCTGAAGGGCAGTTTAGTTTGCACCAAACCTCTTAAACAAAACCAGGTTCCAAACCAGTCCTCTTTGTCTTCACGTAGAGCGTCTATCTGCTTCACCCTGCAGACGCCATCAAACCCATTAATCCATCTGCCCAACATGACAAGGACTGATCCGGTTGCCAAACAATCAATTTGTACCTCTCCCACTCACTCCTCTGGTGTGGAAGTACAGAATATCGCAAAACACCATCAATGCTGTAGCAGAGTGAAATAATAGAGTAATAAGGCAATCAGCGTTTGACCTTGGAGGACAGCTAATTCATCTGCTGATCCGTCTTAATTATTCCTTCTGAAATGGTTACAGAAGACAACCTGAGCGTTTCATTCATTCTCATGGTGACATTTCTATTTTTCATCTGAGGATGATGCCATTTTCTTGCGTGGTGCTGCCCTTTCCTTTGGTCGTGATTTTGGAGGATTAGGAGCAGGTTTAGCATGTCAAGGCCAGTGCCTTGAAGACAGATTTAAACACTTGTTTATACAAATAAACATATTTGACGTAATACAAGAACTCAAGTGGCAGTTTACATTGTTTTGATTACAGACCAACAACTAAGTATTGTGTAACACATTAAGTATGTTGGTTCCTGTCACAACATCGTGGGATAAAGGAACTGGATCCAGTTTAATGTTAATATTAGAGGCTGTTGTTGTTGTTGTTGATATCAGTTTGCAACAGGGACAGGAAAACAACAGTTTCCCAAAATAAGGCTTTATATACAATGTTTAACTTTAAAAGTAACATTAATCAAGTTTTATTTAAAAATTCTAACAAGCTGTTTCACGTACTGCACTGTAGAGAAGTCAAACATGTGAACGATAGAAGATTTAAAAATCTGCACCTGCTTACCCACACAGGGTCATGGGGTGCTGGTGCTCATCTCCAGCATTCTAGGCAAGCAGGCGGGGTACACCCTGGACAGGTTGCCAGTCCATCGCAGGGCAACACAGAGACACACGGGAAAAACAGCCAAGCACACACGTAAAGACTATTTAGACAGACCAATCAACCTGACAGCCAGAAAAGCCATAGAGGACCCGCATGTGCACAGGGAGAACATGCAAACTCTTCTCAGAGAGACACCAGGCTGGGATGTGAACCCAGGACCTTCTTGCTGCAAGGCAACAACACCAACCATTGCACCACTGTGCAGTCATTTTATCATAATATTACTTAAAATACTATTAATAATGAATAAAGATTATTATAATGATCATAAAGTGATGATTGCATAATAGTGTCAGATTTTTTTCAAAAGTGTCCAAATTTAAAAGATCGTATTTTCTTTCTTTAGTTTTTGTTTTCTCCTTTGTAACTAGGCTCATGCTTTAAAAAGAAATGAGGAATAAAATGTAATGCACCGAGTGGTTGACCTGCAGGTCGCCATCCAACTTAAAGCAGGGAGTTTTTAAAACAGCCATCTCTATTTAAAGCTCATATAGGCAAAATGCTGTGGGCATTAAAACAAAAGTTTGAATATTTTTGATGAAATAAAGGTTGGAGATTAAAATCCCAATAAACTCTTGCCTGCAGGAAGAATTACCTGATAGAGTCATTAGGACTTTTGACTCCTGAAGTGAGGTGGTTGTAAGGTTTATTAGGGCAGTAAAGTCCGCCTCTGTGTCAGCTCCTCATCACTGAATCGCTCAGAGCTGAAGCTGACTGTCAGCTGCAGAGAGCCGAGCAGCCGCTGGAGACGCTTGAGGAGTGTCAGCTGGGTCTTTTTTCCAGGAGTTTTGAGTTTGATGGGTGATTCAACACGCCTGCAATTCAGCTGAGGGCAGAGCGTCTGACTCAGAATCAAGGCCATGGGAAAAGAGTGAATTATGTATAATATTTGGTGTTTTCAACCCTCAAGAACCAAAACCCTTAAAGCAGATTGGAATGAATACATCAAATTGTAGGAAAAAAATATAACAAAGAAGTAAAATAATGTTTGATACATGTATGGATAGAATGTCACTTGAGGCTATAAATCTTGACTTTATGACTCAAGAAGCCATTTTGCAGAAGCTCGAAATGGGCCATAAGGTTTAAACTTGTTTTTCTTTGTTTCTTCTTTAGTTAAATACCACCACGTGTTATCAAACTCACCATTTAAAGTTGACTTGTGCAAAATGTGCACTATATTTAAGGAAGAATGTTCACTTTTTTACACCATTCACTCTTTAATGGTGTCATGACTTTTAAAACAGTAGGAATGCAACCTTTAAAAAAAGAGAAGCACAGATCCAGAGCGTAGCTGCGATCCTGATGCGACCCTGTCGGATGCTGGGCTTCCAGCAGCCCGGCAGATAGAAGCAGCTCACACTGATCCGTGTGAGAATGCAAAGCAGGCCATCTTGTAGCAGCGAGCAGAAGGCAGGGAGGCATGTGTGTCTGGGAGAGGCAGCCGAGGAGCATTTGTCAGGAGACGGTGACAAAAGGGGGTTGAAGGGGCCTTGCTCGCTGCCATTCAGAGACAATTTGTAAGCCTGGCTGTTGAAGTCGGGCCAAAGACTGGCGAACAGCTGGAGCCCTGCCGTGATTGATAAATGTGGGCCTCCAAGAACTTCATTTTGATATGAATGAAGACAAAAGCGTGACAACGTTCTGTGAGTGTTTAATATTACCATCATTAAGTGGCGGCAGTGGACAAACGCCTTTCCTCAGCTGGGAATACACAGCGCCAAAGGGGAGGTCACAACCCTCTGCTAATTAACATTTTTATGGCTAAAAACCTATTTTGTTGCAGATTTGAATTTAATTCAGGTTGTAAGCTTGTTAAAGGAGGGCTTAATCTGCTGTTAGAGGTTTGCATTACACCGAGGATTACAGCGCTGTCCCTTTGATGAACATTTCCCATCAAACCTTTTGTTTAGATCTACTTTTATTTTAATCTGAGAATAACTTTTGGGGATGTTACATGTTTCTAATCCAATCCCATGACAGGGCATTTGTCATGCTGGTCACTCCGTAAACATGTGAGCGCGTATCGACACCATGGAAGAAGCTCTGGCTGCTTCGCTGTCACACACTTTTGCAAATGTTGTGACCCATGCCCAGATGGGTCAACGGGAACGCCGGTGACCAGCGATGATACCTTCACTTACTGGGTTCACTGGTTTTTAAACCTCTTTATTAACACATGATTTAGTTTCCATCTGGGTGATTGGAGGACTTTTCATCCACAGTGGAGTTTAAGTGAAATAAAAGCAAAATGAGAACTGAATTCAATTCCGGTTTCTCATTGATCATGTTTGCTTTCGTTTTTAAATAAACAGTTTTATCAACATAACAGAGGATTTTTCCATCTCCTTTTATAGAACTGCGTAAACTATGCACATCCATCCCTGACCTATTTAATGGCTGGATAGTGCCAAAGCCCAACACGGGAAATTGAAAAGTTTTCCACCATTAAGTGATATATATGGCTGTGACCGAAGTCCATAAAAATTGGGGAATTGTTCTATTCTAATTTAAAATTCCATTTTCGACACTCCTCAAAGTGACAAAGGAGAACATCCATCCCGTAATACAGTCGAGAATTTGCTGCCAGGATTCACGATGAATGAGTGAATACTGATGAAGTTTAAAAAGCACTGTGTGTCTGTTTCCACATCACTCCAGTGGAGGATGGGATGGTTGGAGGAGGAAGGGCAGGTTTGAACTGGTTTCTATGGGGAGATGAACCTTCCTCAGTATTCAGAATCCCAGTGATCTGAGCTGAGTCTCAAAAGGAGATCAATCTCACTTTGAGGCACTGGAGACTTCATTTGTTTGTGAAGGATGTGAGGTGCTGCCTAAATGACTACGCCAATTCTTCAAAACCCACTTGCACTTGACACTCTGTGGCTCTGAATTCATTGTTTTTTGGGGGCTCAAGTTCACAGACACACGAGTGAATCCAGCCCACTTCAGAGAGGATTTCTCACAATAAAAGCAGTCAGATGTGTTACTCACACAACATCTCCAATGTGGGATCAGGAACAGGAAGTGAGGAGGAAAACACAGCAGAGAGAGGAGTAGGAATAAACATGATGTGTGTGAAATAATATCCCTCACACACATCGGTACGGATGTGGACCTCAGAGAAGAATGTAAATAAAAACTTGTGATGATTTCAAAATTTTGAAAGTTATTTAAATCTTTATTAAATATATAATAAAAATCTAAACATGTTAGGCCAATTTTTCATCTGTTTTGAAATCCCACACATAGTCATATAATGTTATTGCAGGATTTTTGTTGCTGTCGTGTATTTTTTTTTTCTTTTTAACATGTTGTGTCTTTTAACATTTTTTTTTTATTTCAGCTGTGTTCATTTTTTTTTCTTTTTCACTTTTTTCCTGGTGGTTTAGGACTCACAACAGCAAAAATAAGTAATAATAATAAAAAAAGTGGTAAAGCTAATGTACATTTTGAGATATTGCTCTGAAAATAAACTAAATTACTGATGTGTAGCATGGATGCAACATGGCTTAAGCTGCTTTTTACAAATTAAAAGTTGGGGGGGGGGGGGGGAAGCAAACAAGAGGCAACATGACTGGTGAAAATAATAATTACTATTGACAATTCTGTTTTTATATTTTAAAGTTATTATTTGACAAACAATTAACTATAATAAATAAACAAAATAACTGGTTAAATGTCGAAGAAAGCATCAAATGTTTTAACAAAATGTCAGACTTCCAAAAAACTGATAATCATTAAATGAATCTTTAATTTACGCTGTAAAATCTAATTAGTTCACCTCACTTTAAAAAAGCATGCAACCTGGTAGAATTTAAAATAACAAGTACAAAGGAATTGTGTGTTGAAGGTTTTTATACTTAAAAAAATAAAATGCATCTAAATGCAAGTCACTTCAATTACCCCTTTATAGGGGACTCACTGAAGTATTTTAATTTGTCAACCCAGGGTGTTGACGTAGTCCATAAACAAAGCGTATTTCTGTTGTTACAATTTTCAAAATAGTTTTATTTTCATGCAGAGAAAACAAAGTGATCAAATATGGACGTTGGCCCTGTTCTGGTAAAAGAAATCCCAAAATAAAATAACATGAACAAGTGGAAACATTATTTTTGAACACTATAGATAATTATAAGACACATTAGAATAATCTAGCTAATTTTAGAACATTATATCACTGTTCCGAAATACAGAATATAGCACAATGTAGTATAATTTTATCAAAACAGATTACTGTGGAATATTTTTGAAAAGCTATTGAACAATAGATACAATTTCTGATCACACATAGATTATCAGAAGATTTTAGAATATTTTAAATTTGAGGATCTATTATCATCATTCTCCTCTTCATCATCACCATCACTGATGGCAAGAATGGTTGGCACAATAACTGTCTTTCTCCATTTCCCGGAGAAACCTTTGTTTAAAACTGCAAAATAAATTCAATATCATTGTTATAATTACTGTTACCATGAATATTAAGATTAAGTCTAAAAAAACAACAGATTTTACCTAAAAATATTTGTCATTTCTTTTACTTTTTCAGGGAATATAGTCAAAATATGTCAGATTTGATTTTCTAGCTAAGATTTCACCAACTTTATTGAGTGTAACATTTACAACACATTTATCCTTATTTAGCACAACTACCGGTAGTCTACTTTGTGATGTGAGAGTTTCATAAAGCAAGCATTGTTAGCATAGGCGTCATTTTAACTGGGGACGCTGGGGACATGTCCCCGGCAAAATTTGTAATTGGCAGCTGTGTCCCCCCCACTTTCAAAAAAGCCTGCTGATGAGGATTTTTGTTTTACCAGCTCAGATCTTTTACCAGGGGTCGGCAACCTGTTCCCATCAAAGAGCCATTATTACCCGTTTCCCACAGTAAAGAAAACACCGCAGTAGCCGCAGCGTTGTGGGCGGGGCCTACCCTCAGACAGCAGCGCGCTGCTCACAACAGGTGACAGCAGCCGGTACCATGGACATCGCACCCGTGGGGGATTCAACACCCACACTTTTCCAGCTGTTTTGCTCACCTCCACACCAGTCTGGTTTCTTTACGTCACACTCACTCTGTTTGCCTCATCTCCTTCTTCACCTCCGCTTCTGACAGCCGATGTCGGGTTTCCAGGAGAGCAGGAGAGGGAGGGACGGAAGAGCTCGACTGAATAATTTTACATCTTGACATTAGCTGTACAAAGTCTGAGTTTGATAAAGTGAATAACAACAATTTGCAGAGGTTATAACAGGCGCGGCGCCAGGTTTTCATTTTTGGGTGCATGGGCCAAGGTAATTTTGGACGGACCTTAATAAGCAGAGACTTAGTGAAGCAGGCAGGTCGCGCTAGAAAATTTAGTTTAAAAAGACGTCATAAATGTTTCCCCATCATTTTTATTTCTAAAATATGAAGTAAAAACTCCCAGTTTAATTTTCATTCATTTGTCATTAATATGTAGTCTACACCCGTGCGTTAAGTGGACCATCTTCCAGTAAACGCAAAGCATCCAGCCCACCTCTCCAAATGCGTAAAATGTGCATCAGCCGCTAGTTAGGCGTGCCGCGCGCACCGTCAGCTATCGGCCCAGACAAGAGCAGAGCAACTAGAGAAAGAATAGAGGATAATTGTGTCTGGATGTGGATGGAGATTACATTTTACAGCAGCCTGATCAGCATTTAAATACGTAAACCATCACCTGGCTTCTAGTCCACGCTATCAGCATTATTTTAATTGGTGTGTGTGTGTGTGTGTGTGTGTGTGTTTTCCACTTCAAACACTGGTCTAACCAACCAGACCAGCGTGTCCAGTAACATATTAATGTTACAATTAAACAGTTTCCCTTCATGTAGGCCAGGAACTTTTCATCTGCCGTGGCCCGACCTCTTCTGCTCCACATAAACTTTGTGCGTAATCAAATGTCTCTACGCATCATGCGTCTCCGTATTGGAGACGGGAACAAGCGCTGTTCAGCCAAAGTTTCATAATTTCATAAAAAGAACATTTTTCCAAGTGACACATCCCTCAGAGAGACCGGGTTTCCAGACTGTTGCAGTGGGAGGAAATCTTATCGCATGCGCCGGTTCTGCACTGCGCTGCGAACCCCAGATCTTCAGCTCACTGTCCACTGTGCGCTCCGAGCCGCGCGGAACAGTCCAGTATAAAGCTCTGATGTTCTGATGGGAATAATTTACCTCCGCGATGTGTGTAACGATTAAAATGTCAGCTCATCCATGCGCATCAGTGTGCGTCGGGGTAATTCTTTCAAACCAAGCAACATCCTTGAGTTCATCTGTCAAAATAAACAGTCAAATGGAAATATATGTAACCTGCCGTTTAACTGTTTTGCCTTCCAGTGAAGATTGTTGCAAAGAGAAACAATTAAACTTGATTAACCCCAGAGCCACCCAGAGAACCAGAGCGCATGTGGGAAGGTTCCTCCCACTGAAGCGAGTGTTTTCCAAACCCGGTCTCTCAGAGAGACTTGTCACTTAGAAAATGTTCCCTGATTATGAAACTTTGGCTGAATAGCGCTTGTTCCTGTCTCCAATGTGGCGACGCATCCAGGAGCCGTCTGAGGAGAAGCCCAGAATCTCACATTGTCTTCAGCTCATAAAGCGCCTATGATTACGCACAAGCGTGACGCGTCAACCCGGTCTCACAGTAAGACCGGGTTGGACCTGCTCAGGTTTACGCAGACAATCTTTACATTTAGAATTAGCTTACAGATGTAAAATTAATGCAGTAAAATATAAAGCATTTTATTTAAATATCCATTCATTATTTTACAAGCACAGATGTCAGATGGATGGAAGAGCCGCATGCGGCTCCAGAGCCGCGGATTGCCGACCCCTGTGCTAGCCTAATTTATTGTCCCCAGCAATTTTTAAACCCCACTCAAGTGTATGGTTATTGTCCCCAGCAATTCTGAAAACAAACTGACGCCCTTGATTGTTAGTTTTAGAGATCTGACCGTAAACACGAGGAGATCGAGCAGTTTTCTGGCTCTGCAGAACCACCAGTATTTGGCGCCTTATAGCCCCGCACTGATTGGTGGAATGGCGCCATGGCGCAAACCGTGACTAGCTTGATCTCTGATGATTGTTTGGGTAAAATCCCATAATTCTAAGAGTTTGTGAAAAGGCACACCGACATCATTTATGAGGTGAGTGGACGTGTCTAAATATAGACATTGGCTCTATAAAGGGTTAAGACAAATTGGTACATAATACTTGAAAATTTGCTTTGTGACCTAGTATTTCTGAGTTATAGTAGTAAAGAGTATGCTAGTTTCTAAGTATACTGTACTGGTTTGTCTTAGTTATAAATTGCATTTACGTGTAATTAACTTTTTACACAGTATCTCCATCATATAATATCCCTGTGTATCTATCAGGTGCATTCTTGTTTCAAAAGTGCAGAATTATTACCCCAAATAATGAAATTAATTAGCACTCCCCTTTTATTAAAATATAAACTAACAGTTAAAAAAATACTCTGGACCAATAAAAAAATCCTTAACCTGGACTTTGTGACTCAGTTGCTTTAAAAATCTAATTTGGGAGAGTTTTTTTTCCCCCTTCAACATTTTACTTCCCACAGTTTTGCAGAAACCGGCTGATTAGCAGAGTTAATCATCTATCTGCTTCCCAGAATAACCCAGAGCTTCCCGTGTTGTCTGGGCTTAAGTAGCAGCACACTGAGCCATTCTTCTCCCGGTTTTAGCAGTGCAATGGCCCATGAGCTTCCCTCTCAGTGTGTTTAGAAGAGGATCCTCCACGTCTGCTCAGTTGTGCCTGGTTTACCAACACTATTGATTGCAGGTGATGTTCTGGACAGAGTCCATCTGACCTCTGTAGGGGCTTAAATACATCATTGTCCAGCGAGGGGCCTCCTGAGACTCCAGTTATACTGAGTGTACACTGCAGTGCCTCACTGCCAGACACACTGATGAAGTGGCAACAGGAACGCAAAAAAAGTCAACAGGACACACAGATAAGCACTTCGTCCTCCTTTTCACAGCTCTGCAAAAGCTAAAAATACACAGGTAGAAACACAGTGTGTGTTGGGCTGGTAGGTTTCTCCTGGTGGAGCAGGTCAGAAACACAGGACATAAAAATATAAGGAGCAGCTGATCCGCTCCTTCTTTGCTGCTTTGGTGCAGCTTCTAATTGGTGTTTATTAATCAGTAATCGTGTTAGCACTCTCACTAATCCGTGTGATACGCTTTTGTTTCATACACACCTCAGAGCCGTTGATGGAAATCCAATGAGACATAGGTTTACCTGTCATGAAAGTGCCTGAGCAGCAGTCATCAGCACAATGTAAGGGGGGGGGGGGGGGGGGGGGGGGGGGTACACTTAATTAATTAACACCAGACCTCTGGAAGCGCTTTGTTTCTGTAAACAAACGTTTTAAAATGTGGTAATTAATTAAATGCGCCAACATTCTTCTCTGCTCTATTTTTCTTTCTAATTATGAGGGTTCATCTCTGTGATTGGATGAACATTTTTGAATTTGAATTGCAGAGCATTCATATTAAATAAAAAAATACAGTTTTGTTTTTTTTTTACTCTCAGAATTTTACATAATTCCGTATTGGTTGTGGATTACTTTGAAATGTTGAAGCAATATCAGCATCAAAGACTGAAACAAAATTAACATAGAAATAAAATGTTCACAGTTGGACGAAAATACTTGACTCGTTTATGATTATGACAAATTTTTGATGAATTTTTTAATTACAAAGCTTCATAAAACATGAATGGCCCGTAACTTATAAAGAAAAATAACTATTGTGGCTAAACCTGAACTTCTCAAGAGATAACCAGACTTGTACCAAACTAAATATAGATGTGTTTATTTTAATAGAACTTTTTATTTTAGTCTGTGAAGTAATTTCATTTGGCGATTTGCCAGCTAGCCACAGCCCAGTCAGATACCAGCTTTAGAGGAAAAAAAATAAGAACATCAAAACCTGTTTTTCATATGTTCCCTTTATGTTTTTGACACCCAAACGCTGGATTAACCAGGCTCAATAATTTTACACGCAGCTGTTAAAAATGCAAAAAAGAAAAACTCTTTGCAAAAGTTCACAATACAAACAATACATCATTGCTCTTTCTGTGCCTATTTGTCATAAAACCAAACACTTGTCTCAGCCATGTTTGGGGGGAAGAAATGTGTCTGATGTATTCTTTTTATCACAAATCTTTTTTTGTTGTTTTGTTTCCCAGATTCCCATTCCATATCTCCTCAGCTCACACATCCAGCTCTGCATGAGAGCAGCTCACGGGTGATGATTTTTGAATCGATTCTCGTGAACGAAGGGCACAAACGGCTGAGCAATCAGTCCAAGGCTGGCTGCGCTTGGCCCGGAGAGGGGAGAGATACTCCGAGTGGAAGGCAAGCATGGCTGATCTGAATCATGAAGAATAATGTTTAGCCTGGCACATGATTAGGGATGTTAATTCTCTCTTTTTTTCAGTAGAGGTGGGGGGGCAGGCAAAGGGAGCTGGCGCTTGGTGATGTCACTTTGGCTATTTGAACACTCTGGCAGGGCCAGAGCTGGCAAAACGTAGCTCAATTTGCCTGGGCTCCTGCTCCATTTGCCTGTTAATGAGCACTGTTGTTGGAGGTACCCATGTGTACCATGTCACGAAGCGAGCAGGCTGCACCTTCACCTGACGCTCTGACCACGGAGGGAAATGGCAGCCGCCGTGACAGATGTTTCCACAGTCCTGCATGGGGAGAAGGCCATCAGAGACCAGTACAGTCAGAGGGCCTGGATGAGTCGCTCACAACAACTGCTACAACACGTGTTTGCCTCAGCGTATGTCCAGCTCTCTCCGAAACAAGGAGTCAGCTCTTTCCTCTAAATGACACAGAGAAATGGCTAGAGCAGCGTGACCAGAGGAAGGGATGTTCAAAGTGAAGTGCATTTTAAAAAGGAAACAGCATCAGCTGAGACGATCTGGTAATACGCTTTAGTTTGAAGAGAGGAAGTGTGGATCAGAGGGAGAAGCACTCGGTGTCACAGGATTGATGATCAGGGTAAACTCATTATGTCACAGCATGGCAACAGCACTTAATTACTAATGAAAGGGAGAACACAGTCCAGTCACCAAAAAACAACAACATCCTAATCAGCAAGCTTACAACATCTGTTCTTCTCAAATCTTCTGTTTTTATCTCACTTGGAAAACTTTAATAAGGGTTTAAATCTGACTTTGACTGGCAGATTGAAGATGAAAGGATCTTTTCATGAAAAAAAATCACGATTATTAGATGGCCATGAGTCAGATATTGCAGTATTCCTTTAAAATTCTTAGTTTTAGACCTTTTCCTGATGCTTTAAGCTGTGTTTAAAATGTATCATTTACCTTTTTAATTTTTTCTTAAATGTAATTCTTGGTAATGTTTTGGATCCTTCCACCAAAGAGCTGTGAGGCTTTGAAACCACCCCTGTTCTCAATGCACGCTGGAAGCATTTGCGGGCCTGTTTTTTTTTTTTTTTTTTTCACCATTCCTGTAAAAACTCTGTTGGTGAATTTTAGTGGACCACTTCTTACTTACTCTTCTTTTTCTGGGGTTATGTTTTCTTTTGGACATGCATACAGGCATTTACCTGTAACTTGCTGCTGGCACACCAGAACGTACCTGCTGGGGGAAAACACTTTCTATTCTATTCTATTCTATTCTATTCTATTCTATTCTATTCTATTCTATTCTATTCTATTCTGTAATGTGTCATCATTCCTTTTTGGTGAATGCTTCCACAACTTTTCACCAAAGTTTCAACTAAACAAACTTATTACCATAGAATAATTTAAATATTACCAGTTAGCCAATTAAACAATTGGAGAATAAAACAATTACCGTTTTCCTATGTCATGTATATGAAATTACTGCTTTGAATTATCAGCAATAATTTCCAGCGTATTTCTGGTTATAATAAGTCACTCTGAGTTTTTCTTGCAGGCTGAACATGAAATTAGTCTACATCTATCTCCTGCATTAGTTTCTGATCCTGACAGATCTATGTCACACTTCCATTCATAGAGTCAGCGAGGTGTGTTGAAGCTGTCATCACCTGATCAGGAGCTAAAGGCAGGGGCGCCTCCAGAAAAAAATGGATAAAGGTGACCAGACAGGGCCAAAACATTTTTGGGGTGGGACACCAAATTGGTCCTTGTGGTAACTGGGAGAGTTTTGCCTGTGGCAATGTATTACATTGCTCCTTTATTATTATTTTTTAAAACAGTATGCGTATTCAAAACATTTCACTTACATTTTACAAACATTTCAGAAAAAGACATTTCAGTGATTTAATTTTTTATTTTATTTTAAAATGTATTATTTTAGTTTAATTCACCTACTGCTGGGTTCACCCCAAAAAATACTATGGAGATAAAAAATGTTTAAAATGGTGAGCAGCATGTGCATTATTTTTTAGTCTGATTATTTCTTCACTCGTTACTTGCATTATTTTTATTTTTGTTTTACAATTATGTCTTGAATAAATAGGATCAATGTATGGTTTGAGTGAACATTAATAAGATTTATTACCACTGTTTGTTGCTGGGGGGGGCAACAATTTTCTATGGCCATGGCCACCCCTGGCCACCCCTTGGGGGCGCCATTGGCTAAGGGGGGGTGGGGGGTGTTCAATATGAGGAGACCCGCAGAATTGCTGCTGGAGGCAGGAACCTGCAGGTCTGCAGTTGTACCCTTCTTCATGTGACAACAAGCTTCCCATGTAAGGAAGGACTCATCCATCTTGACTCACGACGAGAAAGGCTGTTGTTGGTTTAGCGTCCAGAAAACAGCAGAGAAGGTCTCGACTTCCAGATATAACTGAGTCAGTGGTAGAGTTGCATTGCTGTTAGCCAATCAGAGGCAAGATGTCCAAATATCAGGGAGTAAAACTCCAGATCCTGCCTTAAGATTATCCTCCAGCTGACTTCTATGTCCTCAAACAGGCGCACCAAGGCTTTTTTCTCCAAAGGAAGACTTACATTCATTCCTACTAGAGACCAAATGTATTTAAATATGAGTAAAGTTGACCTTAATCCATGTAGGGTCGTGGGGAGTTGGTGTCTGATGCAGCAACCAGGTGGGGGACACCCTGGACCGGGTCTCCAGGCCATCAGGACCACCCAAAGACAACAAATCAAACAAACTATTACAGATGTATGAGGGCATGCAGCTGCAGCAGGGGTTTAAACCTGTGACCTCTTTGCTATAGGGTAGCAGTGCTACTAACTGCTCCACAATGCAGCCCTGGTAGCAAACGTGAGAATAAAAGTGCACTTTCTCATTTTTGGTTGAAAGAATGCTGACATTAAAAATGGCTGCACAAACAGAACAGATAGTGGGAATGGAGAAACTCTTCTGGTTGGTTAAAACACATCAGCACATTCTAACACCACCTTTTAATGACAACGGCCCTGATCTGATATCGGTTCCGTTCCGTTCAGCCTGGTTAAGCACACACACTTTCCCGCTAACTGATCCTGCTATGGCACCATATTCAGAGAACATCAACATCTCGGCAAAATTAACGCAGACCCAGGTCCGACGCTCCGAGCTGTCTCGTGATTATGTCGAGATGAATTGAGTGAGTTGTGAAAGAGGGGGAAAATAAAAGCTCCCCACAGTCTCCAAGCTGTCTTTGGCAAATTTAAATACACCTCCAAGAGAAAGACAGCAAAATCATTTCTCTAATGTTTGTGCTGCTTGGAAATAGATGCGATGCCCTGAGAGTGTTTTCAGAGGCAGTTGGTTTTGCCTGTCTGATTGCTAAATCTGGGGTTGATATACAGATGTAAACATGCTGCTCAGAAGCACACTCCGCCTTCATCCCTCCCCTCCCTCTTCTCTTCCATCTGGCAGACAATAGTTTAAAATTCTTAATCCATGAGCAACCATTGAACATTAGCAAAGCGCAAATTACAGATGTTTTACCGTCTCCCCCTTCTTCTGTTTTGATCTGTGCATCCCACTGTCACTCAGTGTCGCATGCACATCCCTCGCTCTTCTGCATTCATTAGACACCCTGCGCCATCATGGCACCATATGACACTGTCATCATTTGGTAATTAAACCTTTGCTCGTTTAAATATGAAAAGCTGGCAAGGGTGTGATCATAAACAATGTTGTGCACATCAGATTTTCCAGAATAAATGAGAGTTTCAAGCAGCATCATGCCAAAAATGGTCTCCCCTTTTTCTTTTCTTGCAGCCGTGCAATGTTATAAAACAGAAAAAGTCACTCTTGTGCATGATTTATTATATTATTTGGGAAGGAAACCTGTATTTTATGTTCATGCGGTCACAGTTCTGCTCCTTCATGAAGAGGTAAACAACGGTAATGTTACCAATAACACAAAAATGGAAGACGGGTTTTTTAAATCTACTATTAAACCACAAATATGGCACATAACATCAGTGTTGCACTGTCCTCTAAATACAGCTATGTGCTTGATCATGTTGGACCACCAGACAATAAAATCTCCTCTGCGCCTGAGGACAAGCAGACTCATCTACATTCAGGCTGGAGATTTAGCTGAACGGCAGTGAAGAAGAGGAGGAATACCCGAACCATTGCAAGCCAAACCGCAGCTTTTTATTGCCGCCTAACAATCTCCCTGAGAGTCGTCCTTTAGCGAGCTCGGAGTCGGCCAGGAAATGCGTGGGAGGAGGCCATTCAGTCACATTATGGCTTTCCATAGATCAAGGTCACAATTTTCATGATCATTACACCACTGAAGGTGACAGGAAGCATTTACAGAAGTGATCAGGAGCTTATGTGGGAGTTGCTCATCCGTAGATTTCTGCAGAGAGAGATGTATGTGTACACACACACACACACACACACACACACACACACACACACACACACACACACACACACACACACACTAATCAGCAAATCACACTGTGCAGCCATCAGTCCTCATGATATCATGAGATTATTTCGCTGAAGATAACCAGCAAGGGCAGGAGGAGCAAAAACAACAAGACCAGAAAAAAGAGAAGAAGAAGAAGAAGTTGGAGGAATCAGCTTTTTGAGCCGAGCGCCTGCAGGAGGTGGCTGCTGCATTATGCATGCCAAAGGGTAACACATGTCAGCGGCCCACTGGACAGAAGCTCTGCTTCGCATATTGCTGACATGTGATTGGAAGCTGTTGGCTGTCTGGTTGGGACGGAGGCAGCTGGCGGGACTCCTCCAAGCCGCCTCAGGCAGATTTCCGCTGCACACACACACACACACTCGTACACACACACATAGAGAAAGACCGATCCACTGAAGGCTTCTGCCTCTCCTACAGAGATGAGCACGGGCCTTGTGGGAGAGCTGGCTCCTCATCCACTGATGCTGCTGCTTGGTGCAGATGATGTTTTATTCTCACGTTTAAAGACTTTGGAGAATATCATAATTGGGTGACAACTGACTTTTTTTTCTGGAAGAATTAACTGTTTTCTTTCAATTCCTGGTGGCCTCACCATCCACACTTTTTGTTACAACCAGAGGGGCACACATTTAACTACCCATGTGGAAAGTTTGATGTGGAAGAGAAGGGATTTAGTTCTTGTTCCCAGTACAATAAAAAATGCAACATAGAGAATACTTTTGAAAATGACAAGATACAGACCTATTTTTAATCCGACACTGCAGGGCACATTTAACAGATCCTTGCAAATCTGCATAATGAATGAGGAGCAGGAGCTTTATTCCCCAATTTAGCGTCTCAAAGCATGCTGGGAGACATAAAGACAAAATGAAGCAGTGCAGAAATGTGTGTCTCTCTTTAAGAATAGTAATAATGAAGATTTTATTTGATTATTTAGAATGTGTTTTTTTTATTTTTTAGAAACATTAAATGTCTTATTTTCCCTGTTTTCAGGATAGAAAATTACCCAGATATCAGAATATGAATGTTTTTGTATACTCCAGGAGAGATAAAACATGTTTAATTTGTGGAACATCCTGATTTAGATTTTCAAAAGGAAGTTAAATCCTTTTGGAGTTTGTGCACGTATCTAATTGGAGTGAAGCTGAAATAAAGAGACTGGGAATTTATTTTGTCTCAGTGTCAGCAGGACGGTCTTCTGTGTGGGTTTTATCATCTGAAATACAGCCTACAGCAGCTGTAAACCCACACTGACTTTTACGTCTATTCTTAATTTTTGATGATTTGCCATCAAAGGTTGATCTGAGCTGGCACATTCATACAGAGCAGCAATATGGTTGGAAATTAGCTCAGAAGCTGTCAGGAATTTGTCAATTTAGAGCCTAAAGACATTTTTAAGTCTATGATTATTTTTTCTGTTTGCTTCAACCTGCATCAGTGTTTGCAAAGAAAAAAACTCATTTTATTAACTGGTGATTTAAAGAAGAATGTTTTTTTTTTCATTTTATTTTCTATTTATTTTATAGGACAATATGCAAATTAAGCATATTTTAATTACTTGTCATAGTTCTTCCTGTGTTAACAAGAAATAAGCCTAAAATTTAATTATTAAAATGACTCTGCTGTAAAACTCAACTGTGTGTGTATTTATGTGTGTTAAAGGTAATTGTTTTGATGTTTTAAAGACTTCAAAAGTCCAGAAATGTCGTAATAACCTAGGAGGAACTTTTCTCATGGAGTGAAAACAGTAGCTGATATAAGTTGGTTTTGTTTCCCCTTCAGGAGAACATTTAGTCAGAATAAATAAAAACGCACACAGATCAGGGTGTAATTTTACCCTTAAACCATTTCGTCAATGAAAAACAGTCGTAATGATCCAATTAATTATGGACAAAATTAAAAGCAAGTGCAAAATCAATCTTTCACGGTGTCGAGGATGGAATCAAATTGATGCTCCATCTGTTCACGCCAGCAAGATTTGTGGCCCGGAGTGCAGCGGCTGCAGCGGGACGCGAAGAGGAGATCCTGCACGGTGACGAGGAGGAGGAGGAGGCTGTCTGCTGAGACGCTGAGGAAGAGGCTTCTTCTCTGGATTTAAAAAAATATATGAAAATCAGTGAATAATTCGTTGATTTTATGGCTAATTATTACAGTTTCAATTTAATTAAATCCCATGAAATATAGATTTTTTCTGCAAAAGAAACTGTTTAAGATTTGAGAAATGTGCACTGCAACTTTTCTTTGGGAATAAAACTGACATCCAGGCGCATCAGCGCTTTCAGGGAGCGCAAACCCGATCACGCTGAGACCCCAGAAGAAACTTACCAACACTCAGGCGCCTCCATCATCCTTCCCACGGCTGCTTGAAGGCTATGTTCGGCGGGTGGAGCTGCTGGACCATCGGTGCTCCTTCTTCCCTTTCCTCCTCCTCATCCTCCTCCTCCTCCATGCCACCTCTCCTTCTCCTCCTGCACAGGCCATTAGGAAGCGGGGCAAAAGATAAATTGCTCTCTGTCAATACATTACACCTCTCCTAATGGGTGCACGCAGGCTCCAAAAACATTTTTGCAAACTCCTGACATGCTGTGGCGTCCTCCTAAACGCTGCAGCTGCGCGTCATGGAGCTGATTGGGGTTCGAATTCACGCCCAAGTTCGTTTTTCTTCTTCTTTCTGACACGCATTGCATTTGTTGTCTTGATATTTGAATTAAAGATGTTTATTGTGGTCAATCTTGACACGATGTGGTTTTGCTGCTGTTTAGTTAGCTTTCTGACCACCCGTGTTGCTGCAGAGAGCCGCCCCCTTTCCTAAAATCACAATAACAGAAGCACCTTCTTGCCACGCGGCACGTGCTGCTTAGGCACGAGACAAATAAAGTAAACAAAAACGCTGCTCATTTCTTTCAAGAGCATTTGCATCTTGTTTTTTAGGGACATTTTGTGAGGAGCAGGAGGGCGAGCGAAGAAAAGAATTGGGGGTGCAAATCTGATGGAAGGGAAGTGTTGGGGGTGGCTGCGGCTGGTGGTGGGGGTCTTATAGGTGGTGTGTGTGTGTGTGGGGGGGGGGGGGTTCGCTTTAAGGGAAATGTGCAGCCGGGTGTGAAATTACAGCCTATAGTGCTACATATTGTACCAGAAGCTCTCTCCAAAAACAGTAACAAAAAGAGAAATCATCCTCTAACCTGACCAGGAGGCTAGGCGCGAGATGTGGCCGTGTACCCCAAAGAGTTGCCCCAAACACACACACACACACACACACACACACACACACACACACACACACACACACACACACACACACACACACACACACACACACACACACACATATTATTATTATTATTATTATTATTATTATTATTATTATTATTACTACTACTACTAGTAGTAGTAGTAGTAGTAGCAGCAGCAGCAGCAGCAGTAGTAGTAGTAATAGTAGTAGTAGTAGTAGTAGCAGCAGCAGCAGCAGCAGTAGTAGTAGTAGTAGTAGTAGTAGTAGTAGTAGTAGTAGTAGTACTAGTAGCAGCAGCAGCAGCAGTAGTAGTAGTAGTAATAGTAGTGTTTGCATCATTACTACTATTATGAATTCTTTAGTTTTTCTAAAGCATTAATAAAAATGTGCATTCTTGAGTAATCATGTTTTTTATAAATTATCTTTTAAACAAAGATCTTGATTTTATAAACCTGGTTAAGTAAGTTAATATTGTCATTTAAAATATAATAATAATAAAATAATAATAATAATAATAATAATAATAATAATTATTATTATTATTATTATTATTATTATTATTATTATTATTATTATTATACACGCACGTGATTATTAGAAATGTGACAAAAACTTTTAGTACCTGCATCTTTAAATACTTAAGTTTGCACATTAACATTTGCATGACTCGGGCCCACAAAACTTTAGGGTTTGAGGCCACTTGACTGCATCCCAACTTTTCCTCTCACCTCTCTTCATCCACCTTTAAATTTGAGAAACTCTATAGCGCCATCTACAGAAGCTCCGATGACTGCAGAGCACCTTCACCTCTGTGCTCCCAGTTTGGACCACCCCAACCATCACACAACGTGCAGGGAAAAGCAGATTTATATCAGTATTTAAATCGCGCACAAAATCTCAGCAGCAAAACTGGGTCAGGAAATAATATCAGTGATCTAATGTTGTGGCCTTTTTGTATTATATCATTAATAACAGCAAGTAATAATAATAATAATAATAATAATAATAATAATAATAATAATAATAATAATAATAACAATAACAATAATAATATTCTGATTAAGAATGTTATTAACAATAAAATACATAATTATAGGCTAAGTTTCGATAAAGAGAGACGTTTTAATCTGAATAACAAAACCAAAATTATAACAAATAATATTTATTATTGTTTCCCAAACTTACTGTAAGCACGCAGGTCATTTTCGGCTGTTACGATATTAAGAAAAAAATCTGACTCGGTTCTGTGTTTACCCCTCCCCTTCCCGCCTGTGTCAGACCCAGAGACCTCCTCATTTGGACCTTCGCTTTTTTGCGTTGGCGAATCACAAAGTGTTGGCATCTATTGCCTTTGTCTGACAAGTCATCCATAAGCAAAAGGGGGAGGAGGGGAGGGGGTCTGCAGAGATGGGGGGTGGGGGTGGGGGTGGGGGGGGGGGGTTGCAGTTTTTAGAACCACAGACACAGAGAGAGGTTTCATTCCCAGCTCCAAAGATCCAGCCTGACGCATCCTGCGCGCCACAGAGAAAGAGAGAGAGAGAGAAAGAGAGAGAGAGAGAAAGGGGAGAGAGGGGGAGAAAACGCCGCCGTGTATGTATGTGGGTGTGTGTGTGTTGATGTGTGTGTGCACGTTTCGCTGTCGTTTTCACGCGTGAATCAAGGCCACTAGGACTGAGGAGATACCGGGGCCCTGCTGGAACCCGCACTCCTGTGAGGAGACAGACGCGGTCTCCTTCTCGCGGGCATGCTGGGACCACCTCCTCCGATCAGCTGAACCCAGCCTTGGTCATGCCGCGCACCTGCCTCCCTGACGGACCGGGCTGCTGAGAGCGAACAGGGGGCAACTTTTTGGGAGGAAGAAGTTGCCATCAGATCGATTGTGAGCGCGAGGAGCTTGGAGGGGACTAAAAAAACTGGAGTCCCTCCATCGAGATTCTTTCATTTTTTTCTTCGCATTTTCATCCCCTCGATAGGAAGGCGAAACGGCGACTTCAGTTGATTATCTGTCTTTCCTTTGCTATCCAATGGATATTCACTGCAAAGCAGACCCGTTTACAGCCATGCACCGTAAGTAGCACAACCTGAGTTTCTTGATCTCTGCAGCTGCAAGCTGGGAAAAAAATGAAAGTAAATATGTTATTCCTGTAAGTCAATCTGCGCGCAAAAAACGCAAATAAACAACACAAATTAACCCGAATGCGCCATTATAAATAATCATGATTTTAAGTGCATTTCTCATGTCAGTTAAACTTTGCAAAATCCTTAAAAAATGATCTCCACAAAGAAATTTAACTTGGCCGATAAACAAAGAGCATGCTGCTGATCTAACGCACGTGCTTCATCCTGACGCTTCGCGCGCGCACCTTGTGCCTGTGCAGGTCTAAACCAGGACATATTAGTTACACATCCATTATTCAGCTAACTCAAATCCACCCGCAGCGTGTTTAATGTGACGAATTTGTGTTAATAATTCACCTCCTATTGGTTTACTAAACGATGGGAAACACGAGGAACGAAAGATGGTTGAATTATTTAAAAACAATGTGCAGGTGCAATTATGGAGCTCGACATCTAATAGCAACCTAATATTTACGAATCAATAACGGATAATTTAGAAAACAGGAAACTCACAAATGATGGATATTTTTTCCCATTTGAACTGTTGAGGGAATTTATTTTAAATGCAAAACAAACAATAAATTGAACTCTCAGGCAGCAGCAATTACAGTAAACAAATACATATTTGCATAAAAATGTCTAATATATTTATTCATTTTTTTAGATTTTGAATGCATGGTTTTATTTAGTTTTATTTATTTTTGCAGTATTTTCATTAATTCTTATTTATAAAAATAATTAAACAAGTTAAAAGTTTTAAATAAATTGTTGTTTTCAATCTAAATTAAATAGTAAAACAACATCTTGTTCACAGACAATAATAAATCATCTCAAAATAACGAGTTTAAAACAGATTTTGTATGGATTTGTGGTAAAACGTGTGTTTGTTTTTTGGTATTTTTATGCACAAATCTGTTTAGAAATAAAACACTAAACCAAGTAACAAGAATGCAAATGAGAATAAATTTGATTATTGTATACATTTTTCACTGAAAGTGTAATACCCTGCTGCTCATGGATGGATATTTTCTCTGTATCCAACCCTGCACCTTCCTCTCTGACGACCTTACGTAATGTTAGTTTGTGTGTTTTGCTGCTGTTGTGTCCCACGTAGGGCACGGAGGTGTGAACCAGCTCGGCGGGGTGTTTGTGAACGGCAGACCCCTCCCGGACGTGGTGAGGCAGCGGATCGTGGAGCTTGCCCACCAGGGCGTCCGGCCCTGCGACATCTCCAGACAGCTGCGCGTGAGCCACGGCTGCGTGAGCAAGATCCTGGGCAGGTGGGTGAAGACTCTCCGGCGAAGGTAGATTCTGCTGGGTGCATGGTGGGAAGTCGGTGCATCCCCTGAACCAAACAGGTGTGAACTAGCAGTGAAACGAGAAGCAGAAACAAGTATTCTGACAAAATCTAATTTAGATTTTTAAGCCACGCAAATACATCTGAGAACTTTTAGGAAATTAAAAGTCTTACAAGCGCAAAGTCTCCAAGCTGCACGTGTTTTACTGCGCGTTAACACGCTGTTATGGGGTGTACTCTTCCTGCTAAAATTTAAATCTATTGATTATCTTTCATTAATTATTTTTAAATGTGCAAGAATGTTCTCTTTAATTTGTTTTTTGCAGATACTACGAGACTGGTAGCATCAAACCGGGGGTGATCGGTGGCTCCAAACCCAAAGTGGCCACTCCGAAAGTGGTGGAAAAAATCGCAGACTACAAAAGACAAAACCCCACCATGTTCGCCTGGGAGATCAGAGACAGGCTGCTGGCGGAGGGCATCTGCGACAACGACACGGTTCCAAGCGTCTCGTCCATTAACAGGTAGGAGGAAATGCTGCACACGTGAACAAAATTCAAAAGATGCATTTTTCTTTCCTTCAGTTAAACTTTAAAGATAGGGAACAATTAATAGAAGGATTGGTTTTTGACGTGTCTGCGCGCTCTGGGTGCAGCTGGATGTTGTTGGAGCAACTTTGTGCAGCAGCCTGACCGACACAGCGAGGTGCAAAAGCCCTCAGAGGTGCAATTCAATCTTTCAGAGGAACTCCCTCAACAATCAGCACTACATCCAGGACTGAGTGAATCTGTCGAGATGAAAACCGATCAATATTCGGTGACCAGATCCCGTGGCGCTATAAAGCAGGCCAATTTTCTTCAGCACGTCTAATGTGAAGGTGTGCTGCACAAAGAGAACAACGCTGCTTATTAGGTTTTTTTATTTGTATTTTTATTTTTTGTTCCTACAGGATACATTAAAATTCCCGATGGACTCCCTGGGATGAAAACATTCCTAAAATCCATGTTTCGCTTTAAATCTGATAATATTTTCATGTGTGGTATAATAATCCAGGACAGCCCATTGCTTCACCTTAATGCAGCCCCCACCACCACCAGAGATCCCTGGTGATGAACTTTGGTTAAGAGGCACTGTTCCATAGAGCCAGCATCAGCATTACATTTTAATGAGCTGATGGGAGAGAGCGTGGACAGCTCCACACAAGACATCTTTTAAATAGAAGAGGGTGTGTGTGGAAAAAAAGGCTGAAGAAAATTCATTTCATGCTTCATGGCTGCTTAAAAAGCCCCATTTAAGGAGGCTCAGACACATGTATGTGATAAATTCGAAATGTACATTAATATCCTTCAAAGAGCCATATAAAGTTCTTCAATTCCAATTAAAGGCAGCTATTTCAGAGGGAAGAAGCAATGGAGGCCTGACGTGTCTTTGTTTATGTGGGAAATTAAAATGTGAACACAAAGAGGAGTAATTCCTTCAGCCAAACATGAGAGCTGTACTTTGAATTTGTATTATGGCTTAATGCTGAATGCAGAAGGACTGTAGCTAACCCAGTAGCACACACACATGCACATAAAGCCTTCTGAATCTGATAAACTTGCCTATTCTTATTATTTTTATATAAGTTATTTTTAAGGCAAGAAAATATATAAAACACGTCGTTTTCAGTTTAGTTATGCACACATCTCTCAAGTACTTTTAAAAAAGAAAGCACAAGAAGTAGGAAGTTTCCTCTTCAGGTGTTTAAAACACGCTGAAGCCAAAGTGTTTTCTGGTTGGGTGGTTCTGACTGGGGCCATGCCGATGTGGGTTTCTGTGGCAGACAGTCTGACCTCAGAACTGTTGACAAAAGAGGATGCTTGATTTAAACACCTTTCTCCTGCATGCATTATTAAATGCTACAGAGGTGGTGCTGTGCACCTGGGCCACCACAGCTATAGCTGCTGGACATTCAACAAAAAAATAAATAAATAAAAGAAAAAAGGGAAAAAAGAAAGTCCTCAATGCTGCTCGATATTATTGACTCAGAAGTAAAGCAATTTTAATATCTCTTCAGGGGATTTTCAGCAACAAGCAGGTCATTAATTCATTCTCCTAAATTGCTTATTCAATATGAAGAACATGGATACCAAATAAAATCTTTTTAATTTATGTTGCACACACAAGTCAGGGGGTCGAATAACTGTTGGGGGAGTGGGGTGAAAAAATGTAAACATCAATATGCACTAGATGGCGTGTTGTTGGGCGGCTTTACCTCCAATGGGAGGTTGTTTTAATAGTCAGATTTATTTAGCTGAAGCCTTCTGGCTTGTGTCAAATGCAAACATTAAAATAATTAAATACCATTCCAGGATGTTTTAATCTTCTGTTTCTGAAATATTTGTGGACAAAGACAGAAAAACAGAGCGTCAGAGGAAGTCTGGCTCTCTGCAGACCTCTCCTGAGTGACTCCCGTAGCATTCGTGATGAATAGTTTTAAAGTTTACAAATTATGGTGACAGCTCCCTTTCTCCCCAAGTGCCATTCAGATTAAAGGAATCTAATGCTGGCGTAAGCTTGTGCAAAGCAATAAGGAACTATTGCTTTCCTGTCACATATAATTTATAGCTTTCTATTTGCATCTCTTTGCCCATGTGACTAATCCCCAACTTTTTTTTTCTCTCCAAGCCTCAATCAATACACCCTCATCCGCACTGGCACACGGGGGCCACGGGTTGCGTTTGATCTGGGAAGCAAAGGGGTAGCCGTGGGGCTCCGATTGGATCGGCCGCCGTGAAACCCCTTCTGCAGTGGATGGGAGGGGGGGAGGGGGGCTGGAGCTGATTAGTGTGGGCCAGGTAGAGCCAGTGAAGCTGATCATTGAGGTGAATTGATGTGATTTCATGCTTTGTTTGCACGATCACTCAGACCAAAGGTGCAGACGTTTTTCCAGAGCTCACCTTCAGGGTGGACCAGATCTCTGTTCCTGTAGCGTTTGATGTCTTCATGACACGAGGCTGCTATTGTAGCTTCTGCCACGCTCACATTAAAAGAGAAGCACGCTTGTTTTGTCTTTGCTCTGCAGGATCATCAGGACAAAAGTTCAGCAGCCTTTCCATCCGTCTCCCGATGGGACGTCCCTGTCAGCACCAGGCCACACCATTGGTACGACATCCAGGGGCGCTGCCAGGGATTTTGGGCCCCATGAAAATTTATTAATTATGATTTTTTAAATGAATTGAATCTAAACTACAATTGTTTTGGGACACCCTGTCAGTCGTGGGCCCGTAGAATCATCCCAACTTTATATGGCCTTATATGGCTCCCCCGATGACATCATAAAAGTGCATTTTTACAAATGCCACCAGTTTAGTAAAAATTAGGTTTCTTATGTCTTTTCCCTCCAGTACCAAACACCGCTTCTCCACCTGTAACCAGCGCCTCCAACGACCCTGCAGGATCTTACTCCATTAACGGGATTTTGGGTATTCCACGTTCCAACGGGGAAAAAAGGAAAAGAGATGACGGTAAGAGACTCTTATTTCTTAAGGGAATAAAATGAGAACGTTTGGAACAGTTGCTATGCTATCCCCCCACCCCCACCCCCAATTTTTTTGCTGAAGTTGCAATCACAGCACTGAAACCTGCTTTAACTCCCGTAGATGACCCTTATAAAACACCTGAGTCTGAACTCTGTTACACCTCTGTGTCAACCTGCCAACGACTCTTTTGATTTGAAGACACGACCTCCGCTGTTGTCTCCTGCAATTAATCTTTATGGAAGTGATTAAAGGGCTTCAGATAATTACATGTCAAGATGATGTAGCCAACCACCCAGGTCAGTCAAGAAAGAGGCTATAGCTCTGAGGAGGGCTTTGCAACCCCCCACACCACCACCCCACCTCAATGAAAGTAGCTCCTCTTCCTCTGTCTTTGCTGGATATAAGGAGGGCTGAGGCGATATAGATTATTGGTTCTGTAAGCAATAGGCTTCCCCCTAATGTCACAACATAAGAAGCTGATGAGAATAGCTAAACAGATGCGTTACAAGGCTCGGGTACTGAGGGGCTGAAAATGAGCAGTTATCTCAAACAGGGTGGGGAATGAGAGCCTGATTTCTGCACTTCTCCAGAATGAGAGCTAATCAGAGCACGGCAGCAGTTTACATAGCGTCTTCTTTGTTCTGGCGTTTGTCGGGGAAGCACGGGGGTTTTGTGGGATATTGAGTGGAATTGATGTTTTATGTGCGTGCGGGGAGGGAGGGATGACTAATGACCTGTCAGAGGTAGATTTCCTGGCAAAGATATAAAAACCAGCATGACGTGGACATGGCAAATGACATAATCAAGTCTTTCCCTGTAAGAGATGCAATCGCGGGGGCATAATACAAACGTCTGGTATTTTCAAGGGTTCATTTTCAGTCGCTCAAAGACCTCTCGTATTAGCCGGGGTGTATGTCTAGTCACGGAATGATGAAATGCACACATTTCTATGCAGATTGCTACTGAAGGGCAAAGAGGTATTAAAGGGCACTGGGAGGAATAAGGAATGTGTGTGTGAGAGGAGGGGAGCTGGGCTGGTTTGTGGAGGTCTTCCTGGTGACAGCGCCATGTTTCTACAGCTATTCAGTCACAAATGATTCCCCTGATGTGATGTCATCTCTGTGATTTAGGTGCTGGACCAACATTAAAGAGAAGAAAGTTGTGTGTTAGTGTGAGTAGGTGTGTAATGTGTGTGTGTGTGTTTGCACTAGAGCAGGACTTGTGCTTGAGAGTGACGGAGAGGGGAGTTTTGGTTCTTATATACTCTCTCAGCAGCCAGCTGGTGCCTACCTGGAACCACAGGGTCACGGATACTTTATCTTTCCCAAACACAAACCTCGGGTCTTGGCCAAACACACTCAGACATGGACACACACGCGTGCGCAGCTGCAGAAGCAATGTCTTGCCTCAAGCCACAGTTTGTAAGAATGGTAAATTACACAGGATCTTAGCCCGTAGACACAATTGTCCTGTCGCTGTCTTCTCTTAAAGGGCACTTTACCAAACAAAACAACAAAATGTAACATTCTAGTGAGCATGTTAGAGGTTTTGAATCCATCAACATATAACCTGAGTTTATGTTTAATGTCTAGTTTGTTGAAATTCGGTTTTTCTGTCCAAATCTGTCACTGTTCATGATTCATGAAGTCATGTACTGCTTTAAATTCCTCTCAGTATGTAAATCGGTTTATTTCCCAGCCACTCAAATAGCTTTTGTTTAGTTTACAACAAAAAGCAAAGACCTCTTTCACAAATACATCAAACTCAAACCTGCTGGAATAGATTTCACACAAATTCTGAGTCTTTTGTTGAGCAGGGGTGTTCCTAGAAATTTGGAGCCACTGGTCATCTCAGGGTGGCACACCAAATTCATTATCTAAAATAGAATGTCAGGAGTCTTATTGTCCTCCCACTGAGTGGATTCATGGAATATATTTTAGATATATATTTTAGGAAATTCTTTTCTGAGACAGGTTTACTTTTGTCAGTTTTGCTCAACTGCACACACAAAAAAATGTTGCAACTCTATTTGTTAGAGCCATAACTAAGGATTGTTTAAGGTAGGTGTTTCTGTGAACCTTTTTATCTTTAAATTAGTCATTTTCAGTAAGAATGGTTAATATCATCCATCCATTTTCTGAACCCGTGCGGTCACGCGGGGTGGGGGGTGGGGGGGGGGGGGGGGGTGGGGGGGGCTTGTGCCTATCTTCAGCGGTCAATGGGCAATCAGACGGGGTACGCCCTAGACAGAGAGCCAGTCCATTGCAGGGCAGCACAGACACACACACACACACACACACACACACACACACACACACACACACACACCTAAGGACAGTTTGGACAGACCAATCAACCTAACAGTCATGTTTTTGGACTGTGGGAGGAAGCCGGAGTAACCGGAGAGAACCCACGCATGCACAGGGAGAACATGCTAACTCCATGCAGAAAGATCCCAGGCCCGGAAGCAAACCCGGGACCTTGTTGCTGCAAGGCAACAGCTCTAACCACTGCGCCACTGCGCAGCTCGCTGGTTAATATCAGTTTTAGTTAAATGTCAAATTTTATTTTGAAAGTACCACTTCCGGTTGAGCTGTATTTTTTGGATGAATGAAGGACGAAGATCTTAAAGGATTGAGAAAGCATGGACCAGGGAAGTTTTAGACCGTGTGTGTTGAGTTTTTGCTGAAACTAAGGAGCTAAAATGTTAAGACGTGTTCATTAGTTTGTATTAGAATTTTTCTAGAATGTTTGTTAAAAACATTTGTTAAAATTCACGGTTTTGCATGCGCCCTTTACTTTACGTTACTTCCAAAATGTAACAGATCTGTTACCATAACAATATTTTTTAAATCCATTTTTATTTAAATGTCATAATAAATATCAGGCTGCCTGGCCAAAGGGGCAGTAAAGTTGTAGAATTGTCCAAAGCGCTGCAAAAACCTCCTAATTCACCTTTCCTTCCAAAATCTGCAGCATTTGGGAAATCCCAAGTGCAAGATAACAAAAAAAAAACAGTCTTAGTGCTGCCGCTGCGGTGTTTTTCTATTGATTTAGCTGTGTTGCACTGCTGCCTTGTTTGCTATTTAGACATATTTTGCTTCGCTCAGTAAGCTGTAGTCTATAGCGAGTTAATGCTTGGATTAAATTTCCTCGCAGCACAGTAGCTTCCCTGAGCCCTATTTAAGTTGGTAAGCCTCATGATTATTATGGCACAAGCAGTCATTATCAAAGGAGGGAAACATGAACAAAAATGAGAGAGAGAGGGGGAAGGAGAGAAGGGAAGGTTGGGTGCAGCACAAGCTGGGCTGAAATGGATTGGCTGTGCAGTTCGGCGTATTTGTTTTAGGCTGTGGCTCTTTGCCAAGAAAGCAGGCAGCTCCACAGTTTCCAAATCAGCAGTGCCCTTAAAAACGGGTCCCCCTCCATTACAGGGGGGATGTAGAGATAATGTAGTGTGACACACGTTATGTACACTGGGTCTCAGCAAGAGGAGCTTCAGGGACACAGGTGTCATAAGAGCCATTAATCTACTACTGTCACGTGTTATTGCAAATTAAAAGTACCATGTTACAGTTGGCAGCTACTGGTGCAGATGGACAGAGAGTGGGAGCACGGCCGAGACCTCTGGAGATGGTGTCTTTGGTGACCGCCGCTGTACAAATTGACACATATTAGAATTTGCAATTCTGCAGAGAAAAGCTATTACCTCACAGATTAACATCCAGGCAGCTCGCCGGCCGCCTCGTCTCTGCTGCAGCCCTCCACCCCCGCTGTTCTGACAATACAAGAAAAGACAAAAGGAAAGCTTATTGATGAAGTAAAACACAAACATATTCTAATTTATTTACAAGAGCGCTTTGTCCACGTTTAATATCAACATCCACGAAGTGTGTCGGGCCTTGAAGGCTTATTCAGACCACCGTGGTTCCTAATTCCAGCCGTGCTGAGCGCCTTCTTGCTTTTCATTGGTCTTTCTTTTTTATTTATAAAAGATACATAAAGAGAGAAAATCTCATGATAAGATCATCATCATGTGTTTGAAAAGCCACCAACAATAGCTGAGAGAATGGATGTGATTCTGTGCTTCAGTAACTGTTGAATTAATTATTTGTCATCTCTGGGCGTCATGAGGACCAAACCGATGGAGATGAGTGATGGAGCGGGCCGCCGTCACACCCTATGCTGTGTATCAGCATCTGTTTTGGGGGAAGAGGGAGAACAGAGGAACTCAGAGTGCAGGAACATGTCAGCACCTGAACGCAACCATCCAAATTAGATTAATAAAGCCTTTAAATGCTCTGGAACATCACACCAAATTAGTGCTTGGCTGCAATGCCTTCAAAACTCACAGAAATCAAGGAAAATCACAATTTTTGCAAGTAATTGATTACATTTGGCCCATTAAATGCTTAAACACCCGAGTTTATATTGAATACAAAAGAATAACAGAAAATTTCTGGACTTTTCCCCTCGTTTAATAGATTTTCTATCAATCTAATGAGCATCTTTCTTCCTCCCATATCCTACGAACACTAATTACAGATCTCTGCTGATGCAGAACAAACATTTTACATTCCAGAGACAGTATTTCACTCATGTTTACGTAATCAAAACATTCAATTAGAAAAGCAAAATGCAGCTGAGTTTATCTAAATGGATGCAAATGAGTTTTAATTTGATTTCATCAATTTGACTCAGGTGGGAAATTATAGAGGTACATTATTGTGAAATGCACGACAGTGTTAAGGTTAGGAGGGAGAATGTCGGTTGACGTGTTTAAACAAGTAGTTGACTGGGTGGGGATGAAAAAACAAAAAGAGGGGTGCAGCGGGAGAAAAGTTCATTATTCTAACGATGGGCTTTCATGACCCTGAGGTGGCATCTCAACTCCCCGCATGTCAAACAAAAACTGAAAACCTCAGTTTCTCTGAGCATCGACGGGTTTTAACGTTTGAGACGAGCTTTCAGAGAAAAGAGTCGATCAGTCTGCACCTCGTTTGTGACAGCTGTTCCATTTTTGTTTCAAAAGCAGTCAGTCAGACTTGATGCAGTCCTCAGAGATGTGCTGGTTGAAATCTCCAACTGGGGGTCGTGACCTGCGGGTGCCAAACCTGCAGAGAGGATTCTGCTCCACGGAGCTGACTATCTGATCTCAGTGGAGGCAGCGTCCTCGTTACCAGAGTGTTAATGCAGACTGATGTCAAGATGAATACGGCGATGATCAATAAAGGATGACAGGGCTGTAACGCACGCACAAAGCCTGAGATTGTTATCACTGCTGCATAATGGGCTTGTGTGGGTTCATCCAAATATTAGGATTGGCTTTTTTAGAGGACATAAGTGCAGCTCAGGAGTTTTAAACACCTTCTACAATAAAATACATAAAAAAATACTAATAATGAAACGGAAATGTTCAAAAACTAAGGCTTTGTTAGATTGTTTATCTGCAGGCAAACAACCAAATAAGTTGCATACAGTCAAATGCACATACATGAGTGATTCTTAAAAGTAAAACAATTATGGATTTTCTTTCGATTTTAAGCACAAACTGGAAAAATATAACCTGGCAAGCCATCCTCTATATATGTGCATATATAATATGGCAGCACACCAAAGAACAGCCGTTCTCAATTATGGCCCTGGAGGGCTGTTATCCGGCACGTTTTTATGGTTTTCCTGCTCCAACACACTTGATTCAGTGGTTGGATCACCTGTGCAGCCTCTGCAGAAGCCTGTTTATCACCTGCTAATTGAAATCAGGTGTTTTTTTGCAGGGTTAGAACTAAAACATGGTGGATATCGGCCCTCCAGGACCAGGATTGGGTGCTCTATGGCCCTAACTCCTTGGGTTGGAATCTACAGTTGTCCATCAAATGTCTCAGCATGCTATTGGACAGTGCTTGGACCAATCAGAGCAATGGACAACGTGACACAATGGGGCGTTCCATCAAACACCATCAAAGAAGACACAAATACTGTACATCCTTCATATTTTCATATTTTTAAATGATTTTTTTGAGCCAGTATGTTCTCAAATGACTTTACAGGGTTAATGAAATGTCACACTTGCAACTTCAGAGTGCCGGAGTGGAGGGAGCAGTGGAGAGGAGTGGAGCTGCGGTCTGCTTCCTGCATGTTTTAGATCAAGAACACAGCTGATTTGTTTCATTTAGTGATGCACCGCTCCTGTAGACACTAAAAAAGGCAGAGGAGACATTTTAGCAGATTAAGGTGTTGACAAACACACGGCAAGGAGATAAGTTTCACTTTTGCTTTGACCACGGATAATTAATAACTGACACTAGGGGGTGCTAAAAGCAAGCTAAACTGCTTCCATACTTCTATCTGCTCACGTCTGAAAGAAAAGCCCAAGTCTAAATCGTCCAAAGCTGTTTCAAATGAGCGCCGTTTCTACGCTGACTCCATCTTTTTGTTTTTCTCTGTCACAGCTCTAGCTCTTTGAGAAATCTTTTGTATTCCAAGCTTCAATATTATCCAACTCCATAGAGTTCTCTCTAATTGTTGCAGGTTTGTCAGAAGTGACGAGGGCAGATGGATCTGTCCTCTGTGTGAGTGGGAGGAAGAGTGTGTAGCTTGACCCAGGATGGTTTGTCTTGTGTGTGGGAAGTGTATTCCTCAGTGGTGAATGACAAATATGGTGTGTGTGGGTGGGGGGGTTATTGATCAGGTGTTGTGGCTCAGGCTAGCTGATGGAGAGTAATTAATGACTCTATTTGCTTTGGTAGCAAAGAGAACAATTGAAGTTGATAAAGTGACACAGCAGCAGCAGGAACTGCAGCAAGTTGGGAGGTGTTATGTGGCTGGACTAAAAATATGCTGAAAATTTACAGATTTAGATCAAAACGTCACCATATAAAAATTCCAATATGTTGTTCGTTTTTATATGTAGAAATTAGAAAGTTGATAAAGAAATGAGTCAACACTTTGGGAGTAAACCTCCATTTCTTTCTTTCTTTAAGATAGTTTTTAGAGTCTAGAATGGATTACTTCTTCCTTCTGGGTAATATTCTACCATCCCAATTTTCATTGAGTGAACCGACAGTGCCCCAGGTCAGCTGTGGCTACATCGTAGCTCATCCCCACCAGCGGGTGAATGTGTGTGTGAATGGGTGAATGACTGACTGTGTTGTGAAGTACCTTGGGGAGGATCGTAGAACCCTAAGAAGGCACCATAAATACACACCATTTACCATTCGAACCCAGATTTTAATGCTGAAAGATAAGAACACCACAAATGCACCTAAGAACAGTCCAAAAAGAAAATTCTTTCAGGCTTGTACTTGTGTGTGACTGTGCTTGTAACAAATGTGACTGACTAACTTATAACTCAGCCAAAAATGTTAAACATTTTTAAATAAAAAATTATAAATAAATGCTAATTATAATAGAGACCCATTCACTTTTTCACTCAGTCATATTTCCAAAGAACATGGAGGGACTCGAATGGCCACTAAATCATTTTCTACAATTTTGTCATTTAATTGTAATGTAGCACAAAACAGTTTCCAGTGTCTAAAGCAAAACTAAATTCATACAATATCTGATTTCTTTAACTTCCAGAAACAATGGCAGTACACGTAGACATGGTGAGAAAGAAGTTGATTTCAATAGAAATAGTAATTAGATTACTTCATACATAAGTTGCAGAAACAGGTATGCTTTGCTGATGAAGATGAGAAATTTCAGTGTCACAAATGTTCCATGAGAGGTGCTTAGATAGAAAGTGTTGATGTTAGAAATTATTTTCTCATTTCAAGAAATGAGAAATGGTAACAATTCAACTTTTAAGTTTATTTGGTTCTTTTTTATGTGAAATATACTAAAATTAGCATAAAACAAATGAAGTGCTGCAGCAAATTGTTATGCTTTCTTTGTTTTCTTCTCTAATACCAAGAGTTTTTTATATAAAAAAGACATTTTCTTTTAATATTTCTGAAGATGTTTCACTCTTCATCTGAAGTGCTTTCTCAGTGAAATGCCCAAGCTTTGTAACTGTAGCAAACAGCTGGGAATGCAGCTTTTTATCCCGGTTAAAACTAAAAAAATGTTCACACATGAAAGTCAAAGTTTACTAAAAAAAAAAAGAATCATCAAACAGCAGATTTAAATAGTCAAAAGCTGACAGTTTTGTCTCTTGAATGTAAAAATGTCATGGTAGGGCATTTATAGAAGCAAAGAAACATTTATTTCTCTTGTTAAAGCTATCAGCTCGATCATTTGACAGAGACATTTAAAGTGGAAGTTGAAGCCCAAAGGAGCAAATGCACCATCTAGTGTTTGGTTGCATTATATGTTTTAAGTCCTGCACCTTCATGCACACAAATGGTGCATTGTTCTGAATGGGCTACTTGAATACATTTTATTTACTTAAAGAAAATACTATAAAATTACATAATTTCTAAATGTTAAGTCATAATTATAGTTATAATTTGTTTTTAAATTGAAAAAAAACTTCATAGCCGGATAATCCATGTCTTCTTTTTAACTATGTTTTAAAGGTGCATTATGTAAAAATGAAGCAAAATGACATCCTGTGGTAAACTGCAACCACGACTCTACAATTGTCGGCGCCGCAGAAGTAGCTTGCAGGAGACATGGCAACCACACACTCACTGATGGTAAACTGTTATCTCCATCCTTCCGTTGTTTTGAAAGGAGAAAAATTGACAGTCCCCGCGGCCAGCTGGATATGAAACTAACCCGTTTCTCAATACTCAAGTACTGTCAAACGTTCTTGTGCACTTGTCAAGGGCGTTCATGGCAAGTATAACAGAAAGTCCTTTCAACTGAGTACAGGAGGACGAGGACGGCATTTGGAACAGAGCTGTACTTTGTTACTTCAAGGCAACAAGTGCTGCGTGATGCTAAAGTTAAAACAATTACCTGAAATAAAAATAATAGTCTAGTTTGTCCCTTAAACAACTGTTAGCCAATATTTTTTTGGTCCACATTTAAAATAAATACATAAAAATTGATAAAAATTCCGGCATTTCCCGCTGTGAAGAAAAAAGCATTTTTAATCAAAACAGATGCTTTTATTTCGATAGTGGGTTAGTTTGCATTTTGAAGGATTGTGAAGAGTCAGAAAATAATCAAACACACACATACAATAACAAACAGGTTTATATTTATTAATTTATACTTATTTATTTATATTTTTGATATAAAAACACTACAGCTATGAGCTTTCATCCCTGCAATTTTTCATTTGTGGTATAACAGTTAGAGTATCCACCCTGAGACTGGGAGATCAGCGTTCAAATCCCGGTCAGGTCATATGAAAGACTTTATTGACACTCAGCTTTAGGGGTTGGATTGGGGGGTTAAACCAACAAATAGTTCCCGAGCGCGGCCGTGTCTGTAGCTCATCGCTCCCCACGGGGATGGGTCAAATGTGAAGGACAATTTACACCACACCTCACCAGTGTGTGTGACAACCATGAGATTTAACTTTAAACACAATACACCTTGCCGGCCCAAGTCTGCAGAAGGATGCATTCATGCATCCTCGATACAATGAGCAGAGCAAGAACACATCAGGGAACCTTGAGAGCATTTGCCATGATAGATTCTAGATAATTTATTGTCATTGCACAGGTGGACAACAAAATTGACTCTGCACTCACTAAAGAGTTAGTAAAATATTAGTAAAATAAAATAACAAAGCTAAAATAGATGTCATCCACATGCTCTCTCTCTCTCTTTCTCTCTCTCACACACACACACACACACACACACACACACACACACACACACACACACACACACACACACACACACACACACACACACACACACACACACACACACACACACACAGAGCCAGTTACTGATACTTGGATAATTGGAACAGTACTTTGACCAGCACACACTGAGAAACAGCCTATGTATCAAAACAAATGGAAGTATGGAGGTGAGACAGATTGTAAACTTACTCTACGTCCCTCTTCGGCCTTTTTAAAAGGGGGAAACTTGACAAACCCCCACAGCCGGCTGAGAAAGAAATCTGTAATAATGTAACCCTCCTTCCACAATGACTGAGACATTAGACTGTTTTGTGATTATTTCACTGTAGAATTTCTACTTATTGTACCTTTAAAATGTAGCACTAGAAAACTCACAACTTCCTTATTTTGCAGCTGTCAGCACAATATCAGTTTAAAGAGTGCTTCACATGCTTCAACACACACACACACACACAGACACACACACACACACACACACACACACACACACACACACACACACAAACACACACTCTTATTCACATATTATAGCTACTTGAGCCTCTCTGTGGACGGTGGGGTTCATCCGCGGGCCTCAGCATGTGATAAAAGGTCAAGCAGCAGAATAAAACGGTGCTAACCCTCCCAAATGGTACCATCACACAGACATGATTGATCAATTGAATTCTATGGCAGAGAAAAATGTAGGATTAAGTAGAGTATTATTCGCACAATGAGTTGAGGCATGATGTTCATTTCAAGTTCATTTCAGCTCCCTCCTGCCACCAGATCAGGCAATCAATAGCAGGCCTTGCATATCATACATCACCCCTCTCCCTCAGAGGGAAGAACATAATCTGCTGCAAATTTAGAATGACAGATTTGTAAGGGAGCTGAGGCTTTCTGGGAATCTGGGAGGAGACCTGCAGACACTGCAGCCATGGTAGGTGTGTGTGTGTGTGTGTGTGTGTGTGTGTGTGTGTGTGTGTGTGTGTGTGTGTGTGTGTGTGTGTGTGTGTGTGTGTGTGTGTGTGTGTGTGTGTGTGTGTGTGTGTGTGTGTGTGCGTGTGTGTGTAGGTACGGTCTATAAAGGGTTTAAGGCTTTGCACACAGCGGGAGAAAGCGAAGGCATCCTCCTCCCAACAGTCAAGTAATCAGGTCAGGAGTCGAGAGAAAATTCCCGTGTTTGGAGAGTGGGATGATTGAACCAGACTATACAATTTTATTCAGCCTCTTGTCCTCTGTCGCAGCTTCCAAATGGAACCGCGTGCTTGGAGAGAATAAAAGCAGTATTGAATTGTAAAAGGGAAATTGTGCTTTAAAAAGCACTCGATTCCAGTGAACATCAGACTTTTGGGAGAGAAAAGGGGAGTGTGGGGCCTCTTGGTGGAATGAAAAACCACTATAATGTGCTTGCTGTTGCATTTATCACCACACACTTGCTGCTGCATGTATATCTATGCATGTGACGGCAATCCATTAATTACCTGAGGGCTCTCAGATCATGATGGGTCTAATTTTGAGCATGAAAAGTCACGTGTGCTGTAGCCAGTGGCTCACTAAAGCCATTAGGGTGAAGAAAAACTGCACTCCATTTCTTTCCATCCTCAGATCCCCCGTAGAGGTACCAGCAAACGACATGAGGGGAATATAAAGTGCATAACTTGAAGTGAAGGCCAGCTTCCAGGGGTCAGTGTCTCGATTGTTGCTCTTTCTTCTTGTAGATGGTTCAGATGGTTCTGGCCCAAACAGTGATTCTCAGGGTAGCGTGGAGAGTTTACGGAAACACCTGAGGGCAGATGCCTTCACCCAGCAGCAGCTGGAAGCTTTGGACCGGGTCTTCGAACGCCCCTCGTACCCCGACGTCTTCCCAACGCCGGAGCACATCAAACCGGAACAGGTCAGTCCAACTTTTTTTTAAAGATCAGACGGGAACAAAAATGTCATGGTCACAAAGGTTCCTAGACCTTCTGCAGAAGCAATTAAACAGACGTCTAAAAGGGCTAAACACTGAATCAGAGTAAGAGCATGCAAAATACAAGAGGGATCACAAGGAAAACTCCCACACGTTATTGATTTTCTAATGAAAAACACATTCCTTGTACCTGCTGTAATTGAGAAAAGCAGAAAAGAAACATTATATAAATCGATATTGAGATTCTTTTTTCATTTTGTCATGTGTTTCACCTGCTGCTTCTTTCTATTTATGCCCTATTTTTATTTATAGACAAACAGTCATGAAAGTTGCTTTTATTATCTTTGTTGTTGCTCATATTCATGATAAAAAAGGAAACATGGCTCAGAGATTTCTTTGTTAAGAACCTCTCAGCTTATTACAATAAATAACCATTATTTACTGAGCTTTCATTATACTATTAAACAACGAGAGACTATTAATTTCTCTCACCAAACTACAGGCCAGACACATAAAGCAAAAAAAAATTGTTTAAATAAAAAAATAAAGCAGTCGCCTAATTGAGTTCATTTTAATTTCTCTCCAATCGGGGCGAATTACGCAGGTGATAAATCAGTGGGACAGGCCTCACCTCCAGAAGAAGGCCTAATTTGCAGCTAATTACAAAACTGATTTCTACTGGAAGATCAATACCAAAACCAATTGGAAATGACTTGCAATCACAAAGAGCGTCAGGGAGAGCATTAAAAGGCAGGAGGGAAAGGTTTAGACTAGAAAAAGGGGTGAGGGTGAGGAAAAAAGAGAAGCAGCCCCGAAAAATCAGCTTTAATTTACAGCAATATTAATCAGAGCACTTTCCCTTTTGTGGGGTGGCTTTTTTTCTTCTTCTTCATGGAAAATGTGGCCCTATTAGCCAGTGTCTGGGTTCTGTAGCGAGGCATTAAAAAGCCATTCTGGAGATGCAAAACTCAATGGATTCACCCCTCCCACACTTCTGCTAGCCATTTGGTCATCCCTTTCAGACCCATCTTTTCAGTTTTCTCCGTCCTGCCCTTTATCTGCATGATAAAACGTCTGTTTGGCGTCTGAGGCCAGTGAGAATAGAGGAAAACATCCGACATTGTGCCAGCGAACAGTTGTAGGAGACAATTAGAGTTTATCTGTGATAGTGACAGACAAGAGCAGGGTCACAGGCGGCCCCCCTGTGGGAGCGCAGCCCACTCAACCACTCACACCAGGCTCTGGATAAACATTGTCAACACTCAGACTCTGGAAGTCTCATCTTATTAAAAAAAACTGCTAACATCTGTCGCTGGTGTCTTTGGGGCATATTTACAAAAAGAGACTATTAATAGAGAACAGGAAGTGATTGTTTTGGACATTTTTTTAAAATGAGAACTGCTCAGAAAAGTTGGAAAATTATGTGTTTTGTTTGTTTCGCTGCAGCTTTTTTCAAAACCAAAACTTCGAATTCAATATTTGATCTGGATATTCTGTATTCTATAAGTCTTGGTGTTATTAGGAGCCGGTGGCAGGTGTGGAGTAATAAGATAACCCTCAGTGAAGTTAAAGCTTTTGATCACTTGGATGTAAAAGCTTTTTGCATCATTGCTTGATTTTGCATTTGCAACTGTTGCACCGTATTAACCACATGCCAACATTTACCAAAAGAAGAAGCACATGTGCCATTTTCTGTATTTCCGCTGAACTGACAGACTTCTAACCCAGCTAAATATGTTGCCTTTTGCAGCCATTTGGGTACGTTGAAGGCTGTTTTAATGCAAACACGAGGAAAACAAAAAGCTGCACTCCTGGTTCTATGTGGAGATAAGAGATTATGACATTTGAAGGTTGTTTTGGCTCCAAATTAAAACCAAAAAGATTTGAAAAAGAATGTCTTTCTGAAACAGGACCACATGGTGCGTCTGTAACAAAGCAGAACTGCTGTCTCCCTTGGCTGATCAGGGGTAGGACTGCAGCGGAGCACAAAGGGCCAGCTGACGCCCTGGCTTTTCACTCTCCTCAAAATCCCACTTCCTCTCAGACAATACCAAAATACATTCATGATATGCTTGAACTGCCACCCTGCAGCGTCCACACACACACACACACACACACAGTGTGCGCACACACACAAACACACACTGCTCTGGTCCACATTTATCCCCGCACTGGCCTGCGAGGGCTGCTTAATGGAGGAAGAGAAAAAGGAGGATTTCCATCTTGGTATTGTTTGGTTGTGTAATGATTCAACTGTCCTTTTCCCAGGCTAATGAGTACTCGCTCCCTGTCCTGAATTCCAGCCTGGACGAAGTCAAGCCCAGCTTATCCTCCAGCGCCAACCCGGACCTGGGCCCCAGCGTGTCACAAAGCTACCCCGTAGGTAAGATCAAGCGCCATACAGTTTGTCTTTACGCTGCCGAGCCACAGCCTCAGCTGAGGGCAGGAGGGAGGTTCGCCAATGTAAACAAACGTTCTAACTGCAAAAAGAAATGTGTGACAATAAAGGCTAACTAAAAAGTTGAGTGTGAAGACTTTTACTGAGAGATGATACTGTTACAAAAGCTTTAGCATCTGTCTCCTGTCTGCTTTTTTGCTGAGCGGGCCGCGCGTTAAGAACGATTGGGAGCTGTTCAGTCACTGCTGGACAAGGACCTTTGGGCGTCAGCACATCAGAACTATGACTGTTTCCAGGACAAGGTCTTGGTGTGGGAGTATATATTACAAAAAAAAAAAAAAAAAAAAAAAAAACGACCACCATGCAGGTCTGGCTGCTTCTGCTGCACAGCTCCTTCCATTTGTCCAGCAGGAGACAGTTTGCGTGGCTCAAAGCACGAGTAATGTGCCTCGGTAAATACGCTCTGGCATTTCTGCCGCCTTACTCTAACACCATGATCATTTATTTCACCCTCCTATCGCTCCCTTGCATCCCCCCCACCCACTAGCCACCCATTCTCTCCCTTTGGTCGTCTTCTCTGCTTGTCTCAGTTAATGACTGCCTGGCTAATTGAAATATTGCTTCGTTGTTGCAGCGTTATTACCAAGAAGAAGGTTAAGTTTACTGAAAGTTTACGATGACTGTCAAGTGCCTGAGATTAATACACACGGCTTTTATTAAAATTCATATAATTATGCAGCGAGCCATCAAAGGCAATGAGTTTGGCGTTGGCGGGGGGAGGGGGGAGGGGGGGTTGAAAATTGCTCCAGCCCTCCTTCTCAAGTGATAGCCAAGCAGTCTTATGAGAAAAAGAAGGAGCCCTGTTCTCATTAATATGAGGGAGGTAGATCTCCCCCTGTAAGGCGGGCCTCCGGAGAAGAAAGGTGTGTGTTTGTCCTTTGTGTACTGATGGCCCCTATGGAAGGCAGGTCTGCAGGAAGCTTTGTTTGCACCTGGGATATTTTAGATGGTCTCTGCAGAAAGGCTCTCCTTACCTGATCGCAGGTGCAAAGAGGAAAACCGCTGGGCTTGTGATCATATCTGTTTGGAAAGCACAGGACTTGCTTTAGCTTTAGCCAATAAGTTCACAGGAGGCAAAGAAATGGAGCACACAGAGGTCAAACTAATGGAACAAACATGACTGTGACTCACTTGATAATTACTATTTGGTTAGTGGCTCTTCTTGGTTGGTTTTCCCCTCTGTGGCTGCCTGTGGGGATAACATGTGATGTTCAGGTGTGTGGTCTCCCTAATGGCTGAGTATTACAGTTTACTTGCCAAGCGATGAGCTTACCAGAGGAATTTTAAGCCATGCAAAAAGTGGTGAATTATCTGCAGTATTTAGGCCCAGATCCACTTTCAAATGAATCTTTATGGTGGGAAGAAGCGAGAAACGCGTTCGTCCTTAAAATGTTTTCCGAGCGCCAATTAAAAATGCCGGCACTTATTGATCTTGTTGATTTCATGCCCCTGAAATTTGCATAATCTATTAGAAATGAATGATTCATGAAGAGCTCACTGCCAGAGATTGGGATTCTCAGTGAACTGAAAGAGTTGAGAGATAAAAATCTTTTGTGTCCACTGCTTATCCTATTAGGGCTCAAAAGTACCGCCGGTAAGAAAAAGATTTAGGGGCATTGTGCACATCATCGAAATTCAGAGGCAAAAAGCCACTTCCATTAAAAGTGTGGGCTTTTTTTTCTTCCTCTCCTGCACATTAATTCTGTATTACCTTCTAAATAGTCCCTCTTACCCCATAAAAACACCAAAGGCTTCCCTGAATATGCGGAAAGGACAATTGCATATTGTGAGGTAATTTCTATTGTTGATATGGGAAGTCATTTCTTTGATGAATTCTCTTTCAAGAGATGGATTTCATCTCAAGTGCTTCTTATTCTAGTTCAGTCAAACTGCTTAAAATTCAACCAGTGTGGGGCTGTGGGTGAACCTGTGAATAGCAGGAGGAGGAGCGCTGAACTTTATTTTTTGCGTATTTGGAGAAATAAATGAGGAGATGGCCTCGATACGGCCAATTGTCCACTATTTCAAAAGAGAGTTTTGGTGTCTTCCTGAAAGTAGCCCATCTGTTTTCTTCATGCTGTTTCAGACGGGAGAGTCTTCTCGAGGCAGTGAGCGGTTTCCCCTCGGACTTTCAGAGGAAGTTTTACACACCTCCAGACCGGTCGATGATTCTGAACGCTCGTTGGGCCTGTTAATCGAGGCTCTCGAAAGCCTCGAAAGCCATTCTTCTTCAAGTGTCTGCCTCTTTAAACCCTTTTGTGTGTTTTTAAACAAAAGCCTCGTCCACTGAATTAAACATTTATTTAAGGTGAGGGTGCTTTCGGGGTGAAGCAGACAAAAAAGCCCCAAGACCCAACGATGAACGTGCCACCCGTGATGCACGGCCTCTTGACAAACCGTTGGCTTGTTCCCCTCACAGGGGAACGCGGTCGACTCCGAAATTAATGCTCATCTCGTCTTTACAAAAGCAAACCAACCTTTGAGCACACATTTGATAATGAATGACTTTCAACTTGTGTTTGGGGAATTAAAGCAATTTGGCTCTCCAAACATTCTTTACTTAGTTGTAATTAATTAGTGTTGGAGATTTTTGGGCTGGTGATAAATTGCCCCATTCTGCGTATTGCCCCGAAAATGGAGGTCAAAGATTTTTGGTTGTTGTTGAAGCAAACATGAAGGTGTCCCTGTCATGCTAAATTTAATACTCTCGCAAGCAAAAGAGTTAAACGACTTTGTTCGTGTGCCAAATAAATAGAAGGTCACCTCGCCTTTTCTGTTTGTTTAAGAAATGGAGTTGGTGTCAGCCGGATAAGCTGGATTCAGTCTTTCTTTATAAATTTCCTAAAGATGTTTACAGCTAATCTTATCCTGCTCAGGCCCAAAGCAATCCCGTCTGCAGTCAGATACTTCCAGTGGGGAAGGAAGAGAGCTGTATTCCCAGCTCGCCGGCTACTGCCACTTCTCAAATCAACAGGCTTTTGTACCAGCAAAACAAAAAATCTTTCAATTGATTTTTGCAGAGGAGAGAAAGGGGAGGGGGTAAAAAGAGGGCAAAGGAAAATAAATAGCTTGATTTGCTGGCGTTCAATCTAAGGGGACTGTCAGAGGAAGCAGACAATATAAAGAAGGCCATCTTTTAATGAGAATCTCAACACACATCTCTGTTGTAAAAGCAACAAAGACTAGGAAGCAGCTAATGAGGCTATCATGGCTGTACAGAGAGTTCTGTGAATCTGCTCCTCTCTGAAAGAGGGCTTTAAAGGGGACATAAAGCAGCAGTCACAGAGCTGCTGGCAGTCACCGCCGACGGCTCTACAAAACAGAACTCAGCAGACAATTTGGTGGCCGATACGCAGAAATCAGCACATTTTATCTTAGCAAATATTCTAAAGGATGTCGGGCTGATGCTACTCACGGTCAGCGTGGAGAATGCAGTTTCCAATGAGGGCTAAGTTGAACATATTGATCTTCTGATTTGATCCAGGGGATGGAAATCAGGTTGAGTATTGATGAAGCGACACATCCAAATGAGCTTCTTTCTCATTTACTGATATTTTTAACATCTTTTTTTGTTGTTGCGTTCAGATTTGGCGTAAGAGCTTCCATTCAGTGGCATTTAAATAAGATGTTGCTGTGTGGCTTTATAACATAACTGGATCCTATGATCAAAGTCAAAACATCTGATTTTATTGAACATGCATGATAGCTGTGGATGCTAAAATAATAATTAAACCACAGGGGTCAGTGTTTGCAGCCTGACAATGGTCACCTTTGTCTACACAAACACACAATGGCTTCCCCCCATGCTGGACCCCCCACTACAGTATTCCCTCGTCTCCCTTTGACTCATGTGCACTGGCTTGTGGCTGACTAATTCTTACTATTAATGAAAGGTCCAGTGTGACCAGGATCAGGTGTGCTGATGAGGAACTAGGATCAGGTGTGCTGATGAGGAACTAGGATCAGGTGTGCTGATGAGGAACAGGATCAGGTGTGCTGATGAGAAACTAGAATCAGGTGTGCTGATGAGAAACTAGAATCAGGTGTGCTGATGAGAAACTAGAATCAGGCGTGCTGATGAGAAACTAGAATCAGGTGTGCTGATGAGGAACTAGGATCAGGTATGCTGATGAGAAACTAAAATCAGGTGTGCTGATGAGGAACTAGAGTCAGGTGTGCTGATGAGGAACTAGAATCAGGCGTGCTGATGAGGAACTAGAATCAGGTGTGCTGATGAGGAACTAGGATCAGGCGTGCTGATGAGGAACTAGAATCAGGTGTGCTGATGAGGAACTAGGATCAGGTGTGCTGATGAGAAACTAGAATCAGGTGTGCTGATGAGAAACTAGAATCAGGTGTGCTGATGAGAAACTAGAATCAGGTGTGCTGATGAGGAACTAGGATCAGGTATGCTGATGAGGAACTAGAATCAGGCGTGCTGATGAGGAACTAGAATCAGGTGTGCTCAGGAGAGACCAGGATCAGGCATGTTGATACTACAAGAGTAAAGCTAAATCAAGATCAATCCAAAACATAAATCCAACAATGATACAAAGGAAACAAATCAGAATGTTCCATTGCAATGTTTTATATTTTATAAGAAAATAAATATGCCCTTGAAAGTTTCAAATGCATAATAATCACAACGATTATATTTGTTTTAGTGACATTTATTGGTGTTTTGAATACATGAACCTGGTTATCTGATCTGATTTGTACATTGTGGGTTCTGCTTGTAACTTCTATACCTGGAGTTTAGTACAAAATAACTTTTGTTAAGATGACCTCAATTATAACAGACCTTGGAGGTAAACTGCAGTGTGTTGTATTCTTGGTGCTGAAGGAAGCATAAACATAATATTCTATGGTTTTCATGTGATTGCTGTTGTGTATTTTAGCAGATCAAACCATTCACCCAGACTGACTAACAAACTCTCAACACTGGTTCAACTGAAGATGAGTTTTGAATAAAGAGGATATGTTTATATTGTAATATTACATATGGCGGACTCTAATCATTCAACCAGACCCTTTATGCTCCAAAAGCAGACTTTATAAAATATTAAAATATAAAAGCATTTCAAACGTACCTTGATTTTACAATGTGTAATGAGAGTGATCTTTTTTCTGTCTGTCTTACACATACACACACGGATAAAATACTACGTACTTTTCTGTGAAGAAGAAAAATGCATATAGGTCCCTGAAATAACTTAAAAATGAAACTAAGGCATTGCTTTTTCTTTGTGGTACAACAGAGTGATTAAAGAACACACGACATAAGCCTATGATGATGGTACCACTAGAAACACTGAAACTAGTTTGACCAATTGGACATGTCAAACTAAGGTGTGTCCTGCAAATAGCATCACAGATGTATTCAGCCTTGTAATCAGTCAGCCTAAGTACTTCAAAAGGAAAACGTAGTCACGGTGCTGATTGATATCAGGGTGTGTACCTCACTGAGCATGACAGCTAAAATTAGCTGCTAAGTAACAAAACTGCTAAGTATAGTGTTGTCTCAGGAGATTACTGACCAGTGTATCAAAGGTAAAGGTTAGAAGACCATGTCCAAGGAGCTTTGTGTCCCTTTGACTACAGGTGGACATATTATAAGTTTAATGAGCATGGAGAATTAGATACAAACTAAAGACTCCAGAAAAGCCTCCAAAGTGATAAGAGGTGAACTCCAAGGTCATGTTACATCAGTGACAAGGCATTTTTATCAAATGTCAACAACAAAACACCACTGCTACTAACAAATCACGAAAGCACGAGAGAACTTACCTAAATGCACTTATCAGAATTTCTTTTCGATCAATAAGATAAAACTGGAGATTTTTTGACAAGTTACAGCAATTCTGTTCACTGGTGTGAAAACGAAGCATACATTACATTTAACACATGAAACTAGAACTAATGTAGGGGAAAAACAATCAAGCCTTTAGAGCAGGGGTCCCCAATCCTGGTCCTCAAAGGCCGATATCCAGCATGTTTTGGTTTTAACTCTGCTTCAACACACCTGATTTCAGTCAGCAGTAAGGCTGGCCATCAAGCATCGACTGGAACCGGTTTCAACTGTTCATTTGTCCCGGAATTGTTCAAAGTTTTTATTTCGATTTGTAGTTTCGATTCCTAGAATGCCGACGGAAGAGGAATCCGCGGCTGATCTACGTGAAAAATAAACGTGATCTGCAAATTGTGATCAACGCTTTTCAGAGCTGATCACACTAGCAGTCTGTGTGCAGCACAATTCCCCCCTTCCCCCACCCTGCACGCAGCGGCCAGATATAAACAAACACATTTGCCGGACTTTTACTCCATAACTTTAACTCCTGCAGCGTAGAGGAAACTTGTTAAAATACGCCAACATGGTGGATTTAATAGAAGCTTTAAAGAACAAACTCTGGACGGTGTGAGGTGAGTTTGTCTCACTGCAGAAATAAAAACACACACAGAGCGTCAGCAGTCAGACACAGCCAGCTACATTTAAGTTTCACTTCCTGTTCTGACTGAATGCTGCTGCAGCATGGAGGTGTAGTTCTCAGTTCAGTTCAGTTCACTTTATTTCAAACATATACATTCACCAACATTTCATAAAATCATTCCACGCAATTGTTTGAAAAGGAGTAGGGAGAAGTGTATACTTATTTAGCCCTACCCCCTCAGGTTTACATCCTCATCATCAAAATTTAAACAACAAAACAGTTACAATGCCTTCAAAAAAAAACCACAAAAAATAACAATAATAATAAATAAATAAAATTCTCATGTGCAACTAGAACTATATTTAGATTTTCTAATTTGTAGAAGAGATTAAACATCAGTTTGCATGCCGTCCTGGGTTAATTGCATTTTCTTCATTCTTATACTTATTTAACATTTCTTTTTTGAGTTTTATTTTAAACTGGTTTACATTACTACTGTCCTTTATTTCTTCTGTTAACTCATTCCAGAATTTAACGCCCGCTATTGAAATAGACATCCTTTTCAATGTTGTTCGTACTCTTTGTACTTTTAAATTCCACTTCCCTCTAAAATTATACCTCCCTTCTCTTTCTAAGAACCATTTACTTATTTCAATTGGGAGCATCCCTTTCCTTACCTTATATATTATTTGCACTGTTTTAAACTTGACCAGGTCCTGGAATTTTAAAGCTTGGACATGATCCTGGACATGATCATCCTGAGAGTTTTAGCGGAAAACAGCTGGACGTTTCTGGATATGTTGGAGACATTTAGCCTCTCATCCCAGAGGCTTCTTCCAGACTTTGGTTGTGGTCAGACAAAAAACACACTGGTTGTGCTGCAAGTCTTTTCCTTTTTTCTCCAAAACATGCTTTTGTCTGAATGAAGGTGATGTTATTGTTCATAGAATTAAAATTCATGTCAAAGTTAAGATTATTTCATCAAGCAGGACCTGTGGTTAGCTGGCTCATGTAAAGCATGTCGTGTCTTGAAAGAATTGGAATCGGGAATCGATAGGAACCAGAATCGAAACAAGGAATTGGAATTGGAATTGGAATCGTTCAAAATCAAACGATGCCCCACCCTAATCAGCAGGTGATTAACAGGCTTCTGCAGAGTCTGTTGAGCTGCTGCACAGGTGATTCAACCACTGAATCAAGTGGGTTGGAGCAGAGAAGCCACTAAAACCTGCTGGATAGCAGCCCTCCAGGACCAGGATTGGGCACACCTTCTTAAGTGAAGGACTTCTGAATTATTAAAAGTCTGTTTTACTTTATTGACCCCAAAGTGAGGAAATTCACTTAACATAACAGTATGCACAAAAGAATAGAGAGCACGTAAATGATACTAAAGGGTAAAGTAACAGACATAAAATACAACTTGAGAAATGAAAATATATATAAATGCAAAAATGAATTTATAAAGCAGCAGAGAGCCTCAATACAGGTTAATGTGATGAAATACGAAACTTAACCGTGAGAATATGGGTGTTTCTCAATGTCAAGGCGCCTGGCCTCGCAAGGCGATGTCTTGCGAGGCCAGGCGCCTTGCTTCCGAGGACACTGTCCTTCCTTGGTCAAAGAAAACAGTTAAATGGAACAGGCTTGCATCACGTGATTGCGCCTTCCGTGGCAGTCATGTAACGTCACGTGACACAGGAGAAAACGTTATATTTCATACGTATAAGTTTCAACATAAATATATAACGAGCTTTTACTTTTTAAATTGTGTAAATATGTGTTAAATTAAATATTTAAGCGAGTTACTACCCGCTAGCCACTGAAACTGCAACTAATAAGCAACTAACCAATCATAGATAACTTCTTTGGATCTAAGAAAACATTTTAAATTTGTTGACTTACTTTTAAACTTGACATTTGCCCCCGAAGTAGCTGCTGGCTTCTGATCCGCCATCCTTTTGAAAATATTGCGGTGTATTCTGGGAAATTTTTGACCAAGGCTAGGCTACAAGACACCTCCCGTGCATTCTTGCTAGGCTAGCTAAACGGCTAATAAACAGAGAACACACGCCTCGGTAGAACATGAACACTGCAACACGTCTTGGTGGTTCCAAATGACATATCTCCTAGGCAACCGGGGCCAGGCCAAGACAGCAAGGCGAGGTTCCTTGGCATTGAGAAACACCCTAGGTTTCTTCATTCAAACTGTTGTAAAATAAAGCAATTCTTACAATTAAAAAAGGAATTAACAGGCAAATTTGCTGTTAAAATGTGTTTAGAGAACTTTAATGCAGAGAGCACAAGCAGATGGAGGGTGAAGAAGACATGAACTTTAAAAAACAGTGCAAAGAGACACTGCTGTGTAGAAACTTGTGAAAATACAAAGCAAAAATAAAAACAGATCCAAAGCAAACCCGGGCTGGAACTAGAACTTAGGGAACAATGTAACAAAGTTTCAAAAGCTAAAGAATCTAAAGAATGTCATCTGAAGCTAATAAAAAATGTGAGCAGAAAAATGAAACCCCCATAAATAAAGGAATATGTTTTACTAAGTCAACTTGTACAGGGTGTGGAAGGCAAGAAAAACTCACCATAAAAATAAAAACTTTATAGAATCCAGGTAACCAAAACAAGACATGTTTAACAGAAAAGAACATAAGATCAGGGCAAATAATCTAAACTTTGATCAAATGTGATAACGTGACAAAATATAAAACTCTAAGACCATCAAACATCAATAGTTACACCTGTCTAGCCTCAAGATAAACAAGAGCTGCTGTTACTTTGTTTATATATTTTTTCCATAAAGGCAGTGACATGGACGACTGTTATCCTGAAGTGTTAAGGTGCATTTCCCCTTTAGCTCCTCATTGAAGCTCTTTTAGACGAGCTCCTCTCTGAGTCTAAGTGACCCTCACACAGCTGACAACATAGCGGGGGCCTCTCTTACCCCAGCCGCGGTGTAGATTGGGGTCACGTGCTGCGGTCCAAATGTCCCTGTGGCCAGCGAGGACAGTCCAACCGTCACCCTCAATTACAGAGCTGAATATCTGCAGCAGGACAATTGATGCTCTGCAGAGGGGCCTGCAGAGTATTCAGACTAAAGGCTGTTATATGTACACAAGTTAGAACTGGTTTTGTGCTAAACTGGTTGTATTTATGCAAACAGAGTCCTCCTGGTTCAAGATTGTTTTGTTAATCGTAAATGTTGCTTTTATTTTTACATAAAAACAGTTGACTGACTTGTGGTGGTTGTGATGAGATGTAGTGAATTTACTGTACGTGCTTGTTTGTGTCAAGAGTTGGTTCATAAGTTTACTGAGTCAAGCTGCAGTAGTTGTAGTTGACTTTAGGGAAAAATATTAACTTAAGTAATTGTGTGTGTGTGTGTGTGTGCGTGCGTGCGTGCGTGCGTGCGTGTGTGCATGCATGTATGCGTGTATGTGTGTGTGTGTGTGTGTGTGTGTGTGTGTGTGTGTGTGTGTGTGTGTGTGCGTGCGTGCGTGTGTGCATGCATGTATGTGTGTATGTGTGTGTGTGTGTGTGTGTGTGTGTGTGTGTGTGTGTGTGTGTGTGTGTGTGTGTGTGTGTGTGTGTGTGTGTGTGTGTGTGTGTGTGTGTGTCACACGCAGGTCGGGACATGGCCAACACAACCTTACCCGGATACCCCCCTCACGTCCCTCCCACAGGCCAGGGCAGCTACCCAACCTCTACGCTCGCTGGAATGGTTCCTGGTGAGTCTGGAAAAACAAAAAGCTCTTTTTTGCTTCGTGTTGTGATTATTATTTCATATCAGCCTCAAACCCAACGTGAAGCAAAGCTGGAAAGCAGAGTGAGGAGACTTTAATAGGAAATCATGCAAAGAGGTAATCAATATTGACCTGCAGATTATGAAGGGCACACTTCCTTGTATTAGCCTTCTTGTGTGTTTATTATTGAATTAGAGCTGCATCAGAGGAGGACAGGACAGTCTATGTCCCTGCATGAAATGTGAGACCTTTTTAGATGCTGTCCTCATGGCGATGGTAGTGAATGCACAAAGGTTTCTACAATTTCAGCCTCACATCCAAACAGAACGTTAGGAGTCCTGGAATGGTATTTGAGTCAAACAAGCCCCGCGCTTCTTATTTAGTATAGAAAGTCATAAACTATGACTCAAAGTGTGTTTAGCTGCATACAAACCTCCATGCAGTGTATTAAAGAGCAGATGAGGCTATAGTATATGATTGACTCACTATTGAGGAGAACTACATGAGGAACCTGTAACAAGAGTAAGGCATAGAACCAGTAGCCTGGCCTGCCAGACTTGTCTGTTTAATTTTGCACAGAGAAAGAGTCTGGTAACTCACTGACAGAGAGGTACTTGAGGGGCGGGACTAGCCAGCTCAAAAATAACCAATAAGGAAAAAGACAGAAATGCCGACTGTACCGCTTGATGCTGTAGTTTTTTAGCTGTAGTCAAAAATGGCATCTGGCGACAGCGCAAATATCATTTATTTTAGAAGAAAGGCTTTTTGTGCTTCTACTTGTTGTGGTTTTAAAGAAATTCAAATCATTTAGACCAGAGGAAAGAGCCGCAGTGAACTCCGCCACTGTCTTCATTGTTTATGAGAAACTGAGCGTTGCTGTGTGTGATGTCCGCGACAATGTAGTTTTTTAGCTGTAGTCCAAAATGGCATCTGGCGACGGCACAAGCATCTTTCTTTAGAAGAAAGGCTTTTAGCTCTGCATGTTTTGGACACCCGAGTGAAGAGAGGAGCAGAGCTGTCAACTGATCACCACCTGGTGGTGAGTTGGATCAGATGGCAGGGAAAGATGCCGCGTAGACCTGGCAGACCCAAACGCATAGTGAGGGTCTGCTGGGAACGCCGGGCAGAAGAACCTGTTAAGACGGTCTTCAACTCCCACCTCCGGCAGAGCTTTGACCGCGTCCCGAGAGCAGTGGGGGACATTGACTCCGAGTGGGCCTTGTTCCACTCTGCGACCTGTTGAGGTGGCTGTTGCCAGCTGTGGTCGCAAGGTGGCCATTGCCAGTCGTGGTGGCAACCCCAGTACCCGCTGGTGGACACCAGAGGTTCAGGGAGCCGTCAAGCTGAAGAAGGAGGCCTACAGGGCATGGCTGGTCTGTGGGTCTCCGGAGGCAGCAGACATGTACTGGATAGCCAAGCGGGGTGCAGCAGTGGCAGTTGCCGAGGCAAAATCTCAGGCATGGGAGGAGTTTGGTGAGGCCAAGGAGAAAGACTATTGATTGGCTCCAAAGAGGTTCTGGCAAACTGTCCCTGTCCCTAGTTGGGATGCTGCCCCCGCGACCCGGACCCGGATAAGCAGAGAAAGACGACGACGGCTGCTTTTAGCGCTTCTATTTGTTGTGGTTTTAAAGACGTGTCCAAGTCATTTAGAACAGAGGAAAGAGCCACAGCGAACTCTGCTTCAATCGCCATGTCTATGACTGACTCGGCGTTACTACTCAGCGCTGATTGGCTCGGTTAGAATTCTCACGGGGTGGGGTTATTTGAATAGGGGACCCTTTCTCTGTGCAGCATTAAACAGAGGAGTCTGGCAGGCCAGGCTAAAGAACCAGATACTAGATCTGGAACTAGACGTGGAACCAGAAACTAGGCAAAGAAGCAGGAACTGGACTTAGAGCCAGGAGAAAACCAGCAGTGAGAACCAGCAGTTGGTGGAACAACTTTGTTTATTGGACAATGAATGAAGCCATGTCCCCTCCTTCAGCCAAGGTCCTGCTGAATGCTGTGCCTGAAAAGTGTCCATTATGTCTGGGTATTTGGACTGGCACAACTCCCAGCGGACAGGGTCCTGCTCTTCTGTGGAATCAAAGTAGATGTTCCAAATGGTGGTCATCAGTCCCTTCTTGTTCCTTGTGTTAACTGTCCTCCTCTTCATCTTTGGTTTACAGTAGCCAGGGTGCAAGTTGTCCTGTTTTAGATGTGTTTTTGGTGTGGGGGTGCAGCTCTACATACCAGCCCGGCATACTTTCTACAGTGTATAAGCTTAGGCTGCTTCACACCAAGAAAAAAAAAAAAAGACAATTTTAGAAAAACACTTAGTTCCAGTGTGTATAGCCTTTGTTTTATTGCACAGTGCAATGAGCAAGTTTTGGTGCAGACTTTAATGCGTCACTAAACCTCGTGCTTACATTTAGTACGTTTATTTGGTTATGATGAGCTTACAAGTTTAAACCATGAAATGTGAAAAAAGTAAAAAAAAAATGGAGGACTCGGTCAGAAGCCAAGCACAGGCAATCTGAACCACCTGTAGACGGTTCAGGGAGGTTCTGCTCAGACAAGTGAGAAGAGAGTTGCAGTAGTCTAAGCGTGAGGGGATGAAGGTGTGGATAACAAGTTCAGAGTGGGACAGAATGGGACTCAGCTTAGCAATGTTCCTGAGATGGAAGAAGGAAGAACAAACAAAAGAACTGACATGAGAATTCAGGGTCAGAGCTGGGTCAAAGGTCACACCAAGATTCCTGACAGACAGTTTGGTGTGAGAAGCAAGCTGACCAAGAGAGTGTCTGACTTTAGGAACCAGATTGTCTGGGGAAGAGATGAGGATCTCAGTCTCATTTAGTGATGAACTGCTCCTGTAGACACTAAGGAAGGCTGGGGAGATATTTCATCTGTTACATTACGTTTATCAATTTTTTTGTTATTTTCTTACACAGTTTTAGTAAAAAATTGTCAGGTAAAAAACATTTTTTTACTAAAACTGTGTAAAAAAAGAACAAAACATGGAAAACGAAGATAAACACAGAATGCATGTAGAAAATAGTTAGATTAAGGTGTTTAACATAATCCAACACACAGCGAGGAGACAAGTTTTGCTTTTGGTTCTACAAACAGACACTAGGGGGTGTCAAAAGCAAGCCAGAGCTGCCTAGTCGCCCTTTAAGTGCTGTGATTCTTCACTGAATTCTGCACCAAGTTTATTCAGATAAAATCTACTTCCCATTAATAGAGATTGTCTTTATGTATACGTGTATGTGTTTAGCAGCCACTTTGATTCAAAGCGACTTACAAATAACCTATTATTATTATTATTACTATTCTTCTTCTTCTTCTTCTTGTTATTATTATTATTATTATTATTATTATTATTATTATTGACCATCATCTGAAAATTATCTTTTTCCTGAGAACAGCAGTCTGTTTAACAACTACCAGTAAAAAACAAGAGCAGACATGAGAGCCCCTGCTGCTGTTTGGATTTGGTTTGTAAAACTATTAAATCGTGTGGGAGGAAGAGAGTCAAGCCAAACTTTACCTTCCATTTGTTTTCCTGTGGCAAAAAAAGCTAAGTCAGAGATGAGCATCCTAATCCTTTGCCTCGTGGTCATGTGTTACAACCAGTCCTTCCTACACACAACCACAAAGTTTTAGTGACAGCAAAACACTGTTAAAGCAAAACCATTTCTCAGTTGGCTCGTATAAAACCCAGCCTTTACTGGCTCGTAAATGAAAGAAACATGTTAAACCAACAGCAGTGCTTGCTGACGCGCTCCAAGTTACTTCCCCTGCAATGAAAGTCTGTTGGAAAAAGCGCTGAAGGAGTTTGCAGATTGGAGACGTTAAATTCCTCTAAGAAAGGTGGTGGGATTTATAGCAGCAGATCAAAAATGTATGCATGAAACTGTTTATTACCACTCTGTATTTATTAGGCTGGTTTAGAAGATGCCCGAGGCAGAAGGATGGGCAGATATCCATAAATGGGACAGGGAAAGCCGCCTCCAGTGTCACATCCTGTATTGTTCAGTGTTGCATAACTTAAGTGAAATGAGAAAGAAATAAATTACTTGCTTGGCTGGTTGCACATTGATGACTATCATTCCCCGCCTTAAATTGCATCCTGTTTTGACTGACGAGAGGTGGCTGCACGTGAAGTGGTTAGAGCTTGATGCATTGAAATGCTAATTGAGTTATTGTTTTGTTTTGCAGGGAGTGAGTTTTCGGGGAACCCCTACAGTCATCCGCAGTACACAACCTACAACGAAGCCTGGCGATTCAGCAATCCAGCATTACTAAGTGAGTTGAACCAGAGCTAGTACAGTTCCTAACCCTACAGAGCATCATATGACACTGTAGTTACACTGATGTCTCACTGGGCTGAGGTGTTGGGGATACATGACTTTTCAGAATGAATCTCCAGAATGTTCATGAGGGTTTTCTATTTCCTCACTTGAGTCAAAGGCAAGTCATGAAAAGCATTTGGAACTTGAATCAGACAGTGACAAACAAAATGTGGGACTGGATCTGGAGGAGTTATGAAGCTAAGCTGTGATCAACTGGAGACAGAGAGAGAAGCTGGGACACAATTGAATTCAAATAAATTGCTGAACAGTTAAACTGTTAAATGCCAATTTTACTGAAAACATTTTGTAATGGTTATTTCTGATTATAATCGGTCACTCTGAGTTCTTCAAGTAGGCTGAACATGAAAACAGTCTCCTACATCCAAGGACGTAATTTTCACTTTAGAAGTGGGGGGACACGGGGGGGGGGGGGATCTTTACAGTATGTTCTAATGGGAAACAGGCTTCAACACAAACGGTTGTTTTCCGCTTGGTCCTAGAGCTCAACCAGTGTCAATTTAATATAGCGTAATATTGTTTTTGGATGGTAAAAAGTGCAGGGGTCAAAACTTGACTTTGGAAAAAGTGGGGGGACATGTCCCCCCTGTCCCCCCCCAAAATTACATCCATGCCTACATCTGTCTCCTGCATTAGCTTCTGATAGAAAATAGACGGTGAAAATCTAGGATTAGAAAAGCCTGACATCTATGTCACACTGTCATGTAATATTCATGGACTCACCCATCTTGACTCACAACAGGGAAGGCTGTTCATGGTTTAGCATCATGGAAACAGCAGAGAATGTCACAGCTAGTAGAACCCATAGATATGTCTATGAACACTAGATGTCTCGTCCCTGCTGTTCGCCAATGGGATGTGATGTAGGAACGTGGCGGCCATCTTACCTCAGACAGCTGCCCCCTTTCTTGACATTGGGGTGTATGGTGCATGTACTATTTAAATAACTCTAACTTGCTCAATTTTCAACCGATTTTCAAAAGGTTTGATTTGTTATAAACGGCAGAGATCTTTGGAAATGCTTTCTGAAAAATTTAGGAAATAATCAAAAGATAGATTAGGTTAATAAATAAGATGGATGGATAATGGATTGATCTTGTGAATGAGATTTTCAGCATTCATAAAACCAGATAAACAGTGTATAGAAGAAGGTAGCAGCAGCAATGCAACAACAGTTTCAAATTATTTCATTTACATAAAAACAGTTAACAGACTGAATAATGTACAAGTCTAGGTTTTCTTTGCAACAGTTACAGATGAAATGTGATCCCACATTGTCTCAGTTTGTCACAGCGGCGATTCGAGCATCCGTAGGCTGCACAAAGTCAGGCATGTTGACCCTCGAGCTTCACAATTAATAAAGGTGTATTTCTGCAAACATCAATCCAGATATCCCAATATAAGTTTTGTGTAACAAACTAATTCGCTTAAAAATCACGGGCAATTTAGCATTCATTTATCTAAAATAAAACGAGCGACTCCCACTGAGGTAAATAGTCAACTTTGTTTTGCTAAGCAGTGCACCCACCGTAGCCTCATCATCTCTATGCCAAGTTAGACAGCTAATACAAAAACATCCACAAACACAGCCATTTACACAACAATTGGGCTGTCGTAAAATCATTATCGGTTTTGTAGAACCACATAAAATATCGATTGTGGTCTCAACCTGAATAACATGCAAATAACCTAGGCGTAGGGCTGCTAGATTATGGCAAAAATAATAATCACATATTAGCACCCCTTTGTTGTTCCATGGCTTCCCGGGGCTGGAGGCTGGAGGGGGATCTGGCCGTCTGGCTGGGTTCTGGATGGTGGGTCGCTTTGCTCGGCATTGGGCGGGGGAGCCTCCTCATCAGCACCCCAGCAGAAAGGGACGAACTCTGGGAACCAGTGATGGTTGTACCCTTTGTGCAGCAGTACCGGGACCAGAGTGAATAGGGTGTGTATGGGGAGCATGAGTGGGTGTCTGGCGTGCATTTTTGTGAGTCTTAGGTTGTATGTGTATGTGTGAGCATGAGGGAGGATGTGTGCTGGGACGTAATTTTGGGGGGGGACGGGTGGGACATGTCCCCCCCACTTTTTCAAAAGGCAGTTTTGGTCCCCCGCACTTTTTTCTGTCCAAAAACAATGTTACGCTCCATTAAATGGATTTGGTTGAGCACTAGGACCGAAACGGAAACCGGTTTACTATTAGACCCGCCCAAAATCTAATCTATTGGCTCTGCTGATACTTGCTAACGTATTATTGGCTGTTGCTGCTGTCACTCAAGTTGTAAACAGTCAGAACGTGCTCACGTTGTTTTGCTAGTTTGGAGCCGCTAGGGAACACCGGTACTGAGTCACATCGTCAACTAGACGCTGTGTAATATCAGAGCTCAGCTCAGCTTCCATTACATAACATTTGAATAAGTGTTCATTTGTGAGTCTTTGGTAGTTAGGCACAGCCAGGAGGAAGCATGTCAAGAAAACGAAAAGAGGATATAAGAGACTTCTTTCAAAGTCAAAACGTAAGTTGGAACATGTGACACCCCTGCATTAAGCTCAGACTCACCTCCTCCTTCACAAACATACTCAAAACTAACTTTTACAAACTCATCTCCTCCACATAACTGACTCCTCAGACACAATTTATTCGTATTACTATAATTATTATTTTTTTTATTATTACTATTATCATCATAACTATTATTACTAGTAGTAGTAGAAGTGTAACTTCAAAACTTTTATCATTTAACTTTATTGTAAACCTATCTATTGCAATGTATATTTTCACATTAAAAAGCTCTGAAAAATGAACAGTATCATCATCGTCAACAGATTTTTTAAGCTTAATGTCAAAGATGGACACTTTTCATTAGATTTATCTTATTTTTTCCATTTATTTTTTGTGTGTTGAAATGCAACAACTGTTTAAACACTTTTAAGGGAAAAAACATATTTAATATGTTTTTATACACTCAAATGTTAGGGTGATGATCATGTGTAAAACATTAGTTCAGCATGTCCTCTAACACAGCAAATGAACAAACGGCCAGATCTCAGGAGGGACCGTTTATGTATAAATAATTTTTATACTTTTGACTAGACCTGGGAAAGTAACAAATTTTGCTGGACGATATTTTGTCCAACAAATTGTTGATGATAAACGATATCATTGCCAACATTATCTAGACCAAAATAACCACTAATATAATGTTAATATATCATAATAATGCAAGTACACCCTTTAAAATGCAACAAATAAACCTTCATTTAACATTGAAATGTCCAGAACCAGAACTTCTAAATGAATAAAAATAACAAACAAAAATTAAATAAAAAAGGAATCTCACTCCCTGTTAGAAAATGTTGCACCAAAAACAATAAAAAAAGACCCAAAACAATAAATACAATGGCCTATCCATTGTCAACAGCCAAAACTGCACTTCAATAATGATAATAGATAAAAATAATAATAGAGTTGTAGATTTTTTAACTTTGATATATATATATATATATATATAGAGGATGGAAAAATTATTGAGATGGGCACGTGACGTATCAAGGGGTCTTTACATAACACCCCCCACCCCAAATCCGCACAAGCCTGCTGTGTCCCCCCCACTTCTGAAATCAAAATTTCGTCCCTGGATGTGTGTGACTGTGTTTGTGTATGACTGTATATGTCAGGTGGGGCCTTTGACTCCTCCCCTCTCCTGGGACTTCTTTTGATGCTATACATCTTCGCCTCCCCTTCCCCTGCCACATTTGGTGTGGAGTGTGGTGCCTTGATCTGCCTGAGTGTTCGTGGCTCCTGGGTCATGGGGTTTAAGATTTTTTGCATCTGCCTGATTAATCCCGGTGGCTGCCTGGTGGGATCTGGGTCCCTGGGCCCTGTTCGGTCCCCGGTGGGGCTGGTCGCCCCTGGGTCCTGGGTCGCTGGGTTCCAGGCTTGGCCAGCTTGGGGGTGGGAGGCTGCGGGCGGGCCTGTGGGCTTGCCGCTGATATCCCCCGGTACTCTGCGGGCTGCTGGTTGTGGGCCCCCGGGCAATCCTCTGCGCCTCTCGAGGGGGGCGGGGGCTTTTCTGGTCGCAGTCTCCCTGGGGTCCCTGCGCTCTGGGGCAGCTCCTGGATCTCTGAGACTTGGAGCTGCTTCCATCTCCTACGCATCTTTGGGGGGCAGATCTGTGGCCCCTTACACTGTCTAATGGAAGCTCCCATAGATAAACCTTACATAAACAAGCGCGTGTACACACACAGGTGCTCACATGGTGCTCTCATAAGTATGGACTTGGGCATGTTCAACTCATGTCTTAAGGCTGTGGTTGGCACTTTGCACTGTGATTTATTATCGTGATTGTTCAGTAAAGCAATGTTGATTTTATATTTCCTCATCAGGTTTACGCAGTGATAGCTTGCTCCTGTTGTATTGTTGTGTGTCCCTTTTCTTTTTTTTTCTCTCTCCTTCTGCAGGTCTAGAAGCAGACTCTTGTTCATCATTGATTGTCTGGTCGGAATTACAAGCATTCAAAAAACAATAACAATAAAGTTTTAAGTATCAGGCGTGACATTAAAGCAGAAGCTTTGATGCCCCACCTGAGAGTAAATCTAGAAGGCTTGTCACCAGCATTCAGACATTAATTTAGTTTGCTTCACAGCCAGACAGGACATGGTAAAATAAAATAAAATAAATAAATATCACGATTATTGTGACTGAAATTGAGATCTCGATTATTTAAGACCATTTTTCAATTTATGTAGATTTTATTTGTTTTTATTCTGTCATAAAATTGCTCAGGGCACAATCAGGACAAAAATAAATAAGAAACAAGATGATCACTAAAATAACTCCTGATTCCCAGTATAAAAAGACCAATGTACTTATAGCTCATAGTTTATGACCCAAGGGCTATAGACCTTGGTTTAACTCATTTAAGTCTAACCTGTACAGACCCAAATACCAATATCTTACAAATACTGACAGCAAGAATTATACAGTGGCATTTATAACAAATAAATGCAAATAAATTGATGTTCACAAAATGTTGCATAACAATTATTTAGTCGTGTCAAGGTGCTGTAGGAGAGTGCACTAGCACCGTGTCTTCATAGAGATGAGTTATTATTGATCAGTGTCAGGAACTTATTTCTATCTATTTCTACCTTATTTATAAACTATTTATTTACAGGTCCATCAGTTAATGTAATAATTGTCCCAACCACAGCTGCACCCCCCACCCCCCAACCCGGTCCCACAGCAATCAGGGGTAAGCTGCACGTGTGTTTACCGCACTGCACGCACACATTTAGCCATTTTCAGCGGCTCAGGAGCCTGCAGGTACAGTGTGTGTCACTCACTCTGGTTAATCCAACAGGGAGCCGGCTCTGAGAGCCGTTTCTTTAGCGACCGACACATCACTGCATCAATCCCTTTCAATGTCCTGAAGAACGGTAAGGAGCGCCGGCGGAGTGTTTAGCTAACCTTCAGGAAATGTTGACGACAGTTATCCAGAAAGTAGCTAAGGGTTACCAGAGATGTTTCTGAGGTGTTCGCTAGGTACTTATAAGATTTAAAAAGTCAAGAAGGGGGTTTGAGAAGCTGTTAGAAATAGCGTCAAAGTCGCTAAGTTGGCAACACTGTGGGAGGAGCGCTTCATTTGCAACTCAGGGCAGTGCAAGTGGGAGGAGCAAATAATCGGCTTGTTTTATATTTACAATCGTTCAAAACTCAGATCGTAATTGGGATTAAAATTCGATTAATTGAGCAGCCCGCCTAGGCTAGGCGGGACACATGGTTCACAGTTAAGTCACTTTCAAAACCAAAAGCATTAATTTCAACATGTGCAAGTATGTTGTCTCAAGCCCATGTCTTCTAAGGGTTGTAATAAGGCAAACCGCTTGTAAATCTGTTAATATTTCATTGAGTTAAGGGTGTTTTTGTTTAAGCTGATCACTCACCTTTCAGCTGGTACCATTGAGAGCAGAGGGGTCTGTTGTTTGAGGAAAGATGGCCGCCGTTCAGCTATGCCCTTAACTCCCGCTTTCGCCATCAAGTGTTTATATACATATCTATGGTAGAACCTAACCATTAGCATTAGCAACTCCACAACACAGCAGAACTCCTCCAGGCTTGGGTTATTTGTGGAGATAAAGCATCAACATTGCAAAGAAAATGGAGTCATAAGTAGAGTAGCATTACTGTTAGCCAATCAGAGATGAGACGTCCAAATGTCAGGAAAGACTCTTAAAGCCATACTATACAATGTTTTCTCTCATTTTCTTGAGCCAGTATGTGCTAAAATGACCCTTTACAAGGTTAAAGAAAGGCCACCCAGACATCTACCACCCTCTGTGGCCAGAAAACCGCACTTGCAAGTTCAGAGTTGCCATTTCGATCCCTGTTGGATTTAATAAAGTGGAGCTGACATGCCAGCACTGCAGTCTGCTTCCAGCACGTTTCCTGCTAGTTTTAGATCATGAACACAGCTTATTTGTTTAATTTAGTGATGAATCACTGCTGTAGACACTAAGAAAGGCCAGGGAGACACTAAAAGCAAGCCAACACCACAAAGTATCCTCTTTATTCTGCCGCCTTCAGCTCAACTCTGACTTTGCACACTTCCTGAAACAGGCTAACCTGAGACACGCCCCCTCCAAGTACAACTTAGAAGGCAATAATTCCTACTAGAGGCCACTGCAAATGTGTTATTAAAAAATAAATTTTAAAATGAGTAGGGTTGACCTTAAAACACAATTAAAGCCCTTTGCAACTAAATTAGACAAAATATAATATGTTCACATTGGTCATGCAAATGTTAGTTATTCAGAGTTTTGAGGTGCCTAAAAGTTTCAGTTTAGCATGATTCCAACTGAAAACTTGTTCATTTTCCTCATTATTTTGTTGCTAACAGACATGAGTCATCTTGTGCATCCACCAAAATTGTGATTTAGTATTTTAATGCTGAGATTAATTTATTTGATAGCAAATAAAATGAAAACTGTGTTAAAACACTCTCCTTGTTTCTTTTTGGTTTATTTTTGTGAATACTAAATTATTTTTGTGTTTATTCTTATAAATCTTGGATTAGAGTTGTTGGCCTTTTGCTTGTGACTCCTTGATTTAAGCCTCAGAGCTCATCATGTACATCTATAGGACAGCTTTCATAATATTTCACCCTGGATTAAATCACATAGAAACACACCAAAAGTGTGCCTATATTTATAGATATGTTTTGCTTGATAGGTGATTTATTTGTCAACACACTTACTTAAGACATAATCTTGTCACTTTTCTAGTTTGCAGGCAATTATTTTAGTTTTTAATCATTAGGCTTCATTTAAAGTCATCGAACATAAAGCCAGTGTGTTCAGTGTGCTTCAAATCAAGTAATTGGTTATAGATGAGAATAATCAGCAACTTATTAATGATCGTTTTAGTTCTAAACCTTCCTAAACAGCAAATTCATTTATCAAATAAAATAAAAGGACTATATCTTAGTGAAATTGAGCAATATTTGTTATTTGCACATTTGGACTCTGAGCTGTTGCTATGAGGCTGTGTGCTAGTGGATAAAAATCATAGGCACAGTTATTCCCAGATGTAATTTCCAACACTGTCAGTTAGAAACCTTTATTTTCTCCCTCTGTTTTGTAAAGTTTGGCTAGTTCATTCCCAAAGTAATGACATCTGCTTTTCATGAACTTCCTTTGTGCCAAAAGACAAAAACGGCAAATTATCAACAACTGTAAGAAACGAGTGAAGACTATATGTGTTGTTTCAAATGGTTCATTCTTCTGTTAACTTTCAGGTTCCCCTTATTATTATAGTGCCGCATCGAGAGGCTCCGCCCCTCCCACTGCTGCCACTGCCTATGACCGTCACTAGTTACCATGGAAACCAAATCAACCTGCAGGACCATGGCCTCAGCCTCCACATTGCCCCGGTGTGAGCAGCACGGTCCACTGGACACTGAGCAGCAGCAGCAGCAGCAGAAAATGTTCCCGACTCACTCACGCAAAAAAAAAAAAAAAAAAACAGAAGAAACTTTTTCTGATCCAAGATGACTGCTGTTCATTCTGATTGCAGCTTTTTCTTCTTCTTCTTTTTTTTTTTGGACACTCAAAGCAAAAAAAAAACACACACACACAACTAAATCTGAAACAATAACGGATGCTGAAGAATTTTTCTCATGATGAAACTTGTGACTAATTGCAGCAGGCTTAGAGGATAAAAAGATGAAATCAGAATTTATTTTCCCCTCCTGCGGCGTCACGCTTTAATCCGGCGGTGGATCAATACTGTACATTCCTCTTCTGGATGGGTCTCAGAGCTGTCCAGAGCTTGTGATGTATCCGCACTCGTTATTTTCTTGTTGATGTTTTTTTTTTCTTTTCCCATCTGTCTTGAATCGAAATGCAGAAATGGGAGATCAGCTGTTGGGTTTTTTTTTTTTACCAAACCTTCAGCATGAGTACATTGATCACTTCTGATGCCATGAGAAGATTAGGACACGCTCTCTGTGAAATACAATCAACATGTAAAAAATGAAAATAAAACAAACCATCCATTTGAAAACAAAAGGAGCCACATTATTATAGCGTCATAGCTCCATCTTTGCAAGGTTTCAAATATCAATATTCTTAAGATAATTTCTTTCTTTTCTTTTTATAATCAGTGATGACTAAATTAAATGGCAGACTGCTTGGCTAGTGTTTGTTTGCCAGGAATCTGAAGTTAATCAGGCAAAACCTTAGCCTAGTGAACAAGACCAAATTCTTGCTTTGCAAAGTTTGGTCTAGGCATGCTCCATTGGAACCTCCGCAGCCCCAACATCATTCTGCCTGGCCAATCACAGCTCTCTATAGAGAGCTCTATAGAGCTCCTATATAGAGGAGTTTCAAACACATAAAGAGCTGTGATTGGTCCATAATGGTGGGCCAATCATAGTGCTCTATCTGCTTAGTGAACAAATCACAGAGCTTTATCCGCTTTGTGGGCCAATCAGGGCACTCTATATGCCTGGTGGGTGGGATGATGCAACAGAGTGAAACAAGAGTATGTCACATTCATTGTCCAGTGAAATGCGGAGATCATTTGAAAGACAACGGTAGAACCCGCCCCACAACCGAGAACCGTCAATGGAGCGTTGCCAGACTAAATAATACATTTATTTAGTCTGGCTTGCCAAGCTAGCAAAACCTTTCAGTGGGTTTTTTTGTGTGTTATTTTTGCACTATTTTGAAGGTTTGCAACACTGGACTGTTAATATGCAGAAAAATGTGCATTTTTGTTTAATCTCACATGTAATCCGACTGTAATCTAACATCTCAATCTGAAAAGGCACTTCCAGTTCCTGTAATCTAAGGCCCATCATGTCACTGATTTGACGTGCACTATGCTACTTTGTGTTCTCACAGCCTCTTTATTTAGTTTCTTAAGTCTTTGGCATTCAAACACACATTAACACGAAAGGATTTAATAGCCATTCCTAGTCTAAACACTACCACGATTCGTCTGATTTGTTAACAAAAGTGTTTGTATTCACTCTGATAGGAGGATTCTGACAACATGGTTTCAGCTAAATGCCTTAAACATGTTCCCTCTCACCGTTAGCTCCCTCACACGTTTCAGGCCACGTCACTTCTGAGGAGGAAAGCTGGAATTATTATGTTTCTTCATCTGTCAAGTGAATGTATGTGCATTTGCCAAAGACTTAGTTCTTGTTTGTGTTTATTTACAGGCTGCCAATATGCATCATGAGCAGTGTTGTTGTAATTATTATTATTATTATTATTATTATTATTATTATTATTATTATTGTTATTATTATTTGATAAAGCCCAAAATGTTGATGAAGTAAATGTATAAATTCTATGCAGTGCAGAGATGGTCATATGCATATTCAGCTGTAAACCTAAAGGTAGGTGGAGTTTATTTAATGTTATTTACACTTTTTGTAGAAACATTTTTGTTTGTTTGTTTGTTTGTTTCTTTGTTTATGTGTGATGTGAAGACACTTCTCTGTAAATACAGCAAAGAAAAAATAGTCTTTCATGTTCATGGGTATTATCACTTTCATTATGCTGGTATCACTTGTACAATAATAAAAGTGTCTGAAATCTTTTATGCAAAACGTCTGCATGTTGTGTCTGACTGAAGCAGCTGACAACATTTCCAATAGACTCTCTACTTGTATTTTGCTCGTAGTAAAAAAGTCATTCCGGAGTTTTGTTATTACATCTAAACTTTTAGTGTCAGCGACCATTTTCTCTTTTTATGAGGATTTAATTAGAAATACAATTAAATATACTCTACAAGACACAATGATGGCAGAAAAACTAAATATTACAAATGATTACACAAAAGCATTAAAAATGGACAATACAAAAGTACCTGTAATTTGTTTCTCTCTGAGTTGTAATTTTTATGAATTGTAAGTGTTTACTGAAGTTATTTAGAAACAAACTATGATGATTGTATTACATTTTATCATCAGTTGCTTTGTTGTATTAAATATTTTAGTCCATATAATTTATTAAAGCATGATCTTATGCTAACTGGAAAAACAAAAAATGGGGGAAATTACAAGGCTGGAATAAAATTTGACTTTATTGGTATCAGAATCATAAATTAATTTTAAAATGTAAAAAAGCAAAAATAAAACTCATGTTTCATCCCACAGTGAAAATTAAATAATTGAAACATATATGTTTTAAATAACATGTGTTAAGCAGCAACTACCATAACTAATGTTAAAGCAATCATGAAACAGTAACTTTATAAACACCAAAGTGGAATTAACTGTTAGAAGGGTTAAAAAATATTTCAGTATTGAATCAAATCTAAAATAACTACAAAGGAAGTGAGCTAGGACTAAACGTTCACCTTTGTTTGCCCTCCATGTCATTAGAGTCAAACCTTTAACCTAAATATGAAGCTATTTGTTTAATATGTACTTGAAAAATATAAAATAAAATAAAGTAAAAAATAAATCATACAGTGATACATTTTCTCTACCCACTCATCTACACAGGGTTGCGGGGGGCTGGTGCCTATCTCCAGTTGTCTTCGGGCAAGCAGGCGAGGTACACCCTGGACAGGTGGCCAGTCCATCGCAGGGTTATGCAGAGACACACAGGACAATCAAGCACAGACACAATTTTAGACAGACCAATCAACCTGACAGTCGGTTGCTGGAAGATATATATATATATATATATATATATATATATATATATATATATATATGTGTGTGTGTGTGTGTGTGTGTGTGTGTGTGTGTGTGTGTGTGTGTGTGTGTGTGTGTGTGTGTGTGTGTGTGTGTGAAAGACATTAAAAAATTTTAAGTTAAAATAAATCAACTTTTGGCGGGGACAACAACCTCTTCTGTAGAAACAAACCCACACTATGTTCTAAATCCATTACCTGTTTTAAGATGTTTCCTTTTCAGCTAAGAGACCACGCAGCAGAAAGAAGCTACAGTGAGAATGCCTCTGAATGTTTTCTCCATGATTTGGATCACTGAGCAGCACAGAAAGTGTTTAACCTTTCCTCACTTTGTAAAGCTGAATTAATTTTTCTAGCTGCATGCTTGAATTCAATTTGTGCTAAGTTGCATGGAGAGATTTCTGCATAAAATCCCTCTCAGAGCTTCTTTTCACTCTTTCTTAGCTCAGTAATCCCTCTGCCACCGGCGCCGTGTACGACTTAGTTAAATGATTATTGATTTATAGCAACTGGACACTGCTCTGATTAGAATGCTGTGATTTGCAAAGGCTTTGGACGGTGTGAGTGCACAATAAGGCAGCATGTACATTTGATTTAATGTCAGCTATAAAGTGGAACTGCAGCTCAAACTGGTTTTGTTTTTTCCAACTTGTTTAAAGGCCAGAAAAGAGTTTATTTACTTCTCGAAACAAACCTTGATGTGTCTGTGGTGTCAGTTTCCTTCCTTTTGCATGTTTCATCGCTCCCCCATGAAGCATCAGAGCTGATGTTCTGTCAGCCTGGAGCTGTCGTTTGTCACTCACAGGCCTGGTTAAAGAGGAGAATTCCCAGAAGTGAAATTATTCTAGGTGGAAACTTTTTTTTTTGTCACTTTCTCGTCCAAATTGGCATTTCTGGCTCTCTCTTCTGAAACAAATAAACTGGGAAACTGAATGTTTCTGTCAATCAAGCTCAAAGTGAATGCAGCCCACCAGATGACAACAGCATCAGCTGCTTGGTAAATATATAAATAGAAATATTTCTACGGCTCTTTTTCATCAAACATGCATGATTTTATCTTCAAAAACAGTAAATCAAAAGTGCAATTCAGCTGAAATGAAATAGGGATATTTATGTGTATCTAAAAAATTAGGCCAATAATTAACTTAAAGTCCAAACGTTGAAAATGTTGATTTATTACATATTTTTGACAAGGATGTTCAATTTATTCGAAAGACAAACATGAATTTGGTTTTCTGTAAGTGTTTCTTTTCTTCTGTCAGCGTAGGGGCTCGCTGTCTAAAAGAGATTAATGTTTTTGTTTCCATCTGATGCAGGGCAATCACATTTACCCGTGGACCTTAAACTTTGTATTACTATAGAAAAAACATAAAATCATGACTAAAAGTTAAAATTACACAAGTAATGTTATTATTTTTATTTTCTAACATGTCTTATAATAAAATAAAAACAGTTTGAAGTATTTGTTCCTAATGAAAATCTGATTATGATTAAAATCCCAAAATTTTCAAGGGGAATTGGTGCGTTTATAGGGGAAGTATGGTAAATGGTCTGTATTTGATATAGCACCGTCTAGAGTCCTAGAACACCCCCCCCCCCCCCCAAGGCGCTTTACAATGCAATAAGTCATTCACCCATTCACACACAGTTACTCCCTTGTGAGCTGTAGCCACAGCTGCCCTGGGGGGCGCACCGACAGAGACGAGGGTGCCAAACACAGGAGCCACCAGTCCCTCTGACCATCACCAGCAGGCAAGGTGGGTTCAGTGTCTTGCCCAAGGACACAACAGCAGCATTCTCTGCCAGGAGCTGGGATCGATCCTACAACCCTCCCATCACTGGACACCCCACTCTACCTCCTGAGCTACTGCTGCCCCAAATTAACATTTCAGTTATGTTTCTAATGCAAAAATAGTTGAAATCACCTGGACGACCTTTCTAAAAAATTTCGTATAAAATGTATTTCTGAATTAATGAATTTGAATGAAAAAAAGCAGGAAACAATAATAAGTTCTCTGTTTTTGAGTTAAAATACAGGTTTGACTCCAAAACAGACTGCTGACCTTTGGAGCCGCTCCACACCCATTCATGTCTCTTCCTGTGTTATCTGTGAATGTGTGGCTACAATTCAAACATAATGTGGTTACTGGCATGTCAAATGTACAATAAATCCTCAGGATGTTATAATTTGTGGGGACACTTGATAAAGGATGGCGAGAACAGGGGCAGGGAGGGAGAAAGAACGAAAATGTTTTCCACGTCTTCCTCTCATCAGCGTGTCATCCCAGTGCTGGTTTGTGGATAGGGGGAATGGATCTGCTGCTTTATGTGCTGTATCTAATTGGATATGGCAATATATAATACGATTCTCCAGTATCCATCAATTCCTGTGTTAGACCTGTTTGCGTGGCTGTGTCAGAGGGGCAGCCCGGCTTGTTATGATGCTTGAGCGGCAATTATGAGGTCATTTTTGACTCTGGCTGTGCGAGGCCATCCAGAGGATACTCGAAGGGAGGTTCCTAATGAGTGAGCATTGATTGATTGGATGTAATAAGTGCCCTGCTTGACAGACAGTGAATGTGAGAAAGAGCAGGGGAGTTTGGGTGGGTTTGGGGGATGCTGGACGACAGTAAACTTCTAAAAGGAGCCAATCAGCGACTATTAGATCTGTATAGGTGAGCGCCACACCTCTGCCAAACCCAGCCCGGTGCCAAACCTCATTTACACTCCACCAGTAAATAATTACCCTAATGGCTATTGTGTGATACATGATGCAATTAAAGCCTGATACAATGCACCTTGCTTAGTGATCCTGTCAGGTTTCACATACTGTAACAGGCACCGGTGGTCCTGGGCTAATGGTTCTCACTACCTGACTGTTCAGTAATGGGGATATCCTCCAAAGCAGACAGAAGAGTGCCCTAATCAGCTGGATCTGTCAGGCGCGGGGTGTTTATTTGCAACCAGGGGGAAGCGGGGGCTGCAGCTGGGAAATATTCAGAGAGAAGGGGAGGGAGGGAAAGCTGAATTTGAAACAGGCTATTCCTGTTAGCGGGGAGTGTAATGGAAGCAGGTTTGAGAAGAGGGCAGTATCATCAACCCAACCTCATCCACTGTAACCCCGGATTCTCCTGTAGCCCCCCACCCTCCCAAACCCCTTCTCTAGCACCAACACACTCCCAGCACCCCAGTCACTGTCAGGCCAAACACATGATGAATTGCCCTGTCAACAGAATTCATTCAGGGACCAATTAATTCAGCAGAAATGAACTAGAGCCATCAGTCGCTGAAAAACTCCGAGCAAAGAGAGCAAAGTAGCTCTCCTCTGGAAGAAGTGAGACGGTGTGTGTGTGTGTGTGTGTGTGTGTGTGTGTGTGTGTGTGTGTGTGTGTGTGTGTGTGTGTGTGTGTGTGTGTGTGTGTGTGTGTGTGTGTGTGTGTGTGTGAGACGGAGAGACAGAGAGACAGAAAGACAGAGAGAGAGGGAGAGAAGGTGGAGGAAGGAGATAGGGGGAGAATGAGGGAGAGGGTGCCAGGGGAGAGCAGTGGAAGTTAGCCTGACAGGAATTGGTCATTTAATGCTTTAGCGCACTGGAGGCAGCCCCTGTCATAGAGGAAGCCATGACAGGACTCCCCTGGTACTTTATTTATTAATTATCCTGAGCAGCAAGGGGCATTTAACTGTCTCACTCCAGGCCTGTCAACTTGACTTCTTGTCATTTTCGTTTTTTTTTTCTTCCTGCAAACAGTTCCTTTAGAAATAATCCAAGCAGGAGGAAATGTAATTATTCACAGAACAGATAAATATTTTTGTCGCAGCAGCTGTTCGACTCAAATAAACATTCAATTACACAGGGAGTTGTTCAGGAGTGCGATCCCGCATTGACAAGTCAAACATTTGATTGTGGCTGAGGAAACAATCTTCAGCCACCATGTTCCACTCTTACACTTCTCAACATAAGCACACACATCTTTTTTCTGTTTAATTATTGTCATGTTGTGGGTTATGTACTTCACCCAGGACATGAAGAACCACACAAGAGGTAAGTAAAAAATACAAATGTTTTATTTTAAGGTGAACAGAAAAAAAGAACTAGAACTAAGGGCGCTGCTTCTGTGAACAGGAACATGATGGTACCGGAATCTATGAGGATAAAAACAGAAGGTAAGCGAGGCCAGAACCAGAGAACCAGGAGAATATGAGTCCGTAACTAAAAGTTCTTATGGTCCAAAACCAGGATTAGAGCGGAGACGAACTGGAAGAGGTTAGAACTGGTGAGATGTTTCTGAGCGTGGGCAGGCGGGCAGGTGTGGAGAAAGGAGGCCAGAGGATCCTTGAGTGACGAGATGTGTGACAAATCCAGGCAAGGTAGGTGGTGCAGAACAAGATACTAGAACAGGAGACACAAAACTTCATCAGATCAGGATCACAGGAACAAAGGCGGATTCAAGGCTAGATGCTACCCATGTGAGTTTATCAACCGGCACCGGGGTTGAGTCACGCCACTCCTTAAATCCACTGCACCTCCAATTAGTGGAATTCCCAACAGCTGAGATGACTGCCACGCCCTCCTGCAAACACAGAGCGGACACACGTCACCAGTAGATAGAGGCAAACCGTGACAGTGCCCCCCCCCCCCCCCCCCCCCCCCCCCCAAGGGACGCCACCTGGCGGCCCAGCAGAGGAGGAGGAAGCACGGGAGGCCTCGATGTCCTAAATCAGGGAGGCATCCTCAATCCAGGATCCAGGAATCCACTGCCGGTGCTCGGGATCATACCCCTCCCAGTCCACACGGAACTGCCGGCCGCGACCACGTGGTCGAACATCCAGGATGTGATGCACTCGGTAGCCGATTCCCCCGTCGGCGAGGCGGACGGGTGGAGGCGGAGCGTCAGGAGGGCACAGAGGCCTGGACACCACCGGCTTGAGGAGGGAGACATGGAAGACAGGATGTACCTGCATGGAACGAGACAGGACCCAGAACCTCAGCCACAGGAAAAGGTACAAGGAAGAGAGGTGAGAATTTACTGTTGGACCCACGGACCTTGATGTCCCAGGAGGAGAGCCAGACCATCTGAACTTGAGTGTAGGTGGGCGCCGGCCGCCTGTGACGGTCAGCAATCCGGCGGTTGCGCTCAGCAGTCCGAGCGCTGCACGGGTCTGAGTCCATGTGCGGCGGGCCCGGCGCAAAAACTGAGGAACTGAGGTAGAGGAAGCAGAGTCGGAGGGAAACAGAGGAGGTTGGTATCATAGTGAGACTTCAAATAGGGACTGACATGTGGCTGACGAGGTGTGGGAATTGTGCGCATATTCCACTCATGGCAGGTGTGAACTCCATCCAGCAGGATTGGAAGAGCAGATGCAGCGCAGCGTAGCCTCCAGTTCTTGATTCATGCGTTCCACCTGCCTGTTAGTCTGTGGGTGGAAGCCAGAAGTGAGACAAACCTTAGCTCCCAGGCGATTGGCAAAGTTAGTCCACACATGAGAAATGAACTGGGGGCCATGGTCAGACAGGATCTCGCTGGGCAGTCCATGTAGACGGAAGAGATGTTTAATGAGCAGGTTGGCCGTCTCTGTGGATGATGGAAGAGATTTAAGAGGAACCAGATGACATGCTTTTTAAAAACGGTTGACAAAAGTGAGAATGTCAGAGAAACCCTTACCCCGGGTTTCCACGGGAGCCGTCAGCAGCACGTTACTGCAGCAGCACGTCTTGCTCGCGTAAGCTGCTGCTTGGCCCTTCCCACGAGACGCGAAGCAGCAGGGGAGCAGCTGTCACCGACCGAGCACGAAGTCACACGAGTGACTTCGTCAGTAAACACAATAACAAGCAGGAGAAAATTACAACATGGTTTGTGTTTTATGTTCTGTCCGTTTTATAATCGCCAATACGGACCTGAAAAACAAAGGAGACCGCTAGCTAGGTGATAACTTCTCACGGGGACGCACAGTTAGTAACCTTTTTTAAAAGTAAAGCAACCGGAAGGCAGCACGTTCTTTATTCTGAAAATCTCTGTAGCTTCTCTCCATTTCCGCGTCCGATTTCCTGTCTTTCCTTCCCCATAAATGTCGAACTTGACCCGTTTCAGAGGCGTCGCGCGTAGAAAATAGAACCGGCGCGTAAAGGCCGCGACATGCTGCTCCCGAGACGCGGCCGACTCGCGCTGCTGACGGCTGCCGACGGCTCCAGTGGAAAAGGTTCTGTTGACCACAGCGGTTCCTATCAGCAGCTATGACGTGCTGCTGCAGTAACGTGATGCTGACGGCTCCCGTGGAAAGCCGGGGTTAGACATGGGGAGACCAGTTACAAAGTCCAGAGCAATATGGGACCATGGACGATGGGGAACAGGCAGAGGCTGGAGGAGACCCTGAGGAGGTTGATTACTGATTTTGCATCTGGCACATACCTGACAGGCACTGATGTATTCTTTAACATCACGGTACATGGAGGGCCACCAAAATGTCCTTGTGATGAGAGCAATAGTCCTGCCAAGGCCTGGGTGAATAGAAAACCTGGCGGTGTGGGCCCAGTTTATGAGAGCACCACGGGTGCTGGTAGGGACATAGACCTTATTTGGGAGACCGGTACCTGGATCAGGTTCCTGCTGCTGGGCTTCCAGAACCTTGTTGGTTATATCTCAAGCTATGGAGCCGACTATGCAGGAAGCAGGTAAGATGGTGGTAGGCCCCACCTCTCTGTCGGAGGCATACTGTTGAGAGAGAGTGTCAGGTTTGACGTTTTTTGAACCGGGTCTGTAAGAAATGATAAAGTTAAATCGAGAGAAAAACAATGACCATCGAGATTGGCGGGGATTCAGTCTCTTAGCCTCTTTTAAGTAAGACAAGTTTTTATGGACAGTCCAGATAGTGATTGGATGCTCTGCTCCCTCCAACAAGTGGCGCCATTCCTCCAAAGCCAGCTTTACTGCCAACAGTTCACGATCACCCACATCGTAATTCTGCTCGGCTGGGGAAAGGTGACGAGAATAGAAAGCACAGGGATGGAGACACTGATCGGAGGAGGAGATTTGGGACAGAACTGCCCCAACTCCGGTGTCAGAGGCGTCCACTTCCAGGGTGGAACTGATGGATCTGGGCGAGTGAGTAAGGGTGCCTGAGCAAAACTATTCTTGAGGGTCAGGAATGCTTGGTCAGCTTCTTTGGTCCATGAAAACAGTCTCTTGATGGAAGTGAGCTGGGTTAATGGTGCTGCAATCTGGCTGTAATTTCTAATGAACCTGCGGTAGAAATTGCCAAAACCTAGGAATCTCTGGAGCTGCTTACGTGTGGTAGGTGTGGGCCAGGTCTGGACGGCAGTGATCTTGTCAGGATTGGTTCTCAACTTCCCATTCTCCAAAACAAAACCAAGGAATTTAACAGAGGGGACGTGAAACTCACATTTTTCGGCTTTAACAGAAAGCTGGTTCTCGAGGAGGCGTTGGAGCACAGCACGGACATGTTGACGGTGTTCAGGTAGGTTTCTGGAAAATATAAGAATATCATCCAGGTAGACTGTTACGAATTTGTTAATGTAATCACACCCAGCACGGAGATAACCAGGGACTGAAACATAGCCGGAGCGTTGGTGAGTCCAAACGGCATCACAAGATACTCGAAGTGACCCAGAGGCATCTTGAATGCCGTCTTCCTTTCGTCTCCTTCACGGATTCTGACCAGGTGGTAGGCGTTGCGCAGATCTAATTTGGTGAAGATGGAGGCATCATTTACGGGTTCGAATGTGGATGATAACAGAGGCAGAGGATACTTATTCTTGATGGTGATAAGGTTTAAACCACGGTAGTCGATGCAGGGGCGGAGCGAACCATCTTTCTTAGAAACAAAGAAAAACCCGGCGCCCAGGGGAGACGTGGATGGTCGCATGATGCCTGAGGCTAGGGATTCTGAAATATAGCAAGCCTGTTCAGGTTTAGAAAGACTGTAAAGCTTACTGGTAGGCAGAATAGCATCCGGGACGAGATCAATTCCACAGTCATACGGGTGATGAGGAGGTAGGGAGGACGCTCGGTCCTTACTGAACACTTGTTGAAGGTTGTGATACTCAGCAGGGACTCCAGTAAGATCGGGTGGTTCCTGAGGAGGGTTATTGGTGGTCTGGGCAGGAAGCGGAGCTGAAAGGAGACAGTGAGACAGACAGTAGGGACTCCAGACAGACACCAACCCGGTATTCCAGTCAATTTGTGGGTTATGCAAAACTAACCACTCATGGCCCAACACAACTGGCGACTGGGGAGAAGGAAAAATGTAAAAACTCTAAGTCTTATGATGGTTACTGGAGATTTGGAGGTTTATGGGAACAGTGCGATGTGTTATAGTTGTGAGTGAACAACCATCCAACGAGGAAGCGCGGATGGGAGTAGACAGAGGTGTAGTAGGAATGTTGAGCTGTTGTACTACTGTTTGATCCAGGACGCTCCTCTCACACCCAGAGTCCACGAGCGCCTGAGTAGAAAAAGTCTGTTGGTGGAAGGAAACAGTACAAGTTAAACTACACCGGGAACTCAGGGCACCAGGAACGCCACCCATCAGTAATCCTGGTCCTACTGATGGGCCCTGGTTTTGGCCGAACCAGACAATTTTGCAGCAAGTGACCTGGCTGACCACAGTACAAGCAGAGGCCTAGTGAACGACGTCTAGCCTTCTCCTCAGGGGTTAAATGCGCTCGTCCAATCTGCATAGGTTCCTTGAGGTGAGCCAGAGGGGAGTGTTGGTGTGCGTGGTGAGATCGTTGCTGTGGAGTATCAACAGGGGCTGGTCTGGAGGTCTGTATCTTGTGTCTCTCAATGTTAGCGGCTAGCTGGACCAGGGACTCAAGGTTCTCCGGTTCTTGGCTAAACGCTAATTGATCCTTGATTTTATCATTAAGTGCTTGAGAAAAAGTGGCCCTAAGTGAAGGCTCATCTAATGTGGAAATGGAAGCAAGAGTGAGAAATTCGATGGCAAATTCTAAAACTGATTGTTTACCCTGCTGGAGGCTCCATATTTTTTTAGCTATTTCTGTTGGTGATTCAGACTGATCAAAGAGTTGTTTAAATTCAGCTAGGAATGTTGAGAGCGGTCCCTGTAAAAAGGTAGGTTGCCGACTCCTAGCCTCGGCCCTTTGTAGGGCTCTACCTCATAACAGGCCGATGATATAAGAAATCTTAACCGTATCATTAACAAAAGTATCAGGTGATCTATCAAAAGCCAACTGACGATGGAGGCAGTTGAGGAGATTGCGTAACCTGGAAACTGACCCCGTGTTGCTGAACCGGAAGTGAAGCTGAAGATGAAGCTACAGAAGTAGCGGCAGGAGGCGGTGTAAGTCTCTCGTTTACCTGTCGTAGGACGGAGTCAAGCTGGAATAAACGCTGATTAACGACTGACAAATGATCAAGGGCTGAACGGATGGAACCTTCATGCTGGGATAAGGTGTTTGCTAGAGCTGATTCTTCAGTGCGGGTGTTCTTTTTGCCGGTTGATTCTGTCATGTTGTGGGTAATGTACTTCACCCAGGACATGAAGAACCACACAAGAGGTAAGTAAAAAAATACAAATGTTTTATTTTAAAGTGAACAGAAAAAAAGAACTAGAACTAAGGGCGCTGCTTCTGTGAACAGGAACATGATGGTACCGGAATCTATGAGGATAAAACAGAAGGTAAGCGAGGCCAGAACCAGAGAACCAGGAGAATATGAGTCCGTAACTAAACTAAAAGTTCTTATGGTCCAAAACCAGGATTAGAGCGGAGACGAACTGGAAGAGGTTAGAACTGGTGAGATGTTTCTGAGCGTGGGCAGGCGGGCAGGTGTGGAGAAAGGAGGCCAGAGGATCCTTGAGTGACGAGATGTGTGACAAATCCAGGCAAGGTAGGTGGTGCAGAACAAGATACTAGAACAGGAGACACAAAACTTCATTAGATCAGGATCACAGGAACAAAGGTGGATTCAAGGCTAGATGCTACCCATGTGAGAGTATCAACTGGCACTGGGGTTGAGTCACGCCACTCCTTAAATCCACTGCACCTCCAATTGGTGGAATTCCCAACAGCTGAGATGACTGCAGCGCCCTCCTGCAAACACAGAGCTGACACACCACACCAGCAGATGGAGGCAAACCGTGACAATTATTTAGATAGCAGTTACAGATGATGACCTCAGCATTTGGGTTGTGTTGGTCTGTTTTTGTTTGATTTGTTCTATAAGAACGTTTTTAGAATTCAGTATCCAGTAAAAACACAGTAAAACAAAACACACGTACACATGTTTTTGATGGGGTTATTTATGACATTTCAAGAGTTTTTACGAATAATATCTCCTGATAATGTGCCAATCACACTTTCACATTAGATTTGCCTTTAATTTAAGAAGCAATACATTAGAAATCAAATGTTTAACCTTTTAAATAAGTTGTTAATACAAATGTGGAATACTTGTTTAATCAATACATTTGCAGTGATCTCCAGTAGGAATTTATGCCTTGTAAGTTGTGCTTAGGGGTAAAAAACCCTGGTGCACCTGTTGCAGGAACTAGATGGAAGCCACATCAGCGCTGAGCTTCAGACGACAGGATTTGGAGTTTTATTTCCTGATATTTGGACATCTTGCCTCAAATTGGATAACAGCAATGCAATTCTACTGATTTCCAATGTTGATGTTTTATCTCCACAAATAACACAAGCTTGGAGAAGCTTCTGCTGTGTGGTGGAGTTGCTAATGCTAATGGTTAGCTTCTACTAGCCAAGACGTTCTCTGCTGATTCCTGGACGCTAAAGCAACAACAGCCTTCTCCGTCATGAGTCAAGATGGGTGAGTCCATGAAAGTTAAGTGACAGTGTGACGTAGATCTGTCAGGCTTTTCTAATCCTAGAGTTTCACCATCTATTTTCTATCAGAAGCTGATGCAGGAGATAGGTGTAGGAGACTATGTTCATGTTCAGCCTGCATGAAAACTCAGAGTGACCGATGATAATCAGAAATAATCATAAAAAATAAATTGTATATGTTCCATATCTTTAAAATGAATTTCTAATTTATTTACAATACGAATCTGCTAAAATACAAAAAATACAAAGATTAGACATTTTTATAATTTTTCTTTCTGCATTTGATTGTTTTCTCTAAAGCATTTTTGAAGTATAAATAAACACAAACTAATTCCTGTAAAGCCATCGACCATGAGTCGGGTTTCTCCTGAACGAGAACTATTTGTTGCTCTCTGGGCGATGCGCTCTGTTTTCCCAGGTGAAACCTAAGTCTACCACTGAACTAATCAGATGGTGGTTTGATCTTTCCCCTTTGTTTTGTGTTGATCAGGCAGTAAATATTTGATGGAACCTTTTCTTAAGCACATCATGCATCCCGGTGTAACAGGAGGATGGAGGAGCAGCTGGGACGCTGCTCAAGCTATCAGGTGATCCCTCACGAGATCAAAAACCAACTGAAAGCAAAACATCAGAATCCCCCATTGGCATTACGAAGCATTTTAATAAAGCAGGGAATGCGAGGACACTGCATGAAGAAAAACAGTAAATGACGTGTTGTGGGAGTCACAAACCTACCACCTATCTCCCTCTGCTCTGCGCACACAGTAATGAAAGTCCCATCACTAGCTGAGCAGCAGCACCCAACTGAGAGCTGAAATTCCCTCGAGTTTGAAACAAAGGCGGCACAATCCGTAGGAAGCAGGAACTAAGGAGATGTGCTGCAGAATATAATTAAATAAATGAGACTAATTAGGAACATGAGAGCAGGTGCCAGGCAATGGGTTGACAGCATAGACAGCCAGACAACAGAAAGGAGGAGGAAAAAAAACCTATGGGTAAGGGGTGTAACGTGACAAGAGGAGGGACAAAGCAACTTTCAGTGTTTTGTCACATGAAACCTCCAAGGAATATACGTGACAGAAACTGTAGACCCAGACACCATGGGGGTCTCTCTTTCTTTGTTTAAGACAGGTTTTCATTTCACCAATTTGTGGTTGATGCAAGCAAGAGATTTTCCTCCTCATTATATCTGAATGTTGATTTAAATCATTTAAACACTGCAACTAGGGAATGTGTGGTAGACTCGGAGGCACGTATTTAGGCCTCTACTATAGAACCTTTTAAGTGTTTTTATAATGCAGGAAGGAACAAAAAAATATCCATTTTCAGGCTTTCCAGCAAATACTGAGACCATCCAGACCTGTAGGTGGTGATGCATCAAGATAACAATGCATGCATTACACCAACATCAAGAAATTGATTAATAAAGGCTGAAGCAGCAATTAACTAAAGCACCCCCTAGTGGCTGGCTGCAGTTATTTTCCTGACTAAAGAACAGGTATACATCTCAAAAATTAAAAAAGTTCAAGACAGCGACACTTAATGATTCAAGTAGTTCACTTGTTGCATTATTTATCCTCCCATTATATTTAGTTGCAATTATTCAATTAAGAAACACCTGCATGCACCTTTTGTGCAGGTGAGTGGGTGGGACTGTCAGCTCCACATCCCAACAGAAACCTGCAAATGTAATATTTTGACTTCACTTTGAGCAGTGTCATGTATGTGGCTGATGTTATCAGGTAAAAAATTCAAATGTACAAATAAAAAGTGAATTACTGCAGCATCCTTTATGAGTGAAGTCGCCGTATTGGAATCAATGTTGAGGAACCTCTAATTTTCTAAGTTGGAAATCTGACTTGCGGAGAATGTCTCAGCTGTTATTTTCGTTAAGGAGTGTGCACGTACAGCTTGCACGCCTCGTGCACGAGCCTACTATTGAAGCTGCCGTTACGCTTTTGGCCTGAGGGGGCAATCGCGAGCATGAAAATTCAAAACTCCATAAAGTCCCTTTCAACAAGAAGATAAATGTGGTTTCAAATTCTCATGCCTCTTTAAATGTACTTTCATGTTTCTTACTAAAAATATGCATAGAGATCATCAGAAACGTCCACAGATTAAATAGAAAACGGTCCTCTCGGGACACATCATCTAATTTCCTGCTGATATGACAAATCCTACACAGTATGACACAGTTGTTTAGTCATACCAGTTCAGCAGTTCCAAATCAAAAGAATGTCAAGAAATCAATTTCAGTACCACTGATGTGAAGCATTTTGTTGTACAAAATGGAGACAGTGCCAAAAGAAATCCATGTTTCTGCAACAAAACACTCTCCTTACTCCTCTTTCTCCTCCTCCAACATTATGGAAAGTCCAGCTTGATCAGCCAGAGAAGCTCAGAGAGGGCATCGGTCTATTTTATCACAATTTGCTCGCTAAGCAGTTACAAATGTGGCATGTGATGACAATAATGAGGCTTGATGTCACTTAGCCTTTGGGTTTGTGTGTGGAATAGTAAAGCAGGACGCTGGTGCTGCAGGTCCTCTACTCTCAACACTGAGAGGAAGCCTGCTCACGAGGTGACAGACACCTTGGTTAGGGAGTGAGCTGCCTCCCTAACAGCATTATAAATTACTGTAGATCCTATTTGTGTCAGTGGAGGCAAGTGAGAGGAAAATTCAGCGTCTGCCTATTTATTCATTTACTTATTCCCAGGCTGAGCGCCGCTGGAGAGGAGCTCTATAGTGCCACTCTGCCTCAGAACAAATGTAAAGTGCATCCTGGGACACATGGGCATGTCATTTCAAAAGCACTTCTAATATCAGAGCCAATCAGGCCAGAGAGGGGGAACTTCAGCAGGATTTTGTTTGTCCAGTTTAGGACTTTTAAACTTTTCTGCGTTGAGATTTTTGGGCCATTTTTGAAGCATGAACCTGTTATAATAATTATTTTTACCTGTTGTTGAAAGCTTAACAAACAGCTTCAACAAATTTCAGGACCGATAAATTAACAAGTCTGAGCACAGAAAGTAACTTGCTGGGATAAAACTGATCCAAGACCCCATATTTTATAGCTGTTTGTGCAGCAATTTTTAAAAAACCTTTACACTGCTGTCAATTTCACATTACACTCCTCTTTTACAGCACAAACACCAGCAACAGAATTCAATTCAATTCAATTCAATTCAATTTTATTTATATAGCGCCAAATCATGACAAGAGTCATCTCAAGGCACTTCACATAATAAACATTCCAATCCAGGTCAGCTCATTAAGCCAATCAGAAAAAATGTTTCCTATATAAGCAACCCAGCAAATTGCATCAAGTCACTGACTAGTGTCAGTGACTTTACAGCAATCCTCATACTGAGCAAGCATATAGTGACAGTGGAGAGGAAAACTCCCTTTTAACAGGAAGAAACCTCCAGAGGATCCTGGCTCAGTGTAAGCAGCCATCCACCACGACTCACTGGGGATCGAGAAGACAGAGCAGACACACACACACACACACACACACACACACACACACACACACACACACACCAAACAATGTGTCTATGGTTACATTGTGATTTCTTAGTAAGTATTCTATTTGGCGAGAGATAAACTTTATTGTATTTATTCTAGTGATTCTATAATTAAACGGGTAAACTAGCAGTAGCACATCCAATGTCAAGGAAAGCAAAAAATTATTATCAGGAGAGGGAGGAGGTGAGGCGAGATCCAGAGAAGGCTTCTTAAGTGAAGGTAACAGCAACCTTAAAATCATGTGGTGCATATCCATTTACTAAGGACAGATTGATTATATCTAGAATGGGGCAGTAACCAAAGGAAATGCATCTTTAAATAAATTGGTTGGGATTGGATCTAAAATGCAAGTGGAAGGTTTAGATGAAGCTAATATTTTTGATAACTCTGAAAGCTCAACTGGATCAAAACGGTTCAAACACAGATGAGGTTCTACAGTTACCTCTGATGCTGCCTCACTTACTGAGGAAGAAGAAATCGCATTAGGGAGGATGCTAAAGATTTTGTTTCTAATAGAATTAATTTAACTTGTAAAAAACCCCATGAAGTCATTGCTGCTAAGGGAATAGATGGTTCAGAGCTATGATTCTGCATACGTTTGGCAACTGTACTGAAAAGAAATTTAGGATTATTCTTATTCTCCTCAATTAACGCTGAGAAATAAGCAGTTCTAGTTCGTCTAAGCTTATTTTTATAAAGCACAAGACTACTGTTCAAGGTACAATGAAATATAAAGCTCATGGGGAGCGTGCGTTCGCCTTTGCTGCTCCAAGTCTCTGGAATGCACTCGCACTGGTGGTACGCCAGGCTTCTTCACTGGCACGGTTTAAATCCAGCCTAAAGACACATTGCTTTAATTTAGCTTTTGCTCAATGATTGGTCTTTTATACTGTGCCTCTCTTCTGTTTTTACTGACTTTTGTTTTTATTGACTTCTCTTTTTATTGGCTGTTTTAACTTTTGTCTTGATTTTAGGTGTTTCTATTTTATGACAGTTTTAATCTGTGTTAAATGTGTGTGTATGTGATTTTGAATGGCTTTTTAGGTTTAACTCTGTGCAGTGCTTTGGTCAGCTGACATGCTGTTTTTAAATGTGCTATATAAAAAAAATTTGATTGGATTGGATTGTGTTTTTCCAGGATGAGTAGGACTCCTCATGGTGCGTAGAGCGCCATGTTCTCTCCAATTTTCTAGAGTTTTATTTTAAAGCTCGTAAATGAGAATTTAACCAGGGAGCCAACATCTCGTCCCTAATTACCTTCTTATTTAAAGGGGCAACATAATCTAATGCCACACGTAAAGAGGAAGTAATATTATGAACTAAGGCATCAATTTGTGAGGGGCTAGAACTGAAAATAATGCCCTCTGCTACGTTCCTCTGAGATGCTGAGGACAGTAAAGATGGAACAGTTGATTTAAAAGATGCAACAGCGTTGTCAGATAGAGACCGACTATAGTGAAACTTACTTTCATGTCTCGAGAACTCCGTTAAAAAAACTCAAAAGTTATCAGAAAGTGGTCAGAGAGGACTGGATTATGTGGAAAGATCATTATTTCCTCACACTCTATGCCATAAGTCAGTGGTTCCTAACCTGGGGGTCCCGACCCCCACAAGGGGGCGCCAAAGCCTCTCAGTGGGTCGCCAGGACCTCTCCACTTTAAGGGGTTAAAACTTCCTTTATTACTTGTTAATAGCCTACATTTTGCTCACATTTTTTTTCATGAGTGAAAAGTTTACTGATATTAAGACAGGAAATAATTAGTACAGAAAAAGTAACACACTTTTAAGAACATTTTGCTCAGCTCACTGTTTTATTTTCAAGTGTCAAAAGTTCATTAAAGATAGGACTGGTTGATTAATCACAGCCTTTACAGTAAATAATCTAGTATAAACAGTAATATACACATTTAAGTACATTTTGCTCAGTGTATTTTTTATGTGTCAAACGTTTATTGAAAGGAATGATTGATTTATCAGTGTTTACAAGAAACAATGTGTTCAGAAAAGTAATACAAACTGTCAAGCACATTATGCTCTGTTTGGTTTTGTTAATGACTTTGTTCTGTACTGGAGCCTACTATTACTGTTATCTATTGAATCAAAGCATATTAAAATGTGATTGAACAATTTTATCATTTATTAATACTGTTTGTACTGGAAGAGAGAATAGGAGGGGGTCGTCAAAATTTTACTGGTAAAAAAGGGGTCCCTTGGGAAAAAGGTTGGGAACCACTGCCATAAGTCAGCACAAGGTCTAATGTATGATGGCAGGAGTGGGTGGAGCTATGTATTCTTTGAGTAAAACCAATTGAGTCTAAGATATTACTAAAGGCTACATTGAGGCTATCATTTTCAATGTCCACATGAATGTTAAAATCCCCCACTATAATGACCTTATCAGTATTTAGCACCAAATCAGATAAAAAATCAGAGATCTGATCCAAAATCTCAGAGTAAGGGCCTGGTGGACGATGTAAAACTACAAACAAGAGTGGTTTTACAGTTTTGCAATCTGGATTAGGAAAACTAAGAATAAGATGTTCGAACGAACTGTAGATATTAATTGGTAAGGGATTGATTAATAAGTCCGAATGAAAAATGGTTACTACTCCTCCTCCTCACCCTGTACTTCGAGCAATATGATGATTTAAATAATTAGGAGTCGACTCGTTTAAACTAACATAGTCCTCTTGCTGCAGCCAGGATTCTGTGAGAGAGAGCAAAGAAATCTGAATATCACAAATCAAGTCATTAACTAACAAAGTCTTAGAAAAAAATAGACCTAATGTTCAATAACCTACATTTAATTTTTCTAATTTTCTGCTCAGTTGAATTTGTTCTAATATTTATGAGATTTCCATGATTTGCTTTATTAAGCCTGATATTTAATCTGTGTGAAGCTACATGTGGCTCTACCAGTGCCTCTGAGTTCAAGTCTAAAAGGATTTTTTTTAATATTTCTTAAAACTGACAGAAATGTTTGCAGTAACTTGTGGAATTAAGGAAATTGAATGTGTTTCATGGGAGTCATACACTCATTAGTTCAGAAAATCTGCTCTTGTCTCTAGTGTGAACAAATTCCTTGTGGGTAATTTTCTGTGGAAAAAAATATCTGGCATACCTGTTTCAGGAAGTAGGCGTTAGCTGGAGGAGTTGAGGGCAGAAAACTGCAGTATTTGCTGATTAATGTTCACGATAACATCTTACCTCTGATGACTAACAGTAACTCCTCTTCTGCCTCTGTTTGCTCTTCTTTCATGGGTAAAAAATGTAAATTTCATGTGTCATCTCAACAGTTAGCACAAGCCTGAGGAGGTCTGCTGTGGTGGAGTTGTTTATGCTAACGACTAGCTTCTCCTAGCCAAGATGTGCTCTGCTCTCTCCTGGTCCCTAAACCAGCCCAGCCTTCTGCCCAGCCTTCAAGATGAGTGAGTCAATGTCTGCACATTTTCAGTGTGACATAGACCTGTGTGGCTTTTTCTGACCCGAGCAGCTTTTGGCAGCTAATGCAGGAAATAGGGGTAGAAGACTTTTTCCACATTCAGCCTGCATGTGAAACACAGAGTGACTGATCGTTTTTCAAAGAACAAGAAAAAAAAAGGTTTCTCAGTTAACTTGATCTTTAAGATGGTAGCAATTCCCTTAGGAGTGGGTTTATTTTAGCTAATCAGTTAGCTGAACAAAACAACCCCAGTCTAGATTTCTCACTGATTTATACTATAAGTTTCAAAGATTGAAGATATTTTAGTCCTAGCAAGGGTTGCCAGCATGGGCACAACCGGGTCTTTACAGTACCGTAAGTATTCAAATATATGTATAAAACTACAGCCTAGAGGTTCTTGTATGCAATGTCAGGAATGCAGAACTGTGAAGTACACAGGTGGCAGTAAAACAAAAAACTCAATGTTTCAATTTTACACTTCTTTTTTGAATATCTGATCAATAGAGCTCATTTACATCAGATTCTAGCTGAACTCTTGGTCCCAGTGCTCAACCAGTCTTTTTAATATAGCATTATATCAGAATCAGAATCTGAATCAGAATCAGAATAGGTTTATTGCCATTGTCAGTGAACAAACAATTCATAAACTAGGAACTTGCTTCGGAACTAATGTGCTACATATAACATGAATAATAAGATTAAAAATAGAATAAAATATAATTTTAAAAAAACTAGAATAAAACTTTCAGCTGGTAATGGTAACATGGCCGATAGCGTGACTTTGTGTCGAGTACAGAAGACGAGCATGGTTGTGTGTTTATAATCTATTCACAAGTCTAACGGCAGATGGAAAGAAGCTGTTCTTATGGCGGAAGGTTCTGGTCCGGATGGACTGTAACCTCCTGCCTGAGGGAAGCGGCTCAAAAAGTCTGTGACCCGGGTGCGAAGGATCAGCTGCTATCCGACCTGCACGCCCCCCAGTTCTGGAGACGTACAGGTCCTGGAGAGATGGAAGGATGCAGCCAATCACCTTCTCAGCAGAGCGCACAATGTGCTGCAGTCTATGTATTGGTTTTGGATGGTAAAAAGTGCAGGGGACAAGAATTTACTCCCCCCCACCCCCACCCCCCAACCCCCCACCCCCCACCCCCACCCCACCCCCCGAAATTACATCCATGGTTGCCAGGCTTTATAAAGGGTTGAAATTCCTGCAGCTGGTTGTTCAACACAAAGTTAACCAACAGCCTTCAATAATATGTCTGCATTTTTATCTGCCATGGAATCGATCCCAGATCTAAATTAAAAAAAAGGTAATTCAATAACGCCACAAGTGATTTAAATGGACAAAGTGACTGCAGCTTGATGTTTTTATGCAGATTTGTTTTTTCACACACACACTCACACACACACACACACACACACACACACACACACACACACACACACAGCTAATTCAGAAGACATGCAGCTTTAGTTTAATTATCAAGGGATGGCTTGGACTGTGCATCATCATTAGTTTGACTAAATAGCGTTGGTCAGTGACTCAAGTAGTGGTAAATGGCACAATTAGAAGACTGAGCAGGGAGAGGCATATTCAATTTGAAAGCCTTCTTTCTTAATCCATCTCCTGTGATCATGAGAATTGCTGAGCTATAGGCTCTTATGCTCAATGACATTAATCAGGTTAATTCCAAGTAAAATGTCAACATTGTAATCAAGAACTAGCACACTCCAGCAAAGCGTCTGCCGGTGCTAAAGTTAAATGTCCAACAGATTTCTTCTTCTTTTATCTGTCTTTGTGTTCTTTTACAAGTGAAGTGACATATTCTGCTCTTCAGCTGGGCTTATTTTATCAACAGCTGAGTAAAAAGAAGTGCAGATTATTTACAAGTCTACATAGATACTGGCAACAATGAATAGTTTAAGCACAGACACCCACCAGGGAGGTGTTGACATGCTTCCTTAGCATGAATCTGTTGTTCCTTGTTCTGCTCCTCCCAGTGCCCCAGCCCTTAATCCCTCTGTGCACTTGCTCTGTAGACTCAGCAGGTGCAGCGGGAATCCATAAACACAGCTGGCGCGTCTCAGTTCTGAAGCCCTCAGATGTACCTTCACCTCGCAACCTCACCTCACAAAAAAAGTTACCCAAAATACCACACATAACCCTAATTCATGATGCTGGCTGAGTCTTCTTTCAAGGCAGCAGTCCAGACAAGGGTTATTATTAAAAAAAAAAATACATGCAAGTTCGTAATGTTTCCCACGGGAGTTACAGAAAAATGTGGAGCCGAGCAACACAAGTGAGTGGGATTAGGGGTTAAAGCCTTAACATCCAAACCAGTTTATTCCCATACGCTCTGTTGAAGGGGAAACAACTTTTGGGGAGAGCTGCTATTTTAGGTTATAAAAAAGTTCTTTAGGATTAGTAAAAAGTTAGGACTAAATCAATGAAAACTTAAAGAGCTTTACTTCATTTTGCTAAAATCAAACAGATTTCTGAAGCACTTGTACAAGCAGCAGAGTATTTTAAAAATTACATTTAAAAGGCAGAGTGCATCACTCATTAAAAGGCAATACATTAAACATAAAACAGTACTAATACAATAAAATAGATAAAGTGACAGTGTGTGGTTTATTAGCTCTAGGGCAGTACATACATACATGTCATGGTAGCTTTGTACCATAATGACTGTTGGTAGTTTAAAAAAAAACAAGTTGCCTGTGGAGCAGAAAGCGTGCCGTCTCAGAGTGAGTCCTCAGACTTTGATGCTGCTTCACTTACAGTAATTCCATTGAGAGGATGCAATGCTGATTGTAGTTTTCTGGCGCTGTAGTTTCCAGATCTGTTCTGGGTCCTGCACCTGCAGATGACATCAAACTATGGCAATACCGTTCAGCCAAAATGTTTAACATCTTTTTTTATTCTGTTCTTTCACGTGGATTTTGGAAAGAGTTCAGCAATTTTGTTTTGCTGTTTAATTCCTGTTTCTTACCACCTAAATGTTTATAAATCTTTATGAATGTAATTTGTTATTAAAACATCATGTGGTCTTTGTTTTTTAAAGAATGTGAAACTACATGAAACCAACAGACTAGAGAGCATAGCAGTTCTGTAAACATTTCTAAATGTTTTTACATAATTAGCCCTTTTTGTTTGTATAAATGGGGAATTTTGTATATTTTCTAGTTCTTATGTATATAATTAATTATTTCAATCATTCAAACTGTTGTATACTTATTTGTTCAATAAAGTTTTTATTTAAATTTTGCCCTATCTCATCAAAATCAGAGCTGCTCTGTGTCTCTGTTTATCAACTGATATTTTTGCTATTATTTTACATTTCCTTTGGCAATATACACATATTTTCTTTTTTCTTTTTATTTTATTGCAGGACTACAACTGCAAAATTGTACGGAACAATCAAAATATTCTTTATCAATGTGCTAATGTAACTTTTACAAATGTGGTAATGTAACTTTTGTAAGTTGTCCAGCCAATGATCAAGCATAATGTCAATGGCAGGCGCAGGACCCCGAGCTGGCTCAAGTGAAACGAGGTGACCAATATGGCATCCCCAGAGACTTAGGCCCGCTCCCTATGTATTTTAGACCCACATTTCATCATTTAATTCATTTTCAACAGTATTTATATGGATACAGAACTTAAACTAAAACTACACACACAGTCACTTTAAAGGTAATCTAAAACAACAAAACACTACAACATAAAAAAAACAAAAACTCAGATTTGACTCAAAATGAAGATCAAGTTAATGTAAACAAGTCTTCAGAAGGGATTTAACAGACTGAACAACATCCATGGAGCAAACATGAAGAGCAGGTTGTTCCTGAGTGTAGGAACAGCCATGACACAGGAATGATCCCCTCTAAGCTTTAGTATAGACCTCAGCTGAATTAGGATTAGTTGGTGACTGATCTCTGAGCACCCTGGGGGTAAAAAGTAGTTCCCGTTGGTTGCTAAACTATGTGAAACTTTAAAAAGTATAAGAAAATACCTAGCATGTCACTGAGCAAAAGACAAGAAACCATTGTAAATCTGCTAAAACTGATGTGACTATGCTCTCTAAAACCTGATAAAATATGGGTGGCAGAATACTGGAAATGTTCCTGAAAATTGATCCTAATGTGTGACAAGAACAGAAAAGGGACGAAACATGACCCTTGTGGAATACCACAGTAGATTGGTGCAGAGGATAAAGAGTGTTTCTCTGTGTATTCTGGAAACCATGATGGAACTGTGCCCTTACTCCAACTTGGCAGAATTCAAGGTATGGCCTCCATCACACCTCCTAGGAATGTCTCCGAACTTCTGTGCTTCCTAGGGGTGTGCAACTACTCACGCCAGTTCATAGAACATTACGCTGAGATAGCGAGACCTCTGACTAATCTACTGAAGAAGGGTGTGCCTTTTGAGTGGACTGAGCAGCAGCAACAGGCCATGGATGACCTGAAGGCTGTGTTATGCTCAGCTCTGTGCGTGGCGCGCCCCAATTGTGACAAGGAGTTCCACCTTGAGGTCGATTTCTCATCTCACTGTTTGAGCGCCGGTGTCGGTACAGGATCTGCTTGGGTGCAAGATCGGCTCAGGGTCCTTCGACTGCCGATGACGTCTAAGTACGGCAAACCCACTCGGACAAAATACACTACACGTCTATACTGTTGGAAAGAATTTAGCAGTTTTGTTATTAAAATAATGTTTCTTAAGATGTAAGTTTGTGTTTATAATGGTATTTGTAAAATAAAACACTATATTTTATTCATAATGTTGAACTCCTCTTTGAGCACATCCCTTAAAGAATCATGGGTATTAGCAACACCTTTGGAATTGTATTTGCAGGAAAAAAGTGTGTCCCGTTTATTGAAGTATTTTGTGTTTAGAGTTTTTGACGTCTTGTCCATGCGTAGTTCAGTTACGCTCATAGCCGCTAGCCAAAACTCTGGAGTTAAAAGTTTTCTGGCTTTACTAAAATACCTGTCTGTACTTATTTGATTGATGGTAGTTTTACTTTCTATTAGACTCCAAATGTAATCATTTGGCACGTTTCTAATTCATAATTTGTAATAATGTAATCGGCGATATTAGCATTAGCATTCCTATGGGTTTTTCCATGTATATTAGCATTGTGCTAACCACTCGCTGCCAAATTGCAGCCTTTGCGATTAGAAAATCTCCTTTTGTCACATCGCAATTTAATTGCACATGCAGTTAATCGTTCAGCCCTAATATACATGCAGCTCTATGCTAAAAGTGTATTTTCAAAGAGGTAATGATGGATTTCTTTGTAAAAGTTGTCCATCTTTCCAATAGAAAGATTTGCCTGGACCAACGTAACTTGATAACAACGTAACGTGATTACGTAATTCCGTGAGGTTCATGTTCAGCCAATCAACTACTTTGACGTCATCGGCAGTCGACGGACCCCGAGCCAATTTTGCACCCGAGCAGATTTTGTACCGACACTGGTCTCTACCAGTGTATGACTGTGACAGGCGTGTCGTAGCCTATGCTAGTAACCTCTCGTCCGGTCCTGAGTTTAAGTACTCTGGCTGTGAAAAAGCTTTGCTTTCCACCATGTGGCCGGTGAAACACTTTTCTAGCTACATCAGTGGACAGAAAATCATCATTGAGACTCAGTACCAGCCAGTGAACTTCCTTAACAGTCAGCGCATCAGAGATGGTGTGGTGACCAATGCGCAAATCGCGTAATGGCTGTTTGCTCTTCAAAACTTCGACATCGAAGTACGCTATGCCCAGAACCGCCATAGCCCTCTTGGCATGGGTTTGGCTGCATGCCAACACTGCTCGGACGACACTGTCACGTCAGTCCCGCCAGCTACCCCTCCTCAGACTCTTCTAAACCCCAACCACCACTACTTCGATCAGTCTCTCTGTGTGGACTTGCCGACCGTGTACGTCGATGGCAGTTCTTTTCGACACGGTGCTGCGCCTAGGTCAGGTGTGGGTGTCGTCTGGTTGAATGCAGACCAGAAGGACTCCTGATGTTACCGGTTGGATTCCAAGACCTCACAGTTTGCAGAAGTGGCTGGGATCTTGATAGTACTACAACTTGCTGTGGACCGTGGTGTCCGTGAGCTGGTGATTTGCACTGACTCGGACTATGCGCGTCTCAAATTCATTTGCCATCAAAGCTTCTTGGAAGAGTAACGGGTTCCAAAACTCTAACCAGAAGCCCGTTAAACATCAGGACCTCTTCATGGCTTGTGATGTTCTAGTGACGTCACATGACATGCACATTTATTGGCATAAAGTCAAAGGACATTCTCATGCACCCGGAACTGATAAGGACCTGAACGACCTTGCAGACTCTCTTGCCAAACAAGGCGCGGCCGATGGTACTCTATGGGCCTTCAACCCCTTGTGACTTCCTGAGGATGTGTCTTCTCGGTCTGACCCATCCTGTGTGTGTGTCGTGACTCGAGCTCAGGTCGCTAATGCATCCAACTCCAAACCATCCGAGGGTGTGGTGTCCGTTCAACCTGTCTTTTCTGGTAACGATCTTGTCAGTCTTCAGTCCCAGGACCCTGCTATAAGCAGGATGATCCTGTACCTTGCTGATCCTACAACTCATCTGCCTGCTTCCGCCGAGCTTGATGCCGTTCCTGAGCTCTGTGCTCTCTTTCGTGTTCGGGTCACGCTGAGAATGGTTGAAGGGTTGCTGATGCATGTCGCCAAGCCTCCTTTACCGCCTGTCCTCGTGGCGCCACAGTCACTAAGGGGGGCATGATCACGCAAGCTCATGACTCTCCCTCCGCCGGACACAAAGGTGTCAAGGCCACGTTCGGTGCCCTGAGCCAGGTTGCCTATTGGCCGGGGATGCGTCGCAACGTCTCAGACCAAGTCCAGCGTTGTTTGGTTTGTTGTCAGTTTCAGCCGTCCAACCCCGCACACAGAGCTCCCCTACAGAGAAAGGGACCGTCCACACCGTGGTCGGACTTGCAATTTGATTGGGTGGGGCCACTGACCAGGTCCAGCAGGGGTAATAAATGCATCTTGACCGTGACCTGTGCATTCACCAAGTGGGTTGAATGTCTACCAGCACCTAATGGCATGGCGAAAACAACAGCTATTCTCTTGATGAATCACATCTTCACCCGGTTCGGTCTTCCCACTCGGGTTGACTTGGACAGGGGCACTCACTTCACCTCAGAAGTGATGGCACATCTTTGGAAACTGTTGGGTGTGAAGGCCAATTTCCACATTAGCCATCGCCCGCAGTCTTCTGGCCAGGTCGAAAGGATGAACCGGACGGTTGTCGGCATGTTGAGGAAGTGCGTGTCCTCTAATCACTGAGACTGGGATGTGAAGCTTCCGTTGGTCCTCATGGCCATACGGGCCACCCCTCATGAGTCTGCTGGTGTCTCCCCATTTGAAATGATGACGGGTAGACAAATAACCCTACCACTTCACCTGCTGCACCAGCCTGTTCAGTCCAAGGCCGACCTGGCTTACACGAGCGAACAATATTTGCAGGACCTGAAGAACCATCTGCCTGCAGCGTTCTCGTTTGCACAGACAAATCTGGAGAAATCAGCTGAGGGCATGAAGGCTTATTATGATCAGAAGGCCTCACATTCTGAACTCAACATAGGTGATGAGGCCTGGTTCTACATTTTCGCTCCTAAAACTGGTAACACTAAGAACACCTCTGGGAAGCTGGCTAAGAAACTTTTGCCAAAGTGGTCAGGCCCATACCTGATAACTGATAAGCTCTCTCCAGTCATGTATCAGATCAAGATTACCCAAACAAACAAGGAGCCCGTCTACAAATGGGTCCACAGGGACCAAATCAAACTGCACAAGGGTTCCACTAATTTGGTCAATGCTACCACCAACAACTTACCGACTTCGAAAGGGGGGTGATTTCGTGCCTCGTCGGTTCCATAGCTCTCTATCTCGAGTTACACAAGTTTGTCTATGTTTGTGTGTGTGCATGGTTGTCTTTCCTGTTTATACATGACGTGCAGACTTGGGTGATTTGAGATGAACATGCTCTGCGGTCCTGAAGACAGGTAATCAGGTAGTTAACAGTAGATGGGTTAGTCCACATATTACTGTTGTCCAATTATTTTTTTAATTATTTTCACTAATCGTAATTCCTTATGGGTACATTCACATGTAGGTTGATTACTAACTTCACTGATTTACATTTTAGTGCTCTTTGACACTCATATTTCTATCTTTTTATAGAACTTTACTACAGTGATTAAGTTTTGAAAACTATATGATTGACTTTGTTAATTTACCATTATGGGCTACAACCAATTTTGCCCTTCATTTTGAAGACATTTTTGCTTAGTGCAGTGATTTTTCCCATACGCAGTATAGGGTTTTATTAATTTTATTCTTTTTGCACCACTTTTTCCATTACGTGTAGTGTATTGCACCCATTTCTTCGGTTAAACGTTAAATCACATAACTGCCTACACATAGTACATGCAGGTACTCACAGTGCTAGGTTTCTTTTTGTTTGTTAATTTGCATTAGACGCCATTTTGTTGTGTCTACATTGAGGTGCCCTTTGCTGTGCTCTCTCTCCTCTCCTGAGTTTCGCTGATGATCCTTGCTTCCCAGGGGGTGGACCTATGATTCGTCATCGGATTCCGCTCCTCCTGATGGGTGTTCCGGCTCATATGACCTGCACGTCCGTTTGTTCAGGAGTTAGTTAGTTAGTTAGTTAGTTAGTTAGTTAGTTAGTTAGTTAGTTAGTTAGTTAGTTAGTTAGTTAGTTAGTTAGTTAGTTTTATACTTCCGATGTTTTGGTTTATGATCGAATAAAAAGTTGACAGATTTACTAAACACCACCAAAACCACGCCTCCGTCAGATCTGGCAGATTCTGATTGGATCAGTGAAGCAATGTGTCATATCTTTTAACGCTACGTGAAATCAGTCCTAGTGGAACATTTAAAGTCATATTACTTATATTCTATAGGATTATAATAAAGTAATTAATATTTTGATTTCACAGATTTGTCACATCTTATTTATTGACTAACACTTTGTTTGATTAGCTTATTAAAATAGAGTTCTTTGATTTATTAAAAGGAGAGAGTCCATTCTTCTTTCTTCTGTTGAGCTGGAAAGAAAGCAGTTTTATAACAAATGCATGAGACCTTGAGGCCATATCTCATGCAGACTAGTTCTGTGTCAGAGGAGAGGGGTACAATGACTTTTGGTGGAAAACAGTTATTTCATACCGTTACATCTCCAACATGTAAAATGTTGTGATCAGTTGTGCTAAAGTCACCAGTTAAATCCAGAAGAACTAAAATAGTAGATGGTTAAAGCATCACAGAAGACATTTTGAAATGCTTTTGTAATGCAAAAGTTACATGGCATAAATAATCACTTAAAGGATGACTCAAGCTCCAAATTGTCAGTTTGCAAAAAAGGCAGAAGCAGTTTCTTCACCTTACATGAAACTTGTGATTGCAGTAATATATTTTTTATGAGTTATCTACAAATTTAAATTGACATTTCAACTCTCAGGGCAACTTCTCAAAACAAGTTTTTACAAACTGTGTTACAAGTGATATGGCGTGACTAACGAAGTTGTCATGGAGATTCAGTTGTGATTTGGTTTTGTTTGATGCACATTTTTGTGCACATATAGCTCTAAATATCTGACCATTTAAAGAGCAAGTCAACCCCAAATCAACTTTTTTTTCCTGATTATCCATATAAATGTGTGTCTAATCGTGCTGCAGACACGTGTAGTCAGTAGTTTCGCACTTAAGTGCAATTTAGTTAAAATTTTTATTTTCTGCCTAAAACTCAGTGTTGTGCCATTGTCAGGTAAAAACTCTGCATTTGAATTTAAATCTGACATCGCTATTGGCTAAGAGGTACCCTAGGATGTTAGCTGGTACCACATGATGTCACAATGGCGTTGTGAGCCTGTGTGTGTGTATTTGTTAGCGGCTCCACCCTCTCATTCTGCTACGCAACAGCATTTGTTACATTTTTCAAACAGGAAGTGGGAGTGGAGTAATACTCTGGTAGGGGGTGACTTGCTCTTTAACCATAGTACTTGTGTTCTAGACTGCTAAATCTGGTATTTTTGATTACACTTGAAGCTGGCTTGTCTGAGTAGGATGGAACAACAAGAGTAGCAGAATCGATGGCACATAAATGGCAAGAAAAGTTTTGTGATGCTTCTAAACTACATTTGTGGTCAAGATTTAGGGAAACTGAATGGGACTCTAAATGTACCAGTAAAGATCGATGTTATATTCATACAAAATACAAAACATTGTATTTAAGGATAAATTAAGCTTATAATTTACAATGTTCAAATAAAAAATATGGCATAAAGATCTTAGATTTTGGATAATGATGAGGAAATGCCCAAAATGTTGCTGGGTGTCTCTCCTGTGTCAAGGAATCTTGATGATGATCAGGTATGGGTCTCCTCCTTCTCACTGATTAAACATTCTACTTGGCCTTGCATTTTTCACTGGCTGAAGCGTGGTCATCCATCGCTGCCAGAAAGTGTTAGTCCTGATTGCTCATGAACTTCACCGCTGTCTTCCTGGTGATGAAAGCGGACAGAGGTTAGAACAGCTTAATAAGAGAGATAGCAGTCTTTGAACCAAACAACCATGGAGAACATGCAGGCAACAGCATCAGAAAATGTACTGTCAGGAATTTTGGATTCTAAATTACACCTGATTAACCTGAAGTGAGCATGAAGTGGAGTTTAAACAGCAGTCATGTGATCTGTCATGTTTTGAAGTCCAAATGAACGTCCTCACTTGCCAAATGAAAAAATAAAATGTGAAGTCTTGGTTTTATTTCCTGCACCTGTCAATCACATCAAACTTCTGAGCTGCAGAAGTGTGAACAACAGCCCTTGCTGATCAAGATCAGTGAACAGTCTCATGTTGCAGATGTTTGCTGCGTCTACAATGCTCATCACGCTGCTGCCTTCAGACATGCATCAAGGAGAAATTTAAACTTGAAACAGCAACTAAAACAAAACAGCCACATCAGCAGCAGTTTCTCCCGAACCCGTTTTATGGTACAAACTGGTGGATGGTATTTCAACTGCAAGCAGCAATGGTTGTATAAGGCTTTGACCTGTTTTTAGTGTGTTTGCTGTTAAACTTGGCTAGCTGTAAAGAAATTTAGTTGATTTGCTAAAACATATAAAGTAATTGTCCATCAAAATCTCCAAACTTTTTTTGACTGATGTCCCCTGAGTTAAATAATAAAAAAAAAGTTATTGTTTTGAAAAAAAAAACAACATTGAGTTATCTGTGTAAAGGAATTCTTCAAATAGAAAGTGCTGAGGCTCTACTCGGAGCTAGCCGTTAATGCTAGCTCTAAATGCTCATGCTATCAATCAAATCAACTGGCCCTATTTTCAGCCTTCTTCCTCAGGCAGGCCACTTCAGGCTGAACTGGGCCAACACACCCACTGCCGACTGATTGGCTGGCTCAAATTCATGCCTAGTCTCACTGGGACGTACTGGGAGGAGCACATACACAGAGAGACAGCACTGCCTGCGCTGCGTCAGGACAGACACTGATAAGCAGAATGCATTAAAAGCGTCAGCGTCTCCAATAGAACCACTGCTCACATTTGCCTTTGTTTACTAACTTAAGGGAGACACTACGCATTTCTCCATGCATATTTTGCCCCGCCTACATGCTCGAAATTTTTTGTGGTCCTGAGAAGTGTGCGTTAACAAAATCTACCAATGCGTGACCCGGACTGACACTACAAAGTCCGGAATGGACTGTGCCAAATTTAGAGACTGCAAATGAGAATTTATTCCGTTTTGGAGCCATCACCTAGTGGATGAGGGGGGAACTGCAATTTTTGTCACTTCCTGGTTGTCTTCCCATTTTTGAGACAAAGGCTGCCCCTTGTGTATGACGCATCTTATCTTGAATCTTCAGGTGCTGATCCATAACAGGGAGGCTATGTCACGCCCATCTGCTTCCAGACCATGGATTCCCAACTGCCAAAAAGGTGAATGGGAGTCAATTGACCAATAAAGTTCTTTTCTGATCTCGTTTTATATGTGCCATGGAAAGGGCTGCCAACTTTTGAAGTTTTACATGCGTGAGAGCCGGGGGGCACTTGTGCATGGATTTCACACATGATTTCCGTGAATTTTAATGACACATTCTGATGCTAAGAAAGCGCTTATTGTTGACAGGCAAGCAGCTACGCTGGGGAAGAAGAGATTCTGTGGTGACGTCATACGTGCAACATCTGATTTGTGATCATTGTAGTTACAAATTTTTACAAGCTCAAAAATTTCACAGTATGGATAGATATTTTCTCCCACAAATGATCTGCTAATTATCTTTGCTTTTCATTTTAATAGTGGAACATGACCATTCATAAATAAAATCAAAAATTTCCAACAGTCTGTTTTTAGTTTATGTATGTATTCAACATGCTATCAAAACCTATTTCCTTTGCAACTGTTAATTAATTTTTCCATTTTATTAAAACATCCATGCATTTTATTTTTTTTTTTAGCATAAATTAGGTCAATAGACATGGCAAATTACAGTGTATTTCAAGAACACTTGCATGGAAACATCCCTTGAGGAGACATGTCCTTTATGTAAATTATTTTTCTAATAGGATTTTAACAATTCTTTCCATTTGACATTTATTAAAACAGCAAATTGATACTAAATATTGTTTCTAGTCCCTCGGCTCCTGCAAATTCACAAGGGTCAGCTGAAAACACTGTGATCAACCAAAGTTGCCTCCCATTAATAAACGGACTCTCAAAACACCTGAGGGGGAAAATTACTTCCTTATTGGCAGGCTAATGGTATTCATTTCTGTTAATCTACAGCCCAGTGTTTTCCAATTTGGAGGGTGTATCCCCTCGACTGTCTATTATGCTCCAGGGCCACAGAGGCTACTTCCTCCTCATCTTGTGGCACTTGAATTAAATAGAAGCATCTTGATAGCTGAGAAGCACGAGGCCAAGTGAAAGCAATTAGGACGCTGCAGTTCTTAGACAAAAGATGGAGCAACAACGGTTCAGGGAAGAATTCATTTGTAATGAAATAATATAATGAAAGTCTTTTCATTCACATTTTGTTTCAAGGCTCTTCTGAGCTCTTTTGTGAGTGAAGTGCACTTCTTTCTTAGCATGTTAGGAAAATGGAAACAGATCTGTGGGTAATAGGTCCACTGTGAACAGAAGAAGTCTATCACTGGGGTGACTGGTTTAGGAGACTCATAAATACCGTCTTTAATAATTTTTCTGATTGTTTTACTCTAGCTTGCTTTTAAAAGTAGTAAACTGGCGTTTCTTGGTCGTCCCTTTACAGGTTGTATAAGCTACACTAAACCATGATTTAGGACAGGGGTATCCAACATTTTTTGGCCCGTGAGCTACTTTTACACCATGAAAGTACAGAAGAGCTACTGCCATACAATTTGCTCACATTGATACTTTCCATGTGTGAATATATTTACTATGTTAAAAATGCAATGCATGCATTGCATTCGCAAGTTAATTTCTCTGTATTTTAATACATCAATTTTATAAAAAAGAAAATAGTGACATTCTGACAATCAAACTAAATAAAACAGTTAGTTAATTAACCAATCAGACACTTTCAGATGATGAAATACAAATATACTGTGTGTGACTTATTTGACATTTTTTAGAATGGATCAGTAACATACATTTTTGAGCACACATAAATGAACAAATACTTTCTAAATCTATAGAATGCCTTCAACATGTCATGAACTCCTCCTCTTAACCTCCTCTGCGGGCCGGGCTGGCGCTGCACTCCAGTTCCCAGCATGCCTGTCACCGACGCTTCCCGGTGACGTCATCCCGCTGAGCCTATTTAAGGACCTGTCACAGCGGAGCCGGCACTCAGTCATCATCTAACGATAGACGCCAAGCCATTCTAAGACCTAAGACACTAACTCTACAAACCATACGGGAAGAGAACTTCCCACGCTGCCACATATCAGTCTCCATCCACCATTCTCTCCGCGCCTGGGTCTCATAACCACTCCAGCTCAGCCCACCGAACCTGACAGGATGACTGAGTCCCGAGTAGACCCAGCGGAGATCGCACAGCTGCGAGCTGAGGTAGCGCAGCTGCTCAGCCGAGTAGAACGCCAGGAGGCGGACAACGCCAAACTCCGTGTGGAGAACAATCAGCTGCGTGCTGTTACTGATCGCCTCGCATCCAAACTCGATTCCGTCACCGAACTGGTAGTCCAACTCTCCTCAGCCCTCCAACGACAGTCATCTGCCACTCCTAACGTGGTGGAGCCGTATCTAAGTCTCCCAGACAAATGGGATGGGATTAAAGGATCCCCGGAGAGCATGTTGGCCGTTCTGTCAATGACTTTTGAGTGTCAGCCGGCACGCTACCCGACTTCCTGCTCTCGCGTGGCTCTGTTAACCTCCCTGCTGACTGGGCGAGCCGGTGAATGGGCGGCTGCTCTGTACCATCAGAAGTCCCCAGTCTGCAACGACTATGAAGCCTTCGTGAAAGAACTGAAGAAGGCATTCGTTCATCCCAGCAGCGAGGTCGCAGATGAGACACGCCTGCTCCAGCTTCGACAAGGCTCTCAGACCGTGGCCGAATTCACCTCACGCTTCCGGACCACCGCTGCCCGTCTAACCTGGGGTGATGCCGCGGTGAAGGCTGTGTACTTGGAGGGATTGTCACCCCGCATCCGTGAGGGCATGATTGGTCACGAGGCTCCAACCACCCTGGACCAGGCGGTGGACCTGGCTCTCCAGCTGGACCGCTGCCTCCTCACCAGACCAGGAGTGAGGGCGGTTCCCGTACAATCCCGAACTTTCCCCCGCCGTCAGGAGAACCAACCCATGGAGGAACCCATGCAACTGGGTCATTTGCCCCCCGAGGAACGGGCGCGCCGTTTTCAGGAGGGACGATGCGCCTATTGTGGGGCTCTGGGTCATCCCCGTGCAACATGCCCCATACGCCCGGGAAACGGTCCCTCCGGGTCGGTGTAGGAGCTGCCTCACTCGGAGTTTCCACTCATGCAGCTCCTCATCACACCACCCTCTCGGTCTCCTTCCAGCTGAGCCAAGGACCGGTCCCCCTGGTGGCCCTCCTCGACACCGGAGCTGCAGAAAGCTTTATCGATCAGGGGTTGGTCAACCGGCTCAAGATTCCACTCACCCTCCTCGATCATCCCGTTCCCGTCACCTCAGTGGACGGGCGCCCTCTCATGCCATATCCGATCACGCACCGAACCCAGAACCTCCGGATGACCATCGGAGAACACGTAGAGACCCTTCATTTCTTGGTCATTCACGCCCCTACGACTCCTCTCATTCTGGGTCATTCCTGGTTCCGCCTCCACGACCCTCACATCTCCTGGTCCACCAGTAAAGTCATGGCATGGGGTGTTAACTGTCGCCTTCATCATCCGTCTCCAGGATCACAGCCTAGGGAGACACCACCCAAGGATGTGGATTTAACACTCCTTCCAGGATCACAGCCTAGGGAGACACCACCCAAGGACGTGGATTTAACACTCCTTCCACCCCAATACCACGATCTGGCTCGGGTCTTTGCAAAGGAGCCTACAACCAAGCTGCCTCCTCATCGCCCCTACGATCTGGAGATCAGGCTTCAGCCCGGAACCACCCCGCCTCGGGGTCGGCTGTTCTCGCTCTCCCCGGCAGAGACCCAGGCGATGGACGCTTACATCAATGAGGCTCTCCAGAAGGGGTTTATCCGACATTCCACGTCTCCTGGGGCGGCAGGGTTCTTCTTTGTGAAGAAGAAGGAAGGTGACCTCCGGCCCTGTATAGACTATCGTGGATTGAATAAAATCACCATCAGGGACCGCCATCCTCTTCCCTTAATGAGCACGGCTCTGGACGCCACTGCCCAAGCCACACTGTTTACCAAGCTGGACCTCCGCAGTGCATACAACCTCATCCGCTTAAAGGAAGGAGAGGAGTGGAAAACCGCTTTCATTACACCCACTGGACATTATGAGTACCTGGTCATGCCCTTCGGCCTCTGCAACAGCCCTGCCGTTTTCCAGCGTTTCATCACTGATGTCCTCCGTGACATGCTGGGTCGTTGGGTTTTTGTTTATTTGGACGACATCCTCATCTACTCCCGCACGGCCGAGGAACACACACAGCATGTTCGAGCCGTTCTGTCACGCCTCCTGGAGCACGACTTATTCTGTAAACTGGAGAAGTGTGCTTTTCACCAGGAGTCCACCTCGTTTCTGGGATTCATCATCTCCTCCCAGGGCCTGCGCATGGACCCACAGAAGGTTCAGGCGGTCGCGCAGTGGCCACTACCCAAGACCCTGAAGCAGTTGCAGAGTTTCCTGGGGTTCTGCAACTTCTACCGCCGGTTTATCCGCAACTTCAGCGCCCTGGCGTCACCATTAACTTCCCTGACGAAAACAACCAATCAGCCTCGCCCTTTCCGCCTCTCCCCGGAGGCTGTTGCTGCCTTCCATGAGCTGGTCCGCCGCTTTGTAAGCGAGCCCATCCTCCTCCACCCGGACCTAACCCGGCCTTTCGTTGTGGAGGTGGACGCCTCTGAGACGGGCGCGGGAGCCGTACTGTCACAACGTGGCCAGGACTCCAAACTCCATCCCTGCGCATTCTTTTCCCGGAAGTTCTCTCCTACCCAGCAGAACTATGGGGTCGGGGACCGGGAATTGTTGGCGATAAAGTGGGCCCTGGAGGAGTGGCGACAGTGGCTCCTGGGTACCCCCACTCCTTTTCTAATCTGGACTGATCATCAGAACCTCATCCATATTCAGACCGCTCGCCAAATCAACCCTCGTCAGGCCCGGTGGGCCCTCTTTTTCGAACCTTATAACTTTCACATCGCCTACCGCCCCGGCTCAAAGAACCTCAAGGCGGACGCCCTGTCCCGTCAACACACCCAGGATCCAAGGCCTCCTGAACCGAGGTCCATCCTCCCGACCGAACGGTTCTTGGCCGCCCTGCAATGGCCCCTGGAAGCCTCCATCCGGGCGGCTCTCCCGGCGGACCCGGCGCCCCCAGAGACGCCTCCTAACCGCCTTTACGTTCCGGCCGTGTGTCGACAGGAGGCCTTGAGGTGGGGGCATAGTTCACGGCTCGCGGGACACCAAGGCCAGGCTCGCACCTTCCAGTTCCTCCGCCGGGCCCTGTGGTGGCCCTCTATGAGAAAGGACGTGCGTGAATACACCGCTGCATGTGACACTTGCGCCCGGTCTAAGTCCACCACCCAACCTGGAGCCGGGGAATTGCAACCGCTCCCTGTGCCTAAAAGGCCGTGGTCGCACATAGGTGTGGACTTTGTCACGGGGCTTCCCGTTGCCGACCACCTGGACACCATCCTCACCATCACCGACCGCTTTTCGAAGGCTGTGCATTTAGTGGCTATGGCAGGGCTCCCCACGGCTAAGAAGACGGCGGAGCTCCTCCTCGATCATGTGGTGAGGCTCCACGGATTCCCCCAGGACGTGGTGTCTGACAGAGGGCCTCAGTTCATCTCACGTTTCTGGAAGGCTTTCTGTCGGTTGGTGGGCGCTTCCGCCAGTCTGTCGTCAGGCTATCATCCCCAGACTAATGGTCAGACGGAGAGAGCAAACCAGCAGCTTGGGCGTTACTTACGCTGCTTCGCCTCGTCTCAACCGTCCACCTGGCCTCGTTACCTCCTATGGGCGGAGCTCTCTCACAACCTCCAGACGTCCTCCGCCACGGGTCTATCGCCCTTCGAGACCTGCTACGGATACCAGCCCCCTCTTTTTGACCATCAGGTGCCGGAGGTGGAGGTTCCGGCGGCTCAGGATATGGTCCGCCGCTGCCATCTCGCTTGGATCAGGGCTCGCGCCGCCATCACCCGGGCTAATATGGAGTACTCCCGACAACACCGCCGCCGCCACCGGCCCGGCCCTGTGTTCCAGCCTGGTGACCGGGTTTGGCTCTCTACCGCAAACCTCCGGTTTCCGGCTGGTTCCAGGAAGCTGTCGCCTCGCTTTTTGGGGCCCTTCCCAGTCCGAGATGTCCTCGGTCCGGTCGCTTACCGGCTGCGCCTCCCTTCCACTCTTAAGGTGCACCCGGTATTCCACGTCTCACAGCTCAAGCCGGTGGTGTCTTCTCCTCTCCATCCGCCTCTGGCCCGGGTGCCGACGCCCCGAGATGTCGATGGGGACCCCGTCTACACCGTCCGCAAGATTCTGGACGCCCGCCGCCGGGGCCGTGGATGGCAGTATTTGGTGGACTGGCAGGGTTACGGTCCGGAGGAACGTAGCTGGGAGCCTGCCCACTCGTTTCTGGATCCTTCCCTGTTGACTGATATCTGGTCTCGTCGCCCTGGGCCTTCTGGAGCCGTCCCTCGCGGGGGGGGTCCTGTCATGAACTCCTCCTCTTAACCTCCTCTGCGGGCCGGGCTGGCGCTGCACTCCAGTTCCCAGCATGCCTGTCACCGACGCTTCCCGGTGACGTCATCCCGCTGAGCCTATTTAAGGACCTGTCACAGCGGAGCCGGCACTCAGTCATCATCTAACGATAGACGCCAAGCCATTCTAAGACCTAAGACACTAACTCTACAAACCATACGGGAAGAGAACTTCCCACGCTGCCACATATCAGTCTCCATCCACCATTCTCTCCGCGCCTGGGTCTCATAACCACTCCAGCTCAGCCCACCGAACCTGACACAACAGCACTATTAAGTACTATTTACTACAAGACCGTTCAAGTAAATGTAATGTTATGTTATCTTATGTTATGTTATGTTAAAAATGTGTTATGTTATATTATATTTTGTTGTGTGATGTTATGTTATGTCATATTTTGTTTTTTTATGTGTTGTTGTATTTTGTTATATGATTTTATGCTATGTTATATTGTATTTTGTTATGTTATGTTGTGTAATGTTATATTATGTAATGTTATAATATTTAATGTTGTTATGTTGTGTTGTGTTGTGTTATGTTATATTTAGTTCTGTTATGTTATATTATGTAATGTTATGTTATATTATGTTATGTTATGTTTTGTTATATTTATTTATGTTGTGTTATGTTGTATTTTGTTATGTTATGTTTTGTTATATTTATTTATGTTGTGTTATGTTGTATTTTTTATGTTATGTTGTGTTATGTAGTGTTATATTTAGTTATATTATTTAGTGTTATGTTATGTTTTGTTGTTATGTTATGTTGTGTTGTGTTGTGTTATGTTATGTTATATTTTGTCATGTTATGTTGTTATGTTATGTTATGTTATATTTTGTTATATTATGTAATGTTATGTTATGTTGTTATATTTTGTTATGTTATCTTATGTTGTGTTATAGAATGTTGTTATGTTATATTTTGCTATGTTATGTTTTGTTACGTTATGTTATGTTGTTATTTTATGTTATGTTGTATTATGCTATGTTATGTAATGTTATATTTTGTTATGTTGTGTTGTGTTGTGCTGTTTTGTGTTGTGTTGTGTTATGTTATATTTTGTTATGTTATGTTAAATTATGTAATGTTATGTTATATTATGTTGTTATAACGTGCACACACATACATAATCAATCATATTCACTAACAATAACACTCATACATTGGCTCTTAAAACTAGTGCTGACAAATTTGAGTGTCAATCAATCGTTTCTTTAATTTTACTTTAAATGTGCTGTATGTGACAGAGTCTCATGTTTTGCAGTTGTAAACCTGAGATCCTCTTTTTAGGAAGACCAGAAAGCAGGGCATTGCAGTAGTCTATTCTACTGGTGATAAAAGCATGCATCAACGTCTCCATATTGGCCCAGAGAGAGAATGGGGCGGACTCTGGCAGTGTTCTTTAGATGATAAAAACCTATTTTGGTGATATTTTTAATATGATGGATAAAAGTCAGCTCAGAGTCAAAGATGACACCCCGGTTCTTCACTTGTGAAGATGGATTAAGAGATAGTGATTGTAGTTTTGGTAAAAGCTTCTCTCTCTGGGTCTCAGGACCAATAACTAAAACTTCAGTTTTGTCCTGGTTGAGCTGGAGAAAGTTTTCTGTCATTCAGGATTTGATGTCAAAAATGCAATTAAAAAGTGTGTCCATTGGCCGTGTGTCATCAGGAGACACAGAGATGTACAGCTGTGTATCATCAGCATAACTGTGGAAATTCACCCCGCGTCTCCTGATGACACAGCCAAGAGGGAGCATATAAAGATTAAAAAGCACTGGGCCTATAATTGAACCCTGGGGCACACCACATGTAATCCCATGAACCCTAGAGGAACAGGTATCCAAACTCACCATAAAAGTCCTGTCTGTGAGGTAGGATGTGAACCATCTGTGAACAGCACCAGAGAGGCTGATCCATTTCAAACGACTTAAAAGAATAGTGTGGTCTACTGTATCAAAGAAAGCACTTAGATCCAGTAGAACCAACACAGTCACCTTCCGTTTGTCATAATTGACTCTAAAATCATTTAAAGTCTTCAGAACGGCTGTCTCGGTGCTGTGGTTCACCCTAAAACCAGACTGAAAATTTTCAAATACAGTTGATAAAATCAATGAGTTGGATTAAAACAAGCTTTTCTATAATTTTTGCTTAAAAATGGTAAGTTGGATACCGGTCGATAATTGTTTAAATCATTAAAATCTAAATTGCTCTTCTTCAGCAGGGGCCTCACCACCGCCGTTTAAAAGCGGCAGGAAAGACCCCCATCTGAAGGGAGCAATTCATCAAAGTTAAAACCTCATCTTTAAAAGAATCATAAAATTGTTTGAAAAACATAGTGGGAATAGGGTCCAGGACACATGTGGTGGGTCTCACTGAGGATTAAACTTTATCAAGAGTCTCAGCTTCAACCAGGACAAAACTGTCCAGTGTTTCCTCAGGTAGACACACACTCTCAGATGTGTCTAAAACCATGTTACATTGAGAGGATAAAATGTTACATCTGATGGTGTCTACCTTCCCTCTGAAGTGGGCTGCAAACTCCTCACAAAGAGTGTTTGAGGGGGTTTCTGAGTTGAGTTTTGGTTGGAGTTGAGAATATTATTGATTGTGGAAAAAATAATTTTAGGGTTATTTTTATTGTCTGAGAGGATTTTGGGAAAATATGCATTTCTTGAATTTCTTATAGCATTATTATATGTTTTAAGCAGTTCCAAATATATCTGATAATTTCTTGTTAATTTGTTTTTCCTCCATCTCCTCTCTGCCACTCTGCAGTTTCTCTTTAGTTTTCTTAGGTTTTCATTTCTCCAAGGTGATGTTTGATTTGACTGTAATTTTTTGGTTTTGAGTGGAGCAAGCAAGTTAAGAGCTGACTCTAGTCTTCTGTTAAAATCACTGATAATGGCATTGCAAGGGGCGGAGACGTTACTTGGAGGGATGTTGTTAAAAGCTTCAAGAAAACCAGCAGCCACTTCAGGGGTTAGGTGACGCTTCCTTACAGTTCTCACAGAGGGCCCGTGCTGGATAACGCTGGTGATGTTAAAAAGTACGCAATAGTGATCAGACACTGCCAAGTCAACAACAGAGGACACACCAGTGAACAGGCCATACGTGATGACCAAGACTCTAGCCGCCTCATCGGTGAAAACTGATTGTCCAAAGGAACTTGTCCTGCATGGTATCACACAATCCCCTCAAGCAACGCCTCGAACACGTGTTCATAAACAAACCGCATTTAATTTGTGTTAACGAGCTCATGATGCAGTTGGTGGCATCCTAAACTTTAGGACCGTATCACGATAACACAAAAGTAGATAGTCCATGATGCTTACTACACTGATGGCAAACTGACTAGTAAAACATTAATAAGCCCCATGCATTTTGATGAAACAGAATATTTAAATCAGACATACATTTGATCAGGAGACCAAAAAAAAAAAAAAAAGCTTGACTTGGCCAACAGTGTTGTGATTAATGTTTCTGCAGTGAACAGAATATAAAAGTATTAATTTGATTATCTGGAGCAAACTGTTGGTGTTCTTAACTTGTTTTGTTTGACATCAGGAACAGGAACATTTTAATCTTTACTGAAACATGGGCTGAAGTTAATAAAACAACAACAAAAAATACATATAAAATTATTCTAAAAAATATGAGGATGTTTGAAAAAAGTTCTACATAATTTATTTTACATTAGCATTACCTTAATATCGTTTGAACTGTACCATTATTACAGATTGTACAATATAGTGTTTATGTGGCCCCAAATCGCTGAAAAGCTAATTATTATTTTTATTTTTTTTTTGAAAAGCAAAAAAAATTAATAAATTCTCTGGCTTTCTTGATTCGCCTTGGTGGATAGAAATGTGTTTAGATGTCCCTTCATTAGTAAATCATATGCATTTATTTTGCTCATCATGTGAAACCTGTATTCTACTCTAAACTTCATCTAAATAAAAATTAAAAAATTCACAGGAAAAAAGTGTTTAACATTTTGTTCAACTTACTCACAAAATGTTTTTTCTAATTAACTATCTTAGTTAGTTTGACCAAACCCCAACTCAGATCAAAATCAACTACAGCTTTTTGTTTTCCTCAACCTAAAACAAACACCTCTCAGTTTGATTCAAACCTGCAGAAGGCTTCAGTTCTGTCCTCGCAAAGGTAAACGTTTACTCAAATGTTTATTTCAATGTATTCTCTTTGACCTGTAGCCTTTAATACTAAAGGTTTGAGGAAGGTTCCATGTTTAACAGTGAACAAACCCATAAAGGTGAATGTAGAAAATACATTTTTACAAGAGGAAGCAGCTCAAGCTTCAGCATCACGCGTGTGTAATCCCTGAAAAACATCACAACTGTTAGAGGAAGAGTGTATTTCTGTTGGAAAGCTAAAAGTAGTTAGGTTGTTTTAGTTAGTAAAAAGAATATAATATACTTCTGCATCAAGTTTCTAATTTAGATCTGTCTTTTACCAAATTAATCAACTCTTATTTAAGGATTTTTCTCTTTTTTGAGCATGCTAACTGGAGTTAAGTGCTCCTGGGTGCTGGGGAGGAAAAGGAAGTGGAAGAGTGGAGATCCCTTTCTAATCACAAGTGTGATGGGTTATACACACTAAATGTTCGAGAGCAAACAGTTTTCTCTCCAGCTGGTCTCTTTATAGATCATGAAAATATACAACTTAAATCAATGGGAGACATCCCACGCACAATGGCAGCCCTGCTGTTCACTGATGGCTTTTGTACTGGAGATATTCTGGAAAGGTCATCAATCATGCCATGTGCCCTATTCAAAACACACACACACACACACACACACACACACACACACACACAAATGTTATTGTAATAGATTAAAATAAGGAGAGCTGCTCCTTCTTCACAAAAGCAAAATGGGTGGGATCCCTGGAATCATCTGAGAAACAAAAGATGCCACCATGTTGGGGGAATACGCTGCTCTAAACTCCATGAGAGTCAATAAGGCAAGTTGTTCCAAATTCACTGCCAGGCACTCCCTGGTTGAGCTGGAAATGTACAATTGACCCTGTCTGCCTTTTCAAAGTGGTGCAACATTATAACCTGGGGGAATGTGTTGTCATCCAAATGAGATAAGTTTATTTCTGCAATGTAGCATTTGTTCCATCAGGCGGGGAGGCTATAAAGCTCAAAGTATCAGTGGGGAGTCGGACTCGGCACATGTGGAGCGAACGAGGAGCCCGTTGAAAAGGTTTGGCCACCGCCCAAATCTCTGCTTCTGCCTTCTGTGCGGGCCCAGCCTTGGAAAGCAGGAGGCCACAATACTGTGGAACAAATTTCCTCTAATCTGAGCGTGCTGGTCTGGGGCTCCGGTGGGAGAGCTCCTCTCATGTGCCCTCGCCTCCTGTCCCACAGATCGCACCGCTTTACCCTTCACAGTGCCAGCACACTCCATGACGGATGAATAGTCGGCTGGGGGAGGGTTGGAGTGGTAGGATCTCAGCCTTGGCCCTGGTATGGGCCGCTCATGTGTTGTTCTCAGCAGGCCGGTCTTCGCCTTGGGGGAAGGAGATGCGCGGAGAGGTGCTGGCACAAAATTGTCCAGCTCCCACCTGCATGCTGCCAGCCAACGCTCACACAACTTTTACCACCAAAATCAGCCTGAGAGCAGTTCGTTTTGCTGTTCCAATCCTGAACTCTCTGGTGTTCTTCCTTTTGAGATCTTTAAATCATACCAAGACAGCAACAACAGATTTGTGTAAACAGATGGAAGCAATGTCCGTTTTCAGATTTTAAAACATTTCCAAGATCCCCACATGGCTAAGTGAGCATCCTTCTGTTGTCACAGACAACATTTAGATGAAAAGTAGTGCCAAAGGTGCTGATGGAGACAGGTCACATGCTCTGTTGGGGACTGTATCCATCAGCTCCCCGCAGCATGCAGGGCTCCACGGCTCAGGATTGATAGAAGCAGGAAAGAGTGGGAGTGATGAAATATATAGATGATGAATATAATTCTTTATGGTGGCTTGATATGAAGCTCTTCATGGCACTTTTCCTTTTCCCGGGCAGCATGTTGAGAAGTATGCTGCGAGGTTTAGATGAAAGCTGAGTTCTTCGTTATTTTTATGTGAAGATATTTGCTTAATTCTTTGAGAAAAATGACAATAAGTCACAAATCTGCAGGTCAAAATTATAATAAAACCTTTTATTTATTGTGAAATTCAGCTAAATATTGGAATAAAACCAAATAGAGTTGTTTAAAACTTTTCCATTTAACTTTTTTAGACCTGCTGAAAAGGTGTTGCATTTTAACAAAAATGTGAGTTGATTATCTTAATCATTAAAATGTGTTTTTGCAAGATTAGGACAAGGGAACTAGTTGTTTAAACTATTATAAACACTGTATCTTTTTTAATCAGCTTATTTTGACTCCACTTGGTTGCATAAGTGAAAAAAGTTTAGAAAATAGTGAAACAGTTATGTAAATTTAAGAAAAAGGAAGTGCAAAGGGGGAGCTTGGCATGTGTCATAAAATAAAAGGAAAGAGGAAAGTAGGTTGTTGATGATGCAATTCACATATTTAGTGCCAGTTGTTCCAACTCTGCTCAGAAAAATTCTATCTGTAAAGCCGAGCCGAGCTCAGTAAAACTTTCACTTTCTGCTTTTTGTCATTCCCAATAAAGGCTGTTTGAGACGGGGCAGAACAACAGAAAAGTTGACTTGTTACCACAGAGAGAAGGAGGAGGACTTGAAAGATGTCAAACTAGCAGTCTGGGGCTTTTCCATGCATGCTGAGGGGTGGATGGGCAAAGAGGAGGAGGAGAAGGAGGCGTGATTTCCATAGCAACAGTCAAGTCCCCAGCTGTCGTGTTTGGGCTGAGATAGGTGCTGTGAGCACAGGGACCACTTAACCCCAGCCACACTTCAACTTAGGAAGTTAAAATGCTGCTGGGTGTCTGTGCTGTGCCTCACTTAAAATGCAAACTCTATACCCCTGGGAAGGTAAGGGAATGTTTCTGAATTAACCCGGGGATACAGAAGTCACGCAGAAAGCCTCCTCAGAAATAATTAACCATCAATGTTTTGGATGTCCATGAGTGACATAAAAAGAGAGGAAAAGAAAACAGATGTAGAGCGTACCCATCAAAGCTCACAAAGAATAAATTCACTGTAAAGATTTCAAGATCAATAATAAACGAGTCAGGATCTAAATAACAAAATATTATTTTATGTATAACTAAATTCTATATATTCTATTCGATGAGATTTACCACGTATAAAACTGAGTCATATATTTTCATTGAAATGCCCACGTGAATTATCTGTAGACTTATGCAGCACATGCGGCTGTACCAAAATGAATCAGTTTTATTAGAATGGTCCTAATGCACCCGTTTTCAGAGGGGACCTTGTGTTTGACGGTATTAGTTAAAGGTGTGGAACGCTGAAAAAACATTTGCAATGATTATTTCTGATTATAATCAGCCACTCTGAGTTTTTCATTCAGGCTGAACATGAAAATAGTCTCCTACACCTATCTCATGCATTAGCTTCTGATAGAAAATAGATGGTGAAACTCTAGGATTTGAAAAGTCTGACAGATCTACATCACACTGTCACTCATTCATTAACGCACCCATCTTCACTCTTGATGGGGAAGGCTGTTGTTGGTTTAGAGTCCAGGAAACAGCAGAGAACGTCTCGACCAGTGTTAGCTAATCGTTAGCATTAGCAACTCCACCGCAGGACAGAAACTCCTAATAGATTTGTGTTATTTGTGGAGATAAAACATCAACGTTACAAGACAGTGGTAGAGGTGTGTTGCTGGTATCCACTCCAAGGAGAGATGTTCAAATATCAGGAAAAAAAACTTCAAAATCTGCCGTCTGAAGCTCAGCTGTGATGTGGGCACTGGGCAACTTTTAGGTCCAAGAAATGGTGCACCACTATAATGTTTCCCCACGAGATCAAATTGCAAGGCACTCATTCCTACTAGAGACCAATGCAAATGCATTAATTAAACGAGTGATCCACAAGTTGTCTGTTATAGTTGGTTAAACATTCATCGGTCTGACACAAAATGTGAAATGGTGCTACTTTTTTTTGTGTTTATGTGAAACTTTCATTGCTTTTGTTGAACCTTTAGCTTTGATTGGACAGCTGTATGACACCAGTTGTTTTTCTTTTTAACTAAAATACTTTTTTCCTCCGTTTTGAAAAAAAAAGAATTTAATTTTGCACCTTTTTGTCTTTCCACTGTGAAAGTAACCATTAAATCTGATTGAAAGTCAAAACGATAGAAACGTTTGCATCTGATTTGATACCTGCCACATCTAATTGCATAAAGATTGTAAAAAAAGTACAGAAGAATCTGAGAATCTAAGAATAAAGTAATAGGTCTGGCCATATGGTTTCATTGTGGACATTTGCCATTATTACTTACATGCCCTTTTCTAGTTTGTAATGACCGTGTTATTATCCATAAACACTGTCCATGTTCTTTTGCATAATTTCACAATCAGATGCTAACTGGAAAATGAAACCCTTTTAGATTTAGCCAAACATTTAACATTTAAATATAAGCATTAATTTAAAAAATTATTTTGCATTTACAGTTTCAACAGACTGTTTTTATTTACTATTTCAACTGTCCTCAACTGAATAATTATCTATCCTCAAACTTTTGTGAGGTAAATAATGGTATTTATTCTTGAAGGTCCCTAAATGGAATTGTATTTTTTTCAACACAATTTTCCTCAATTAACAGATTATATATATATATATATATATATATATATATATATATATATATATATATATATATATATATATATATATACTGTATATCGTTGTGGAAATTTTATATTTCATTATTTTAATCCTATTAACAAATTTATTGTCTTATGCCTGAAAGCATTCACACACACACACACACTGTTCTCCACATACACACACTGTTCTTCCCATACACACACACTGTCTTTCCCCCTCATGACCTCTCTCCCATTCACACACACACACACACACACACCTCTGTTTCTTTCCATATCTCATGTGATAAAATAAACTTGCAAAGCTGAACTCGGGGCAGTAGCCTCGTTGCTTCTGCCACAGATTGTAATTTGGTTGTATTGTCTGCTTTATTGTGTTTCTCCTTTTCTCTTCGACTGCAGAAAATGGGTTTATTGATAAATATATTGATAAAATCCCTAACACATTATTATTATTATTATTATTATTATTATTATTATTATTATTATTATTATATACAGTATATTCATTACTACATCATGATGCTGGGTTACCATGAAGAATGATGAACAGAATCCTGTATGATTCTCCTCTGAGCTTCTCAAGCTGCTCTCCTAAAGCCAGCATCTCACTGGACTGAGATTGTTGGTCAAAAACTACAGAAATCCTTCATGAAGCTTCAAATTTCTCTCAAAATGCTTGTGAGGGTTTCTCCATTCCCTCGCATGAGTCACAGGGCTTTGTTCTCATGTCACCCAAATGTTGAACTCTTTCTACAGAAATTTAATGACATCTTCTTAAAAATGTCCCACAGCCGTTGCAGGCTTCTGGACCCTGTCTCAAAACCCTTTTCAAAATAACTGTCCATTCTCACAAGGAGCAAGACATGTGAGACAACTTAGGTGAGAGGAAATTGCCAATAAATCAAGACACTTTGTGACTAAACCTAAACATTTAGCACGCCTGTAGCGATTGTCATGTGAACTACATCTCACTGAAATCTTTTTCCACATATGTAATAATTCACTAAGATTCTAAGTCAAAATACGTATATTCCTGCAATTCAGTGTCTCCGACTCTCTCCTGACAATGGCAGCCCTGTGACATTCTGGCTTGAACACACATTGCTTGTGACAGGCCAGACAAAATGTCCCAGTTGTTTTGCAAGAGAAAATGTAGTATTGTCCCCTTCTTGGTGTGAATGGCCATCTAATCAAGCTCTCTCTTTCACTGCAGCTGGTTTACAGCGAGCAGCGTGCTGACCTCTCAGGGGCCCTCCTCCCCCCTTCCCGTCCTCTGGGACCCTTCAACAAGCTTTAGAGGCCAAATGAGGTGTAAGTCTATTAAAAGGGAGTTTGTGTGTAGATCACAGTCCCTCTGGGGGTAGGAGCCTTTGCCTTGTCATTCAGGTGCAGCTAATTTCCTTCTGCTCCACACAGAGACATGAGGTCTGCCCATGGTCCTCATCGCACTCAGACAAGACCTGCTGCTAGAATTTCAAATGTCTGGTTCTTGTAAAGGCAGCAGGTGATTTATTAAAACGCAGCAGTGAAACAAAGAGACGTCACCTTCTTGTTCTTCACTGTCCAGTAAAACATGGGGAAATGTGAGGTAATGTAGCTACAAATGTAAATATTTAAACTTGTTCGCTGCTTCTTATTAAATTGCTTCAGCAAAAAGCTGACAGGTGGAAAGAAAAAATGGAGGTGTGAGAACAAACAAGGCCACAGGCGATGCTTGAGTGAATGTGGGTTAGCGTTTGTAATTTGATTGTAGTTGGTGCTTGTCAGAATAACAGGATGTTGAACCAATCAGGGGTGCTGTAGGAAGATCTGTTTATCACATATTCTGGTGAGTCACCTTCAACTTCTTAGAAACACGAGACAGTGGGGTCCAGTCAGCGGTGGAACTCTGAACCCCAACACTTAGGAGCTAAAACGTCACACAGTGACCTTGTGCAACATTGTCAGGATGTTCGAGGATGAATTACACACCTGGAGACACTTTACAGTCAGAATGGGAAGATTTTTAGAAATCCTTTATTTTTAACATGTCTGGAAAAAAGAACATGACAATAATTTGTGCTTGAATTTGCTCAGAAAGGTCCTGCAGCTCCAGTGTGTGGCTGAAGAGGAGCTATTCTGAATCCATCATTGACAGTGTTGGGGTTGAGGTGGGAGGTCAGTTAAGCAGCATTAACCTCTGGAAGGCCAGCTCTGTGAAATACATTAGTCACATAAGAAGGAGGAGGGATGTCTTGTAATAGATTATTGACCAGTAGGCAGCAGCCAGCATCACACCATGTGGTCCTCCTGCAGGCTACTGACCTCTTCATCAGACATGGACCCACCCACCTGCAGCCCACAGCGCGGCGGGAGTATGCACAGATACAGAAAATCCTCAAATAAATGATGACATGTAAAATAAAATTATTTATTTGGTTGCAAAACTGTTTGCAGGACAACTTCCTTAATGTAAAAAAAAAATTAGTTATTGGCTGAGATCTTTAAAGGGGCAGTTTGTCAGTCATTTTGACTGACATCCTGTGGTCAAATGTGGTTACTGCTGTCCATTTTTTTTCTCAGCAAAAATTGTACTCTCTCACTCCTGTTCAGTGGGTTTCATGGCTGTTGCCAGTTATAGATCAGCACCAAAAGATTCTAGATGACAAGCAAAGATGAGTCATACACAGTTAGTTGATAACTAGATAAATAAATTGTCATGTCTGGTGTTAGCAATCGAGTGTTTTACGGTAGGGAGCACATATTACACTTATTCCGGTAATTTGTTTCCGGTGTTACACCTAAATGCAACCCATCACATTTTGTGACTCTAGGGGGAAGTGTTGAATTATGTTGCGCCTGTACACCCCAAATTGGCATAAAAGAGGAAGATGCTATGATACTACCGTATACTGAGGAACCGAAACATGCAGCTTATTCTGAATACAGTATACTTGCTGTTGTTGGTATTAAGCATATAGAGCTCCGGACCCCACGTGACTCTCAGTAGGCGCCATATTGGCAGGCAAAAAAGGTTAACAAACACAGATCGTAAACATGAACATGAAGGGGATCGGCTTGGATTTTACTTCGTCGAAGTTTACTTCACACTTTCAAACCGAAGAAATTGTTTTATATAGTCAGAAATTAAATAGACCAAACATCTCTGACCTTTACCGTGCCCCTGGGATACTTTTTAAAAACGGCAGAAGCTGTCGGAGTGGACTTCTCACCGGACCTGGCTGGGGAACCCCTTGGGATTCCTCCGGAGGAGCTGGCACAAGTGGCTGGGGAGAGGGAAGTCTGGGCCTCTCGACGCTACTGCCCCCGTAACCCGACTCCGGATAAGCGGATGAAAATGGATGGACAAATAACAGATTTACATGTAAGAAGTTTAAATAGAGTGCTGTGCTGTTTGAATGTATAAACTGAACGCCAAGAGAAATCACTAGTTGATTGTTTTCCATGAATAAAATAAATATGTCAGGCAGGAGCGTCTCAGGATCTGTCTGAGATCTGTCTCGGTGAGACAGATAATAGCAATCCAAAGTGCTTTTTATGTGTGATCTGACAATTGATCAATCATTGCTTAAAAATTAAATACAGCTTTGCCGGTTAATTGCTGTGATCATAAAACACGTAAACGACAGCACGCAGAACTCACGAGGCAACGTTTTACGTGACGTTTACCTGTTGCTGTGAGTAATAAGACAGAAAAAGCCACGCCAAAATAAGTTTAGGAAGCCCACTAAGAATTGTAATAAAAGCATTTAAAATAAATACCATACACAGTTGAGGAAACGTTGGTTTAAGTACCTGATAGGAAGTGGTCGCTGCATACGTGAAAACCTTTACTCTCGGGATCCCACAGCTTCATTTTAGCCCGGTCACTAGCGTGTTTTATTATAATGATCCAACGTTTGCGGCGCTCCGGATCTTGGGGAATCCTGTAGATGGCTCATTCCTTATGTCGTCCGCATCTGTTCTGCATCCTGGGGCACAACAGGAATCTACCATATTTCCCGTTTGATTGAGTTTTCTGACAATAACAAATAGTCTAGCTGCGGGCTTCTGCATGCCAATATGGCGCCGTTTTGATTTGAACTGTTGCATGCCGGGAGAAGTGACGTCAACTCCCAGAGCTCTATTGCCATTACATCACAAAAACAGTTACACAAAACTAGTAACCAGTAACGCATATCGTCTCAAAGAAGTAACTTTAATTTGATTACAGATATGGAAATAGTAATACATTAGATTAGTTGTTACTACAAAAAGTGGCCAGTTTAGAGTAACACGTTACTCTAAAATGACCACTTTTTACAGTAACGACTAAGTGGCATCACTGCTTCACACAAACATTTCACTGTAATATCAAGTTATTGGTGACTGAAAAAGTAGCATGAGATATTTTAGTCAACTTGTCATGTTGAGAGGATAGTTTGGACGCAAAATGCAGTAACCCAGGATGACACGAGGCAGACGTGGATATGAAGTAAAAATCCTTAACATTTTAGGAGGCTGGGCATAAATCCAAAGGTAAATGCTGGCAAAAAAGGCAAAACAGAAGCTCTTTCATGAGCAAGATCAAGAGAACACACGAGACAGCAACAACACTGACAACGACAATGGACCGACAAGACACTGAGACAAGACAGGGCTTAAATAAACTGGGGCATGATGGGAAGCAGATGAGCTGCAGGTGTGTGGGGAGAGGACCAGGAGAAAGCAATACTTAATCAGGGAGGGAACTCACATGACCTAAGAAAAAACCTAAAAACAAGAAAAGCAACCACATAACTAATATTCTAAAGGGAAGGAGAACTACAAAGACTGGTGGGACGAAACATATAAAAGAGACTGATAAAATGAAAAGCTGAAACACTGTAGAGGGATGACTGGCTGCAGAGGGGTGACTGGAGAAGACTAAAGGAATGCAGGACCTGAGAGATATATTTGGAAGGCTGTAGACCAGGGGACAAATGAGGAACACAAAGAGACACATAAATGAGATGCAGACAAAGGACACATGAGGGCGCTATGAAACACAAAAGGAGAACCTGGAGTGGGAACTGGAGGGGCTGGGGAACAAAGGGACACAGAACATGACACAACTGGCTTCTAACTCATCAATAGCACTGTTAGCTTAATGTTATAGCCTCTAGCCAGCTTCATCCAATATTAAAGTCAAGCAAAATGATGTTGTGGCTTCTTAGGGGCTCAAGAAATAACTTATGGGTCGCTCCTGTTTACTGGCTTTAGTTCTTTAAACAATACTGGACTTTTTTGCCTGCCAGTGTAGAATTACAAATGCCTGTGCTGATGTGTTAGCTCGCTGGAGACATAGCAACCTTGTGAACTAACAGAGTGTGAAGAGTAACTACATGCCTTTTTTTTTCTTCCAAAAGGAGAAAAACTGACAACCCCTCCAGCCGGCTGAGAATTAAATCTGTTTCTTTATAACTTCGCTTCCAACATGACTGGGACATTACTGTTTTATGATTATTTCAATTTGGAATTTTTACAATTTCTACCTTTAATTGAAATCAAAATTTACTTTGCTAGAACACAGAGAGCATAATTAGGTTCTGATGTCACAAATAGCGTCTTTCTACATATCCTATGCATTAAAAACAAGTTAAAAAAACATGCAAAAAAAAAAGAAGAAATAAAAAATTTGACCTAACCCAGAAAATGTTAAGTCCCTAAAATCTGTATCATCTGTGCTCTGTTTCTCTTGGCTCTGCCTGACTTTTTTTAATTGTTTGATAATTCATCTCCAAGCTCTAATTTACCCCCCATCGTCAGCCCTGTATGTTGGACCATTGTGTGAGACACTGAGCTGCATTCCAAATGAGCTTGTAGCGTATGCAGACCTCCTTGCAGGGAGTGCACCTATTTATGGGCATGTTTGTTTTCCATCAGCATTAACCCTTTGGGCAAGGAATGTCCGTATGTCATCTTTTCCAGAACACTTCCAGGAACGACCTTGGGCAGGAAGTCACACTGCTTTAGTCAGTTTGATTCCTGCGTACAAACACAAGATCATTTTCTCTGTCACTATCAGAATGTAACACCTTTGGGAGGGCATTTATCTTACAGCTTTGTGCAAAAGTCCTCTGCATAAATTAACTTTTTTAGGTCAATCTGCTTCGATTTTAGAGATGTAAAAGTATCTACAGCGTCTTTCAACAATAAAGGAACAGTAATTTTTTTAGCCATTTTTTTGCGATTTTATATCAATCCTGGTGTTTTTATATACACACACACACACACACACACACACACACACACACACACACACACACACACACACACATATATATATATATATATATATATATATATATATATATATATATATATATATATATATATATATGTGTGTGTGTATGTATGTATGTATATATATATATATATATATATATATATATATATATATATATATATATATATAATCAGACATTTTTTTCATTAAATAAACTAATCATTTTTGTTGTAAAACAAGAATTTTCAATTAGGTGGTCAACCATAATATGTTAGCGAGGCTCCTAACTGGAGCAAACAGAAGAGCACACATCACTCCTATTCTAATGTCTCTGCACTGGTACATTTGAGTTCACTTTAGAATCCTGACTATAACTTTCAATGCTCTACATGCCTTATGCTCCAACCCGAGCCCTCAAGTCCACACACCAGAACCTTCTAGAAGTTCCAAAGACCAGATATAAAAGTCGAGGTGATCGCTCCTTCCACACAGTTGCACCTCAACTTTGGAATGATCTTCCTTTATCCTTACGTGGCATTAACAGTCTGGACACTTTCAAAAAACAGCTGAAGACCCTTTTATTTAAAGCTGCTTTTACACAAATCTTTTTTGTTTTTCATTTTTAATCATCTTTCATTTGCTTTATGAAATTTTAGAATTTTATGACTTTATTTCTTTTTCTGATGTTAATCTATTTCTGTTTTGAGATCATCATGATTTATTTTGTTTTGACCTATGTGAAGTATTTTGTGATTCCATGAATAAAATGTGCTACTTACTAAATGCAAAAATCTAAAACTGAACTGTTGCTAGAACAATCACAGCAATATCAGCACATGTATTCAAGCACATGTGCAACACTGAGAAGGAAGTGAAAAGCAGAATCAAATTGTCAAGAAAAGGTAAAGCAGTTAATGTTGAATATGCACACTTATTTATTTTATGTAAATGCTGCAAACTATGATATAATCTGTGTTTTTGAATAGTAGTCCCTAAAAATCAGTAAATATAAATGCTGGCTGCTAAAGACAGTGATTCTATTGCTTTATGCAAGCCATACATCCACATTCAACCGCTTCCAGAATTGGGTCACAGGGGCAGCAGCCTAAGCTGAGATGCCCAGACTTCCCTCTCCCCAAAATTTGGACCAGCTCTTCCAGGGGAATCCCAAGGTGTTCCCTGGCCAGCCGGGAGACATAGTCCCACCAGCGTGTCCTGGGTCTTCACTTAGGTCTTCTCCCAATCGGACGTGCCCAGAAAACCTCACCAGGGAGGCGTCCAGGAGGCATCTTGACCAGATGCCTGAGTCACCTCAACTGGCTCCTCTCGATGTGAAGGAGCAGCGGGTCTACTCCGATCCCCTCTCGGATGACTGAGCTTCTCACCCCATCTTTAAGGGAGAGCCCAGACACCCTGCAGAGAAAACTTGTTTCGGCCGCTTGTATCTGCAATCTTGTTCTTTCAGTCACTACCCAAAGCTCGTGGCCATAGGTGAGGGTAGGAACATAGATCGACCAGAAAATCAAGAACTTTGCCTTCTGACTCAGCTCTCTCTTCATCACGACAGATCAGTACAGCGCCCACAACACTGCAGACGCAGCACCAACTCGTGAACAAGACCCCGAGATACTTAAACTCTTCCACTTCAGGCAGGATCTCGTCCTTGCAAAGCCTAGAGCCCTCCAAAAAAAAACTCAATTTAAAAAAGTTATTTCTAATGTAAGTCTGTGACAAATGATGGAAGTTATTCATATATGATGCAAATAATTAGGTGATTTGTGTTTTTGTAAATTACACATGCATTCATTTCAGTGTTTATCAAAATACATATTCATATCACTTAACCGTAAAATGTCTGCCTGCTTTGGTTTTAGGACGAAAACAATTAATTCCCCAAAATATCTACTAGAATTTAAATTTTATGCAAATTCAGAATCACAAGCACAATCTTACAAATGCTAACTAATGTGATTAAAGACGATTTCTGAAAAGCATTCAAACACACAACTAAAACGCTCGTTCCACAGAGACAAGTGTGAATCTTTCGTAAGACATTCAGCTCCACATGAACAAACACACACACACACACACACACACACACACACACACACACACACACACACTGAGAACATGAGGCCATCAGAGCTTCTCACATTACATTGACTGGTGGAGGTCTTCACTGTTTAAGTGGGGGAGCCTGCTGAGGTTTTTCCTCGCCGGCAGCAGGCCCATAAGAGTGGTAAGTGGCAGTGATGAGACACTGTCCCCTGTGCCTCCTTCAGCTGCCATTCCCTTTAAATTGAAACAGAGTCCTGCAAATAAATGCCACATTCTGAGCGGGGAGAGAGCGCCTCAAAGTTGCATTTCATATAAGCACCCATTGGGGAATTGGCCCCAGAACAGTGTGCTTTATTCGCTCTCCGTTTTTGTTATTTATATGACAAAGGAACAGGGCTACATCAGGGTCATTCAGTGTTCATTTATCTTTTTATGCTGCTCTGCTAGGCAGACAGCCTTCTAGCAGGCTGGCTGCAGGTCTGCAGCACGACCCACCCCTGTTATGACTGTGTGAATGTTACAATCTGATGCTTTCACCTCTTGATATCAATATGCATTAGTTTTACCCCCCGTTCATTAGCTTTAAATGGTATCTCTCTTTAAGATTAATTGAAGCTGAGATAAAAGAAGATGGCTCCCAAGAGTGGCATCCTGTCTGTTATTCCTGTTGGCCTGAAAACGACAACAGTAAATCCTCCAAGTTGTTGTTAAGCTGGCTGTATTACCATATGTGTGCCATTTCCATGGAGTGACAGACCCCTCTGCACACTCACACACACGCACACACACACACTGCGTGGATCAAATGGGGACTATTGATCCTGCAGCACTCCATTTCAAGTTAATTGTGCTTGAAATGAGGTGCGCACGCTCAGGAATACCTGCATTGGGAAGGCTTTATTTATTTATATTTGTGAGGGAACACGTGTCAGATAAACAGCAAATATTCAATTCACGTCTTATTCAATTTTGCTCAAAAAGCCGGTTGTGCTGAAGTGCACTGTGACAGTGGTTGAACCAGATTGGATCAGACTTTGATTCACAATAAGGCCGGTGCTATTTGAGGCTTGGGGGGGGGAGATGCTTAGACAAAGCAATGCAAGGGGATTGACTGGAATTATACCAGAAAAGCAATCTTTTAACCTCATCACTGGAAGAAAAAGCCCTCATTAGAGTCTGACAATATTCTCACTTCCTCCCTCCTTTTCCTGCTCAAGGCCTCCCAGCTTGAGAGGCTTTTCCCAGTCCCTGACTGGAGACCAAACTAAACCTGGCTGAAATATTCCAGCGGGGTCAGGCAAAACCCGGCCCCTCCCTGACCCTTATTCCCTCTGACACTAACAGCGCAGGATCCTAGCTAACCAGGCATGAAAAGCCCAGCAGAACTAAAGAGGCTGGAAGCACCAAGGTTCCTCTGCAGACATCCCCTTCAGCAGGATCATGTGCCAGATTATGACTGTGAATACACACAGCAGCTGACAAATCACCTAATCCCCGCAGCATGGTGGAGTTAAAGGGAACATTTAAGTGAGTGGGAAGTCGCATTAGGTTACATGTTTCAAATGGGATCCAATCAAATCTCACCCTGAACAAATTATCTTAGATTAAAAGTGAATCGCAGAGGAGTCGGTAATGTTTGGATAAAACTAGGGTAAAAAAGAACATTTTGGTAACTAAAATTAAAGGGACAGCTTGGAACAACCTCAGTTTGGTAAAATAATGTTTTTGTTTTTTGACCAGACTGAGATCGAAGCAAATTGACACCATTTATAAATGTTCAAGTTGTAAATACTTTACAGCAGTTTATGCAGATTCAGCTCTCTAAATCATTACCTTACAGTCAGTTTTCTGGCAGAAATATTCTCCTTTACCTACAGGCTGGAGAGTTAATGATACACCTTCCTGCTTTCAGTACTCTACGCTATAAAACTGATCTTCTGAACTGCTTCCTCCTTACTAGAGACACATGAAACCGCTGCCTGTGTCCCGCGGTCATCACGCGAGAGGTGAGGGACACCCTGGTCAGATCACCAGTCCATCATAGGAACACATATAGACAAACAAACAACTGTAGCTGTAGAAAACTACAGTATCCAAAGAAAACCCACTCAAGCATGGGGAGAACATGCTAACGCAGAGAGGCTGTGCAGCTGGGATTCGAACTTGCAACCCTCTGGCTGTGAGGCAACAGTGATACCAACTACAACACCATGCATCCCCCATTAAAAGAAGATAGAAGTAAATAAACATGTAATGCTAAATCAATATTTCCAAACATTTGCATGAACCTCCATGAATTATTTGGGAATGGAGTGCTTTCTCAGGACAACATTTTGAACACCGGCCTGTTGGCCTAGCTGTTAGCTCATCTTTCCAGTCTAGCCGTGTTTCCGCTGTAGGAGTTCTGGGATATTTCTGGGAGGAGGGAAAAGTGAGATGTGCTCAATCCTCTCAGCTGTTACGGCCCCATACAAAATCAGCCCTTTCAGAAATCAGCATATCATAACCATAGTGGCAGTGATCTATGTCACTGATCAGCATGCAAAAATAACCCTAACCCCAAAATTCCACTATCTCCACTCCGCTGTCCTCCGCTCCGGCACGAACTCCGCAGCAAAAACAGTCCCGTTGTAGTCAATCAGAGCTGTTCCACTACTGTGGCCGTGCAGCGCAGTGCGCCGCCCTCCGCTCCACCATCCAGCAAAAATAGGATTGATTCTATTTTTGCCGGACGCCGGAGCACCTCTGCAGTCAATGGACAGAAATCACAACCGCCCAACAGGAAAGGGAGCAAGCACAGCTTCCGTTATTTCACAATAAATCGATAAACAAAAGGCGTTTTTTGTTTCATATGCACAGGTTTAACAACTTTTAACAACTATCAATGGCGGTTGAACTTTAAATGCACAAAAGTAAGCCATAAATACAGTTTCCACTATCAAAGTAGTCACACTTTGTTGATCCAAACATTGCTGATCTCTCAACACAAATGATGAACAGATTAAACAGTTCATTTCGATGCTTCTCCCACACAACCGGTATTTGGATCTAACTTCCGCGTTTATTGCTCGGACTGTATCGCAAGATCTCGAAAATCCCGCCCATGCCTGTTTGCGCAACTCAGGTCTCCGCACCGGAGCGGAGTCGTTGTAGAGTGGGTACAGTATAATTTGAGTTCGGAAGTGAGCGGCAGCGGAGGGCGGGGGCGGAGCGGAGCGGAGGTAGTGGAATTTTGGGGTAACCCTCTATTACAAATGTTGGTTTTTGGCTACGTCTGCCGATATCACTTCCTACTGAATTACAACCAATCAGCATCAGTTAAGTCCTGCCTAATGACACTAACGGGCTTTTTCAGTATACATAACCCAGTTATGTTAGCTGGTTCCTGAAATGTCCTGGAAAATTATCTTGTCAGGCCGGCCCAATGGAATGGAGATGTACGTATGCCGCAAAAGTCCGGTAGAATTACCCGGAAGTTCCAATAGTGGAAACTGACATTCTGTTTCTCCAAACTGAGGCTGTTCAAAGAGCTATGATATTAACTGATCATGACTCTTCCACAGAAGCTCCTTTTAAAACATCTGAAGCCTCCATTTCTGTAGCTTTGAGCTGTATCCTTTACTTCCTAAAGCCCCGGGTGTCGTGGGACTCTAACAGCTCAGCACTATTTAAAGAACAACCCTCCCCCCTTCCTTTTGTTTATATGCCTATTCTCTTCTAATAGTATATATAAATAAGTAAAACTGTGTAATTGATAACAATAAACAGGCAGGCATATTGAGGCAGAATTTAATTTGCATGCCAGATTAGCTTGCCATTGGTTGGGCCAGTGCCGTAGGGCAGCCTTTTCATTAATAGGATTTAGTCTCTTTTAATCCATTAAGTCAATTGAACTCATACATAATCTGATTTCAGAGGTGCCGTGTAAATGTTGTGGTGTAGGCTTGTCTTAGAGCAGGACTCGGCAGTATGTGTGAACGTAAAGAGACACGAGAAAGGCGTCAATACATACAGAAAAAAAATGACAAAGATGATTGCATCGTGAAATCCATAATTCTGACATGATTGCCTTTTATCACACATTTTAAAAATTGTGTCCTGAGGAAAAACTCATTTGTGGCTAAAATCCCTTTATTTGGGTCACTGAATGCTAGCAGCACAGCATGTTTAATCTATTTTACACTAACATTTGTTGTTTTGTTCTGTAAAATATTTTGTAAATAAAGTAAATGTCAGTTTTTTTAATCTTGTTCAGAAACAAGCTGTGAATTTGTTGTACATGTATACTAAATTTGGAGAAAATACTGCTGTGAATGTCAATGCAGATGTATTTTCTTATTAAAATGTGCAACTTGCCATCCAATGAGCTATAGAGCAATAAATAATCAAATCTAATTATTTATTTATTAGTTTTGCATATTTATTTGTCTTAGCAGGACTAAAAATGAACTGTTGTTCAGCTCCTGGTTTCCAAACAAATATTTGCACCCTCTATGTGACACATCACATGATGTGCGGCGGTGACTCCCAGCCACGCTCACAAGCTCCCGGATGATGCAAGCAGGGGCCAAGATGGCCTAAATCCTTGTTTGCGAGGCTGGCTGGTCAGATTTGAAGAGGGAAACACTGCTGCAGGCGTTCACGAGACAACGGGACTACATGGTCCAGGTCATGCCTGAACAACCCAACTAGCCCCAGATTTACACACACACACACACACCAGCATCTGGACCAACAGGGAGCCTCACACACGCTCAGATATACACACACACACTCTGTAGATGTGAAGAAAGGACAGGGACTCACCGCTGGGAAATCTGCTCTGTTTTATAATTGGGGAAAGCTACAGAAGGAAGAAGAGAACCATAACAAATCTACACAAGGGTGCATGAGGCTAAATAAACCTGAAAGTCTAAAAGGAGACAGAAAATAGGAGGATTTCCAGATGAAATGACAGATTAAATCAATTAAAGTAGATACATTAAGCCTTGCATTATTCTACAAATTTTGATTTCCAGTTTTTGGAAGAAAAGGCATCCTGGAGCAACCCACAACAATCAAAAACTGTTTATTATTGAATAACAGTAATAACTGGCTGATTCTACTGCAAACGGCACCCTGAAAGAGCAGTTAACTACTCCTCACCAAGAATCAAAGACTTAATTTGCAATCCCTGAGCAGTAGCACAGTGAGTTTTGTGTCAGAGGATTTGTCACTGCTGCTGTGAGGTCTTCCTGCTTTGAAAAAAAAAACATGCACGCGCACACACACACACACACACACACACACACACACACAATAGGTAAAATTAAATCCCCAGAGAAGGATTTAGACACTTATATAACTCCCCAATTATAAAGTTTTTTTCTCCAAGAAGCCTCAGTGGCCTCCCTTCTGTTTATATGACTCACAAATATCTAATACTGAACTGTGAATAATGCCAGCATGCCCACATGACTGCAGAGAAGGCTCTTTTGCTTTCTGCCCGACTGAGTCAGGCATAATGGGAGGCTTGAAAAGCTGCGAGCTTAAAGCAGCACACTCTTGACAAAGCCTCGCTGGCTCGCTGGGACAGCGTGCATTCTAGGAAGTTGCCAAAAAACTAATTTTCAGGAGCACTCAGCATGGTCTTAAATCTATCTAATGGAACCACACCCACAGGCCACTGGACATTAAATACTTCAACCCTGTGTGAGCAATTTGCTGGCAATTTAAGTGAGAAACTCAGAAATAATGCAAATAGCTGTTTTAGATGTTACTCTTTGTTAGAGTGAGTGATTATGATTATAATCGCTCACTCTGAGTTTTTCATGCAGGCTGAACATGAAAATAGTCTCCTACACTTATCTCTTGCAGTAGCTCCAGATATAAAATTGATGGTGAAACTGTAGGATTTGAAAAGTCTGAAAGATCTACGTCACACTGTCACTCATTCATTAACTCACCCATCTTCACTCACACATTTTGTCTACAGGGGTAGATGTTCGAAAAATATAAAGTACATTTTTTGAAGATCCATCCATCTACTTTCATCCGCTTATCCGGAGTCAGGTCGCGGGGCAGTAGCCTAAGGCGAAAGGCGCAGACTTCCCTCTCCCCAGCCACTTGGGCCAGCTCCTCCGTGGAATCCCAAGGCGTTCCCTGGCCAGGTGAGAGGCATAGTTCCTCCACCATGTCCTGGGTCTACCTTAAGGTCTCCTCCCGGTTTGACGTGCCCGGAAAACCTCACCAGGGAGGCGTCCAGAAGGCATCCAGACCAGATGCCCAAGCCACCTCAGCTGGCTCCTCTCGATGTTGAGGAGCAGCAAATCAACTCCGAGCCCCTCCCGAATGACCAAGCTTCTCACCCTATCTCTAAGGGAGAGCCCAGCCACTCTGCAGAGAAAACTCAATTTGGCCGCTTGTATCCGCGATCTCATTCTTTTGGTCACTACCCAAAGCTCATGACCATAGGTGAGGGTAGGAACGTAGATCGACCGGTAAATCGAGAGCTTCGCCTTCTGACTCAGCTCTCTCTTCACCATGACAGATCAGTACAACGCCCGCATCACTGCAGATGCAGCACCAATCCGCCTATCGATCTCACGCTCCAGTTTTCCCTCACTTGTGAACAAGACCCTGAGATACTTAAACTTCTCCACTTGGGGCAGGACCTCATCCCTGACCAGGAGAAAGCATTCTACCCTTTTCCGAATCAAGACCATGGTCTCAGATTTAGAGGAGCTGATTCTCATCCCAGCTGCTTCACACTCGGCTGCGAACTGCTCCAGTGAAAGCTGAAGATCATGTCCTGGTGAAGCCAACAGGACCACATCATCTGCAAAAAGCAGAGACCTGATCCTCAGGCCACCAAAACGGATGCCCTCCACACCTTGGCTGCACCTAGAAATCCTGTCCATAAAGGTTATGAACAAAATCGGTGACAAAAGACAGCCTTAGCGGAGTCCAACTGGAACGAGCCCGACTTACTGCCGGCAATGCGGACCAAGCTCTGACACCGGTCACACAGGGACCTAACAGCCCGTATCAGAGGGCCTGGTACCCCATAATCCCGAAGCACCCCCCTACAAGGCCCCCCGAGGGACGCGGTCAAATGCCTTCTCCAAATCCACAAAGCACATGTAGACTGGTTGGGCAAATTCCCACGCACCCTCCAGGATCCCCCTAAGGGTATAGAGCTGGTCCAGTGTTCCACGGCCAGGACGAAAACCACATTGCTCCTCCTGAATCTGAGGTTCAACAATCCGACGGACCCTCCTCTCCAGAACCCCTGAATAGACCTTACCAGGAAGGCTCAGGAGTGTGATCCCCCTGTAGTTGGAACACACCCTGCGGTCCCCCTTTTTAAATAAGGGGACCACCACCCCGGTCTGCCAGTCCAGTGGGACTGCCCCCGATGTCCACACGATATTGCAGAGCCGCGTCAGCCAACACAACCCCACAACATCCAGAACCTTAAGGAACTCTGGGTGGATCTCATCCACCCCTGGAGCCTTGCCACATTTTTTAAAGATGATTTTCAAAACTATCACTTTCAAATAAAAGATCTAGAAAGGGTGGAATACACACGATGCATCCTGGTTCATGCCAGAGCTTTAAATTATGATTTTAATGATGATTATTACTTGTTTTAGTGAAATCTTTAAAGAACACGTGTGATCTGTTAACCATCCAAACCGTTCAGCTTTAGAACTATAAAATAGCTGTTTGCAAGACATATGACCCTAGATTAGCCTGGCAGGCCATCTTAAATAAATACTATGGCCACAACATACACAATATAAAGGACCTACAATTATTTGCTCATGTCTCAAAGAACAACTCAGTCTAAATAGTCCAAAGTTGATGTCAAAGCTGTTTTAAACAAGCGCAGTTCCTGAGTTGATGCCATTTTTGTAGCATTTCTCCGTCACAGCTCTGGTGCTGCGCCCGCCCAACCTCTCACTGCAAACACAGAGTGCTGTGTTTGGCCCAACCTAAAATTGTTTGTTTCAGTAGTAGACCTGCTGAGGCAACATCTTTTGCTTCTGCAATGGTTGGTCTAGATTTCTAGGCTTGACAACACAAACATGCTTAAAAGGCTAAATAGTTCAGGCCATTAAAAAAGCCTATTCACTTACATATTTTATTCAAGTTTAGTAGAGTTTTTGCAACAATTATGAAATAAATATAGCTTTAGCAATTTTTTAAGTGTTCTTTCAATTTTTTTGGATACATAGTTCTTGGAAACTCAAAGTCCCAACCCCACTGTCCCCGAGCCCAACCCCCACACAACCACCAAAGAGTTCGGCTTTGGGATGATGAGCTGCTGCCACATTAGATTTTAGCTCAACATCTGTACGTTTAACTGAGTTATTAACATATTTGTCTTTGTTAATGTTAATTAGATGTTGATTTACAGTCAATAAAGACTTCCTGAGCATTAGATCAAATGTGTTAAGTGGTTCATGAGGTATTTAAGCAAAAAGATATGTGAAAAAGGATAAAAGAGTCGTGACTGAAGATATCATAATCATAACCAAATATCTAATCAGCTGTCATACTCTACCATAACTTTCTATAAATTCTGGTTATTACCGTGGTTATTTTCTTGAAAATAAAGTGAAGTTGAACTTTCTCATCACAAGCTGTATATATTGGGGATATAAACATTGCTGGTTGTCAAAGATAAAAGGTGAAAAGCGAAGATCTGAAGCTGAATCTGCAGCACAGCAAAACTCAGGTCACTTGATCCTTGTCTGATGCAGTAAATGTCTTCATGTCAAATTCTAATGCTGATACTTTCTTGTTGTTTGGTCTCCTCTGCCAATATGATCACTGGCGGTAAAGCAAAATAACTTAAATATATGTAAAATAGGGATGCTCGATGTTGGCATTTTTACCAATATACTGACATTTCCTGACTCTTAATTACCTACATATGCCGTGTTCCCTCTCATTAAAAATAAACTAAAACATTTTAGGTAACTAACATCACATATCTGCTTTCATACATGTTTAAATTTTAAACATTTTTTTTGTGCAAGCCTTGGGTGAAGAATCTTGTTTTTGTTATAGTTGTTTGGCAGCTGTTAGCCACACATAGATACGTGCTGTGTGGACACTCACTACACAAGGCAAACTTCTACTTCACAAGTTGTGCTAACTAAATTATCTCAAAAACCTTACCTCAGATTTGTTATATTTTCACTTTATAAGAGCGAGAGAGTGAGATAGCTGAAGAGTTATAGTATAGTATGTGCTTGGTATGTAAAAGTTGGGTCATTAAGATGGAAAACAGATTATTTCTGATATTAATTTTTAATGTCATGCCGGCCCATATTAATGTAGACCGATAACATCGGACATCATAATGTAGAAAGTAATTCTACATCCGGGACTGTGTGAATGGGTGAATGAGAAATGCATTCTGATGGTGTTGGTAGAACATTGTGATGTTAAATGATGTCACATAAAACTTCAGAGAAAGTGTTTTTACTGCAGAAAGAAAATATTTAGCAACTCTTGTTTATAGCATGTTCTGTATTAGTGATGATTATTACAGAAAGTAAATAGAAAAATAATCAAATTCCGTTTTTAAAAATGTTTTTTTTTCTTAACTTATGTTCTATTACAGAACAGGTACACACAAACCAGCCCCAGTTCCCTCCGACCCCCTCACCCTTGCCTTCTTATATTTCAACCTTGATATGTACCTGCCTGTGGGTGGTCCGGCCAGTCCTGGATCAAACCCCCTCCCCATAACCAGACATTTTGAGACACAGAGTCCTGTTTATCTCATTTCAGACAGCAGCTAAAGTCATCTTCTTCTTTGGCAGTTTACATTGTTTACATAATGAAGGCAGAGATAGATGGAGGGGTCTGAGAGGTTGAGATCGATCAGCAGAAAAGTTCCCCATCCCAGCTTTAAGACCACCTAACCTGTGGCTTCTATTCCTGACCTCATAATGTGTGTGTGGGGGGGGGGCATTACCCTTTCGGCTGACAATGCTTCCCCATATTCCCTGACCCCACAAAGACTTTACAGTGGGCAAACATAAAGCAGGGCTTCATCAAGCCTGAGCTTATCTGCGCTCTGAAAGTATGTGAGACATGCCTGGGAACAAAAGGCCGTCTCTGAGCCTGGGAGCACGCTGAGGGGATCTCTTTCAGCGGCCACAGATTGCCCTGTGTTTTCTTAATTGACAGACCCCAGCCACATTTGATAGAAATGACATGCAGCTGGCAGGACGCCCCGGCCGTCCAGGTAGACCACCTTTCAGCAGGAAAATTGTCTTCAATCTACTTCATAAAGGAGTTCGATGGAGGTCTGCATCATATGCTGAGGTTCACCTTACTGCGGGTTACACCTGCGTGGGAAAAGCTGGTGATTCCCAGACTGGGGTCAACTTTCCACAGATTCCATTCCATCCTCAAAGAGAGCAGAGGCTTTATGAAACATGTCACGATGTTAAATTTATGAATTTTGAGATTAATAATGAGTTCCATTTAGGATTTTCAAAACATAAAAAATCATTCAGCTGTTTTTATCGTGTCAAATAGCATTTCCTAAAAATGCAAGTAATGATGTTTGATTCAGGAGTTTATTAAAACCAGGGCATGTTCATTCTAACTGTAAAACAAAAAGTAAACCAGTTGTTTACAAATACTTTGTTTATTATTCATACAATTTAACATGAAGAGAAGCAGCTTTTCTCTCTGAATGGACCTATCACAGTCAGGTGAGGTTAGATGGGACCGTGGATTTTTTTTTCCAATATAAGGGAATCATGTCCTCATCTGGCCAAATGAAGAAGTGCACCCAAAAAAAGATTTGTAAATGTATATTTAAACATTTAGCAGCAAAACGTCCAATATGATTTATGCTGTTTTATTATCGATGTTATTTTTGTGTATGAATCCTTAGAGAATATTGGGTAGTAGAATATACAATGGTGAAGTTACAGGGAACATAAAGGTGTTTTTACAGCATCATTGTGATGTACTTTTTGTTTCAATGTCCGTATTTATTTATTTATTTATTTATTTGTTGTTTGTTTGTTTGTTTGTTTGTGTATCTATGTATTTGTTTGTTTGTTTATTTATTTAACTGATCTTAGATTACAAATCAAACGATAGGCTGTATGATGTTTTGGTCGCACTGAACTCTGGTAGTTTTTGTATTACATTGTTTTTTTTTTTCCCGGAATTAAGTTTTATTTAATCAGAAACTCAAGAATCATCTGAGGGGAAAAAAGTTTGTTTCAATCAGTGAAAGAATCATTGTTGTTCTGAAATCGGATGATCGGAACGATTGTTCTGTTTTTACTGATGAAATTCTTTAATATATCAATAAAAATACTATACAGCTTTGACTGAATTAAAATCTTGTGTCTAAAATATGGTAGACGATTACAGCCAGTGTTTTTAAACACACGGGATTTCTTCTTTGAATGTTTTACAGACTTCCAAACAGGAGGCAAGTATCTGCAAAATGTCTTTGATCTTGATAAAAATGCTGATAAGTTTTGTGTTTGATGTAGTGTTCCCTGCTTTTGTGTTCTGCTGTAGGTCAGAGTGCCTTTGAAAAAAAAACTCAATACAATTTTTTTCTGTTTAAATATAACACAATCTCAGCAGAATTCTGTTCTTTAACCCCTTTCAACAAGTGAAAATCACTCTAGTCTAATCATTTTATGATGATCAAATGAACCTAAAGTTAGATAGTTGAGTGACTGTTGAGTTAGAAACTGGACCAGTTTCATATTTGACACCAGTCTGCAGCCCTCTGCTGACCAGATGCAGCTCTGGATAGTTCAGCAGAGCTGGCAGGTGCTATAGGGGGCACTCTTTGCCCGCTTTATGGTTGTTAGCTGTAGTGCTAGCGGTTAGCATTTCCAGTTCCCAATGCAGCGTAAAACTGATGCGATGGGATATCCGCTGATTCTGCACCGAACCAGCTCATTTAATCATACCTAAACCGTATCCTCTTGTTATTTAACCTTCCTCTCACCCCTGTCCTAACCTTAACCATCTTGCTAGCTAACACGTTGGTGATGTGTCGGTCGCTCTAAGCCCGCTCTATGAAGTAGTGATGTGTCGGTCGCGAACGAACCGGCTCTAAGAGCCGGCTCTTTGAAGTGAACGACGGGAGCCGGCTCGTCATTGGGAGCCGTCCCTTCCCCTCCCCCCTGCCCCGGTGAAAGCCACAGGCGATTGGTCAACATGTGTGTAACTGTGTGTCCAGACTGTCCACACACAGAGCAGTAGGGGGCGGGGAAGAGGGAGGATCATACTCAGACAGACACACAGCAGAGCACATGTGGGAGGAGGGAGACGAGAGGGAATGAGGAGGAGGAAAAAGGCGAGTGAGAGGGAGGAGAGTGCGACGAAGACAGTGAGAAAATGAGCGCCAGCAGTCAGAAAGTGGAGATTTCTTAAAGTGTTCAGTTATTAAATCCATAGAAATGATAAATATTTGATATATTGCCTTTTTTTACATTAGTAAATTAATTTACATATAGTTTAGCATTATTTTGGTTATAAATGTACTCTACGCAACAGAAAATCTGAGGAGCCACTTGGGAGCCGAAAGAGCCGGCTCTTTTTGGTGAGCTGAGCCAAAAGAACCGGCTCTCTAAAAAGAGCCGGAATTCCCATCACTACTATGAAGAGAACAGCGGGAGCCGCCTCGTCATTGGTCGGGTTTGGACCGAGGCAACGTGAGGGGGAGGTTTCAACTACAAAGGTGGACGTTAAAAGTAGAGGGTATTTGTAACCTCCCCCTCACCAGATGGTATGTTCTAACGTTCCCCTTGGGCGGCAAATACGAAAATTCACAGTCAGAATGCATGGGAAACAAACGCTTGATCACAGTGAGAGTAACGTTTTAGGTAGCAAGAGGGTTAAGGTTAGGATGAGGGTGAGGGGAAGGTTATAAATAGTAAAACGTTAAGGTTTAGGTGCGGTTAAATGAGCTGGTTCGGTGCCGCATCAGCGGACATCCCATTGCGTCAGTTTTCCGCTGCATTAGGATCTGCAGTCAGAAAAGGGGAAAAAAAATAACCGTTTCGCACATAAATGACAAAAAAAGGACACTTTTGGCGTCAAGGGTTTGACACTTTGGGGGTGAGAATGTGTTGGTTTGTCTTTTTTGGTTTGAACTGGTTGCATACTTGTAAGATTTTACTTTAAATGTTATCTGAAAGTTCAATCAAATAAATTCAAATTAAATTCTTCTAAGAACTTTTTAAAGTTATTTTTAAATACATATTTGTACCTAAAATTATTTTTCTTTGCCTTTACCAAGATATTCCAAGCCAGTCAAAAATGTTCCAAAATGAAGTTTACTAAATGTTCATCAAAACAAAAACGTGTTTCATAACATTATTATCAGCTATTTAATGATGAATTTCCAGAAAAGTGACATCTGTTTGGTATCTAAAAAAAAACGCTACTTAATCACATGTGTGTGTCAGCGATGACAAACAGCATAAACTACCTAAATGCTTTTGTCAAAATGTCTTAAGTGCATTTAGGAGCTGGGGATCCCTAAGGCTTGAACTCCACAGAGAATTAAACGGGGCCATATGGCATCCATGTCTCAAGCCCCCACGATCCACTCAGGATGATTTCCCATCCGGTGGAAGAAAAGAAAAAAGTATTTGAGGGTGCCAAACAGCGTCGGTCCCCAGAGGATGTTAGTGGGGCATGAAAGATAAGGAAGTACCCATCACACACAGCCAGCTCCAGCAGATAAGGCCAGAGAGGGCCCCAGCTCCATCTGAATCCCCACAGAGCTACATCAGACACTAACAGCTGTTAGTCACTGCATAAATAAAACTAGGTTTTTATATTAGATCATCATAGTAATCAATAACAAATACAAACCTTAGCATTAATTTCTACAAAAAATCATTTTTGTTGTTTCAGAGTTGTGAAACAATGCTGAAATTACACGGAACATAAAATGATTAACATCATATTTTTATAAATGGTAAATGATTTACCAACAGCCAAAGTACCTCATCTTCTTAAACGAAGAAAAAAGTGGTTTTAGCATTAATTTAACAGACAAAACACTGTTTAGATTCAGTAAACAACCATTCAATATATTAAAATGTGTTTATTTCTCTATACAATTGTTTGCGGTAGCAGTGATGAAATTCAACACTGTGAAGGACACTTGGGAGACGGCGTTGTCCTGTGAGTGATTTATGGCCTGCTCTATGCAACACTATTTTAGGTGTCAGCACTTTGCATCAGCATCCCTTTACTGAGTGCTCACACATCAGGAAACAGTCAAGTGTTGCTTTGTGTGCAGCTAAATAACTATTTTAAAGTAACAGACATTTATTTAGGATTTCAGAGCAGAAACCAGCAGACATGTAGGCCTTATTTAAAAATGTGACACTTAATGGTACATCTCTGTTTAAAACTGCCTGCAGGTTATGCTCTCTTCTTACTGCAGATATCTTGACTAAACTGGTGCATTATGGTATGGTACAGTGCTTTGAAAATACCCATAGTGTCACGCCTACAGCCTGTCATGCCTGAGCTGCTGTTATAACCTCTCTCTCTCTCTCTTCTGCAGCTCTCATGACCTAATTACATGATCATTTGCACCAGGGTAGCTCTGCTCACCTGTCTCTCTGCTTTTCTGTCTTTTCATCCACATTCTGCTTATCCTGGTTCCTGTCTCGTGTGCCTTAGTTTTCTGACCTGACTGATGACAGATCTGACCTCTCTCCCCTCTCGGTGCTCTGTGCGTTTTGATCTGACTGAGAACCTGACTGGACTGGATTTCTTGATCCTGAATTGTGAAAACTTAACTCTGATACCTGTGTCTGACCCTGTTGTGACACTTGTCCTGCTCAGATTGCTGGATTGAATCAGTTTAATAAAAAATATTGAATTATGTATATTTCTGTTGCTTAACATTGTAAATAAGTGTATATCTCCAAGTTTTTGGTGAAGACAACAATAGGTGAAATAAACTAAAAAATAAAATTCTAAAATACATTTTGAAATAACACTTCAAATATCTGACATTTATTTTTCTAAAATATTTGTGTTTCTCAGATTTGTAGTTCAGTGTTTTGAGTGTTTATTGTTTTTTAATTTTAAAAAAGAATAAATGAGCAATGTAATGCAATCACCTAACCTCTCCCAGAGTTACCACAAGGACCAATTTGGTGTGGCACCCCAAAATTGTATTTAGCTCCATCTGGGGCACCCCTGCATTACCTCGATAACTGACCTTTCAGCAGTACTGGTCAAAATAACAACCTTTCTCAGGGGAACGAGGAGAGATTTCTATTCTTCTTCTCTTACCATCAGGTTATTCAAACCAAGGTGCTGCCCACAAGGACTCACCAGCCTTTCTTTGAGGACCACTACTCCTTGGTTACCTCAACAAAACACCATTATCAAGTACACTAGTAGTGATGGAAACACAGGTAGAAATCACAGAACTGTTTTATTTATTTTATTTTTTTTTTTTTTTTTTACATTTCAGTCACGTAATCACAGACATTCGTGTTTTTAGATGTAGGCTGAATTTTTAGAAAATGTTGGTTTCATTGTTTTAAAGTTTTTTAAACTGTTTAAATTTTAAAACCAAGTTTAATGTGTAGATTAAAGGCAGCTTGAAGTGATGTAGCATACCAAAAAGTCAGAGTTGGGTCCAACCTACTTTCCTGTTTTGATTAGTAATAGTGTAATGGCAAGGGGGAAACGGTTCAGAAACGTTGGTTTAACACCTCATAAGCTAGACATGCCCTCTTAAATTTGCATGTCCCGACCCACGTCAGCATTGGCAATGGTGAAACTGAGAAAATATCGCAAAAGTCTATTTATTTCAGTGATTCATCTTAGCCTGAGAGACCTGAAGCAGGGGTCGGCAACCTTTTGCAATCAAAGAGCCAAAATTACCCATTTCCCACAGTAAAGAAAACACTGGGAGCCACAGCAGTCGCGGCATTGTGGGTGGGCCTACAGGGTCTGAGCTGGTTCGGCTTTTTGACGTGTCACAAGTCTCCTATTAACACATGTTTAAACTGTTCAGAATACAAATTTGGGCTCTGCCTCATTGGAATGTTGTAATTAAACTTTTTACAGAACGAAAGTTTCCATTAAACAATGTGTAAAAGGTAAGAAAAGGATCTGATCAATTAGATTTTTTCTCCCTCATTTACATTGATGGAGATAATGATGCTGTGCTCATGGCTCCGGTGTTAAACAAGTTTGTTTCTCTTTGCAACAATCTTCAAAAGAAGGCAAAACATTTAAATGGCAGTGTTCGCATTGACCGGATATTTCCCGTATATGACAGTTTATTTTAAAAGAGAAACCTCAAGGTTGCAGATGTGCTGACATTTTAGTCACTATGCACATCACAGAGGTAGCTACATAAATCAAGAAAAGATTCCCATCAGAACATCTGAGCATTTTACTGGACACTGTGCTCAGCACCGCTCGCTGTCAGCGTGCACATAAGGTGGTCAGTGAGCTAATAAAGATGTGGAGAGGGGCTTGGAGCTCATTGGTCACAGGCAGCAGAAGAACCAGGGCGCATGCGGGAAGATTCCTCTCACTGAAGCGAGGGTTTTCCAAACCCTCTCAGAGAGACTTGTCACTTAGAAAATGTTCCCTGATTCACCTGGATCTCTGGGACTTGGAGCTCCCCCCGTCTCCTGCGCATCTTTGGGGGGCGGATCTGTGGTCCCTCACACTCTCTATTGGACGCGCCTTTAGAGAAACCTTAAATAAACAAGCGGGTGTACACACACAGGTGCTCATGGTGCTCTCAGAAGTATGGGCTTGGGCACGTTAAACACAGGTCTTAAGACTATGGTGGGCACTTAATGCACTGTGATTTATTATCGTGATTCTTCACTTAAGCAATGTTGATTATATTTTTTTTTCATCAAGTTGACGCAGTGATAGCTAGATCTTGTTGTATTGTTGTTGTGTTCCTTTTTTTTGTCCTTTTGCTTTTTTTGTGTTTTTCTGCAGGTCTAGAAGCAGACTCTTGTTCATTATTGTTTATTTTTGTGGAAACCCCCCCCCCCCCTCCTCTCCCCACCTTTTCTTTTCCTTTCTCTTTCACCTCTGTCTCCATGTCTGGTCGGAATTACAATGCATTCAACAACAATAACAATAAAGTTTTAAGTATCTGGCGTGACATTAAAAGCAGACGTTTTGATGCTCCACCTGGGAGTAAATCTGTAAGGCTTGTCACCAGCATTCAGACATCAATTCTGCTTGCTTCACAGCCAGACAGGACACGGTAAAAAATAAATAAATAAAATGTTCCCTGATTATGAAATTTTGGCTGAATAGCTCTTGTTCTTGTCTCCAATGTGGCGACGCTGCAACAAATCCATGAGCCTGTCTGAGGAAAAAGTCCAGAATCTCATATCCTCTTCAGCTCAGAAAGCGCCTATAGAGACATTTCATTACGCACAAGCAGGTGGCCTGTCATTTAAGGTCTTTATCATTTTTGTTTAGATTTTAAAATATGCCAATCTTCATATTTAGAATTCACATGCAAAGAAGAAATGAATGCAGTCAAATAAAATAAATTTTAATTAAATATTCATTCATAAATTTACAAGCACAGAGAGCCGCATCAGATGGATGAAAAAGCTGCATGCAGCTCCAGAGCCGCGGGTTGCCGACCCCTGAACTAAAGGTTCAGGTACCCTTTGCAGGTGTTTTGGATTCATTAGCTGATCAGATTGTGAGACTTTGAATCTAGAATATTGAACCTTTTTACAATTTTCTGATTGAGATTTTGAATGTGGGGTTTTCATCAACTGTAAGCCTTAATCATCACAGTTATAACAAATAAAGGCTTCAGATATCTGGCTTTGCATAGAATGAGTCCATCTCATATGTTACTTTCACCTTTTTAGTTGAATTACTGACATAAATTAACTTTTGCACCATTTTTAACAAAATGGTGGTCGAGGTAATTCTACTGGCAGAACAATGCTAGCTTGAGCTACTCCTGACACCAGCCTGGGCTACTGCTAGCATCCTTGTTTGACTAGAGGAAAACAGCAAAGAAGACAGTTGAAACACCATTTGTATTCCAGGATGTAATGGGAATATCGAGACTATAAATGAATGCCAGATAGAGCCACAGCTGCTATCTTTGTCCATAAACCCCAGCTCCACAAACAGTCGGGTTGTGGTAGGGCTTTACAATGGGGTTGTATTTGGTCATTTATCAGGGCTCCTGGGCCATTGTGAGCCCCAACAAAGCTTCATATGCTTTATAGCAGTTTCCAATTGTAAAAACACCTTTTCAAAGACACCTTTAAACAGTATCCACATTCATCTCCTGTCTTGTGGGATACTAAGCAGTTTTGCTTTCTTTTAGAACCCTCTGGTGTCCGTTAACTATTCTCTGTGGTCAAACCGAAAATGAAACCTATCTCCTCGCTAGGGCTGGGTGATATATCGATATTTTTTTTAATTGGTATAATTTTTAAACAAGATACAAGATGACTTTATATCTTTATATTGATATAACTGGCCAAACTGCTATGCTAGCGTCTTAGGTGTGTTCTTGCTGTGTATTAGTTCTAATTCCATGCTGTCGTTCTTTTTTTAAAACACAGAAACAGTTTTGTTACCTGTTTTGTCGCTACGTTTCGCCAACGGCTGCAGGCTTCCTCAGGCTGACGCTGATGGTGGCACGTCACTTCCTTCTCCGTTTATCCGCGGGCAGCAGAGGACGTTGTCACCCTCTACTGCCCGCTCTCTGACGATGCAGTCCCATTTGCGGTCCAACGTGTAAACTCTGTCGTCCCTGTTCATGGTCCCACATCCACGTCTCCTTATCTCGATTGCTTCTTTAATCCATCTCTTGTATTTTTGCTGTTCAATGTTTATGATCCTTGTGTTGTCCCAGTCCATTATATACACCTCTAGCTCTCATCTGTGTGTGTGTGTGTGTGTGTGTGTGTGTGTGTGTGTGTGTGTGTGTGTGTGTGTGTGTGTGTGTGTGTGTGTGTGTGTGTGTGTGTGTGTGTGTGTGTGTGTGGGCGTGTGTGTGTGTTGACAGCTGTATCAGTGTTTCTAAAGCTCAGACTGGTAGAGAATAGGCACTAAGATTAAAGTTTGACAAGAATCAATACATTTTTATGCATTTAATCTACTGATTTATGTTTATAATTTTTCAAGACAGCTTGAAACGAGTTAACGTGTAAACAATTTACAGCAGGAAAAATATCTAAATATACATCATATATCAGAATTCAGCTAAAAGATATTGAGATATAAATTTTTGTCCATATCGCCCAGCCCTACTCCTCGCTGTGCGTTGGTCTTTTTAACACCTTAAACTAACAGCTAAAATGTCACCCCAGCCGTCATTGGTTTCTACAGGAGTAGTTCATCACTAAATTAAACCAACCAGTGCTGTTTATGATCTAACACATGCAGGAAACATGCTGGAAGCAGACTGCAGTGCCAGGTATGTCAGCTCAATTTTTTCCAAGTCTAACAGGTGGCGGTCTGCCAGTCTGAAGTTGCAAATGTAGCATTCTGACCACAGGGGGCGGTAGGGGTCTATTTCGTTAACCCCATAAAGGATCGTTAAAGCACATTCTGGCTCAAGAAAATTATTTAAATATAGGAAAAATTTGCCTAGTATCACTTTAAATGATATTTCTTATGTTTGTTTTTTGTGTGTGTTCTGTGACTTTAAAATGCCCCAGTGGAAGAACATGATGCTCCTCTCATACTAGGATTGTTTCACAAGATTCAGCCCCACATGAAACTCCATTGGCCCTCTCACAGATTTAATTTTTCTCCCCAGCCCAAAAATGGCTGCGTCTGGAATTTTTAGCCAAAAGATGGGTCACAACTCTCCTCTGTAGCTCAAATAGATGCTGCTCACTTAATGAAGTAACAACAAATTGGGCTGCAGACTAATTTGGAATGGCGTTCCTCTGCCCCTCTTGGCCTGTGGAGATGTGTTTCATTTTCTCTTATCAGTGATTCAGTCATGCGGATTTACGCATGAATGCCTCTGTCTCCCCTGATCGGCGTGCTAATGGAAACTTCGTTAATGTCATTAATCTGTGGGCCGAGACTTGTACCAAACACATATTTTGCTGTTTGTGCTCCATTTGTTAGATAACACTGAGAGCCTCCTTTGTGACAGTTTACTGAGAATAACATATGACTCTAAACATCAGTATGGGACACTGAGATGATGTTTTATATTTATTGTGAATAAATCTGCTTGAATATTTTTGTCTTTTCTAGATTATTTAGGCAACATCAGGGTATCGGTTATCGTATTTAGTAAAGAAAGTGAGCCTGCAAGAGAGAGAGGGAAATTCCAGGGCTCAAGCCATTACATCTTAAATCTGATCTTTGTCCCAAAACACCACACACACACACACACACACACACACACACACCTTATACGTGAGTAAAAGATGAGACAGCCTTTAGCATCTCTCAGCATCCACTAAGCTTAACAAGATGTGATCTGTGATTATGCCAAAACACTGAACTCTGATCTCTGCTGCCTGGAGGACACAAGTTCAACACAGTTACTCACAATTTAGCAGCCCAGATTAGTCAGAGGGCAAAATGCTCCTGCCAACATAGATCCCCATCACGCTTATCGTACACACATTCCCTATTAGGTATGCGGGTGTGTATATTCCCACCAAATTGAGCGTTGCTTCAGAACTTGGCTGGTGGCTGCTCAGAGTCGGGCTGGTGACAAGAAAACTGAAGGTCAGAGAGGGAGATTTGCAGGAGGAAGGTCACTTCGTCAATGGCAGGACTAAATGTGTCTGCTTTTAAAGAACTATTAAATGTGAAGTCCTCTTTGGAAATAATCTGATTCATAGAGGATAACAGGTTGAAAAAAGCTTAGCAATCACACGGGAAAGTCTAAATGGATTGTGAACTTTTCTACCTTCAGTCTAAAATGATTTTCTAAAAGCAGCGAAGTTCTGCTGATGTGTCTTGTAGGTCAAACTAAATTAGAGACCCTGATTTCCTTGAACATCTGATTCCTTCAAGAATTCTTATCTGATCTCTGTTGCCTGGAGGTCTGATGGCCTCACATCTAGAGTTTCATTCATCATACAGACAGTGGTACTTCAAGGTTGCCGTGGGGCCCCAAGTAAAGAGACCTGTCCGACACGGATTAGGAACCTTTCCCTCCTGACTGGTTTAGCAGTCAGGAGGGAAAGGGTTCATCAGGGATTGTGGGATGGTCAACAGCTTTTCACTCTCTCAATACTGTTATGGTTCTGATATCAAAGTATTATGGCCCTCTGGGGCCCTCTTGCGGCCTGGGGGTCCCAAGCAATTGCCTGCCTTGCCTGTCGGCACGCGGTGCCTTTAACATGACTCAAAAATGGAACTAAGGCAAAGATCTCAGCTTCAGATTTCTCCTCTCCTCTTTTCTGATAAGCATTGTGGGGATATTGCTGGAGCAATAAACCTGAACCAATACAATTTACAAATTAATAAGTATAGTAAGTACATTTTATTTACATAGCACTCATCACAAGAGAATCACAAAGTGCTTCACATAGATCAGAAACAAAACAAATCATGAAATAAAATTATTAAATTAAATTAAATTAAATTAAATTAAATTAAATTAAATTAAATTAAATTAAATTAAATTAAATACTAGTCAGGGCAAATAGTCACTTGCCCTGATCTTGGTGGAATAGCAACAAACTACTATCTTCCAAACAAAAAGTAAATAGTTACAATTATTTTTATTATAATTTGATAAAAATGTATAAAACTCTTTTAAAAATCCCATAATGAAACGGTGCATTATGTTAGCTCTGATTATGTTTCTAGTGCATTCAGAAGCACAATATTGAGGAAGAGGCTAATAAAAAAACACTTAATAACATAATAAATCCTGTAGGTGTTTTGCATCGTATTGTCATTCACTTACAAACATGCCACCGTGCCTCCTTATTTTTTGGTTAATTTGGCTTCTATTTTTAATATTCACATGCTGAGCACACATATGAACCCTTCAGAGGTTCATCAGCATCTTCCACAAGTACATCACCACTTTAAAATCTGCCTAAAGTGAGCACCACAGATTTTAAACACACATGTTTAATCATGCCGATTTTAAAACCCAACATCATTTCCTGCTTGGTTGATCGACGCTCACAAAGGCACTGTAATGTCATCATTAGTTATGCTTCTCTGGTGACCAAAAGATGGATCCTTAAGTCCCGGGATCCAATAAGTTTGTATATGAATGGTTGGATGAGATAAACTACACCAAATAAATGAAATAACTGATGGAAGACGAAGGGGAAAGCCTCTTAATTAAAAATATGAAAATGAACAAAATCTCTAACACCATTTTTGGCCCGTGCGAATGGCTGCTGTAATTCTCTGCTCTACTTAAATCAAGACTACTTGGGCTGTAAAGTATTTCAAACTCGTTTCTGATCAATTTCCTTAAGCAGCATCGGGTTTTCACACAGCTGCAGATGAAAATGGTATTATTTACTAAATATTTAAATATTAAAGATTACTGTTACACAAGAACTGCTCCTGAAGATTTATTTTATTCTTTTAATTTAAATTTTATGTTGTGTTTACATATTTACACAAGAGGAAATGCTAAAACATGTACGTATAAATCAGAATTGTTTTTTGTTCTTGTGCCAAATGGCTCAGGAATTATTTTAGAACATGCTTTAACTATATTTAAAGGAATCAAACATCATTTAGTAGTCATATCGTTTGCAGGTTCTTGGTGAGCTGGAGTCTGTTTATAACTGATTTGAGAAGAGGAATGCACCTCAGAGAAATCATCAGTCCTCAGAGCAAACTGAGAATGAAACATGCTTTCCCAGAGATATGAAGAAGAAGAAATTAGCTTTTATATAGCGCCCCTCAAGATAAAATTCACGAGGCCCTTCACAAAAACAAAAAACAAAAATTTAAAAAATAAGAAATAAAAATGATTGAAAAATATCATAAAATTGGGAGAAGTAAAACGTGATTAAAAAATAATGTGAGGAAAAGTGAAAGAGAAAATGAATACGAGAGAGGTTACCAGTGGATCCCATGGCAGAGTTGGGATGAGAATTGGTAGATGATGATGGTTCAGTCGAAAGCAATTCAGCAGCCATGTTCACACCTATAACCTGACCGTAGCAGCGCAAACACCACTCGCTTAAGGAGATTATTTCTAATGAGATGGAAATAAAGTTTATTTACATAGAGCTGATCACAGCAAGAAGCACTTAACATGAAAAATCACATCAAAATTAAAACATGAAAAAACAAAAAAAAAAGACCCAAAAACAAATGGAAAGGTCATGTTCACGATACTGTAAATTTGATTAAATGGGCATTTTTCATCTTTAAAGAGCAAGTCAGCCTCTTCCAGAGTCTTACTCCACTCCCATTTCCTGTTTGAAAAATGTGCTACAAGGAGGCGTTGCCTGGCAGATCAACAGGGCGGAGCCGCTAACAAATACACACACAAACATGCAAACACATAGGCTTACAATGGCATTATGACATCATATGGTACTAGCTAACGTCATAGGTACCCTATGATGTTAGCTGGTACCATACATGTCTCTTAGCCAATAGAGAAGGCAGATTTAGATTCAAATGTAGTGCAGAGTTTTTACCTGAAGAGGATGCAACACTGGCAGTTTTAGGCAGAATATTTAAATTTTAACTAAGATGCACTAAAGTGCCAAATTATTGACTACGCGTGTCTACAGCATGGTTAGACACTCATTTGTGTTCCTCAATGCCAAGGGACCTCGCCTTGATGTCTTGGTCCCGCCCCGGTTGCCTAGCAGATACGTCATCAGGAGCCGCCAAGACGTGTTCCAATGTTCATGTTCTACCGAGGCGTTTGTTCTCCGTTTGTTAGCCGTTTAGCTAGCTGAGCAAGGGTACATGGGAGGTGTCTTGTAGCCTAGCCTTGGTCAAAAATTACCCAGAATACATAGCAGTATTTTCAAAACGATGGCAGATCAGAAGCCAGCAGCTACTTCTGGGGCAAATTTCAAGTTTAAAAGTAAGTCAACCAATTTTAAGGTTTTTTTTTAGATCCAAAGAAGCTATCAATGGTTGGTTAGTTGCTTATTAGTTGCAACTTTGGTGGCTAGTGGGTAGTAACTCACTTATATATTTAATTCAACAATTATATACATAATTTAAAAAGTAAAAGGCTCGTTTCATATTTATATTGAAACTAATACGTACAAAATATAACGTTATCTCCCATGTCATGTGACATTACGTGACCGCGGTGGAAGCCATAGTCACGTGATGCAAGTATGTTCCATTTAACCGTTTTCTTTGACCAAGGAAGGACAATGTCCTCGTAAGCAAGGTGCCTGACCTAGCAAGACATCGCCTCGCAAGGCCAGGCACCTTGACATTGAGGAACACCCTTTGTTTATCAGCCAAAACAAAGTTGATTTAGGGGTGACTTGTTCTTTAAAAGGATTTTGGACTTTAAACTGAGCCTCAGACTCAGAGATTATGTGGGAAACACAACAGGGATGGGATCTCCCCTTATTGGTTCAGTGCTCCACTGAATGTAGGGTCACTGGAACAATAATGTGGTGACTAACAGAAACTGGGCTGGCTTTTTGACAAAACGTTTTGTTTTATCCTTTTTTTTTATCCTTTGGAATATAAAAAATATATTTTGAGCAGCCTTTTTTTCAGGTATTTTATACACAAAAACTATATATGTGTCATTTTGTGCAGATTTTATACTACAAACACACATAATTTAATTTAGTCTCTCCATAAAGCCAAATGTTTGGTGCATGTACTTCTGACAGCTCTACCTCTAACAGGATTATTACTTTCTCGCGTCAAATGGTCAAATCACGCCTTCTGCCCTCTACAGGAGGACCTGAGGACTGTAGGAGGCAAATGCCAACTTTTATATTTATTTCATAAGTGTTTTTTACTGATTCGATCATTAATTATTTAAAAAAAGAAATTAATAGTTACATTTTTCATCAAACTTAAAATTATTATAAAATTTTAATTTTTAAAAAGGGACAAAACAACTTTGATGCCATTCCCACCCTTATTGTTTGTGTGTAATGTCACACACATATACAGAACTCACAATCCTTTAAGTAGCAGTTGTCAGCCAGGACTTTGTAAGCAGCTGGAGATTAAACTCTGATTTATTCCTCATTTTAATAAGTGCAATATATTACACAGTGCCTGGAGCTAAAAGCTGCATCCTGAATAGAACGAGGCCACTTCGCTGTTGCACCCTGCTATAGAATGATCAGTTGCTATTGATCAATAATTTAGACAAGTGCCAAATTATTGACAGGAAGACAAAATATGTTTGGCTGACTATGTTTGAGAAATCTCCTTGTACACTCAATCACTGGAACAGAAATTGCTCCGTGGAATATGATATTGCAGCGATGTTTCTTTTTCCTCCTGCAGATCAATGCTAATTAAGGTCCTGGATGATGAATGTAGTCTGAAATATTTTTAACCCGCAGAGCGCTGCTTCACACCAAGAGCAGGAGCCTGGTGGGCCGCTGTCGTGACTCAGACTGACGGTCTAAAACTCTTTCTAAGAGGTGCCAGTGGAAAATGTTCTGAGCCAACAAACGTGTGTTTTTACAGAAAAATATATGGAGTCTGGATTAAAATCCAACAATATATTGTACTTTTTGAGTCACAACACCATAGACATTATGATCAGCACAACAGAAGGATGCTGACCGATCCCTAAAGCCCTCCAAACAACATAGCACAAATTCAGCTTGTGGACAGCGTGCAGCAGATGGGGTAAATCATGCCATCATGTGGAAAATAGACCTGTTGTGTTGTCACAGTGACAGGATGCAGGAAAGGCTGCCAAGTGGACCACCAGAGGAAACCAGAGGAAGCTGTGGCATCAAAGGGAACTCAAATTATTGTGCTGCAAAGGCTGGGTCAGAAGATAACAAGGTCCTTGGGCTTGTATTCACTGTCCCAAACAGATAAATCTGTAAATTATCTTAATTTTAATTTAAGTTTCTGAAAAATAAAACATTATAAACTATTATTGTTTCTGTGGAATTTTCTTTTCCAAAAAACAGCGCAAGCTTTCAGAAAGCAGAATTGAGACTAGTTTGTGACTCGATGCTGCCACCTTGTGGCAACAAGCTACAAAAATCCTCAAAAGCAAAGATTACATGAAAACGGTCCACAACTCATATGATACGTTAGAGAAATGTGTTTGTATTCTCAAAAATCTGAGAGATAAATATTTTTCCAGGATTGTAAAACATTTACATTTATTTTTCCAGACAAAATCAAATCTAAACATTTTATCGGGGTGATTTTTACCCAGTTTATAGCTGAAAAAAAAATCAAGTGTGTAACATAAAGTATTTATGAATGTTTTATTTAAAAATAGTTTAAAAGACTCTAAGATTTAGCCACAGAACAAAAGTTTAATTATGTCATTACACTTACATGGTTTTTAAAGAAGCAGCAACCGTTATGGGCATCGGTTTAACATTTAGTGTTTTATTCATAATTCATCCAACAGCAGAAACACTCCAACAAGCTCTTCTTATAAAATCTTTTTAGAGACTCCGTGGGAAGCAGTCTTTATAAATTCAAACTAATACAAAGCCTGAGCATGTGCAAATATTAAGAATTAAAAAGTCAGTTCCTTCAAATATTGTCAACACTTGATATCTGGGTATCTACAGGCTGGAAATCAGTTTCAATTTTTATTGGGAATTGGGGAAAACAGCAGATAAATTTGAAGTCAGGAAAACTCACTTTGATTCGTGTTAGCTGCAGTTTAAAGACGCCCATGCAAAATTAAACATTTTATAACCACAAACATTTTTTTAATGTTTCAAAAGAAACAGAAGACAATTGCTTTTGCATTTTGTTTCAACAAGCAACAAACCAATAGATCTCATTTTGGTTAAAAGCATTTTGCTATAAAGCCTCGTCGTTACAAGTGAAGAAAGAAAAACAGTGCAGTGACGACTTTGGGACACGAGGCGGTGAAGCTAGAAAACATACATGGCTTCCTTCTTTGATTTTGCAAAATAAAACTTATTTTTGTAAAAATGCATCATAAATCACACTTCAGGGGAAACTTGTGTTGCCACACACTTGTAAGAATGCATCCTGATCTTCATGAAGAATCTCAGCATTTCTTCAAACACAGGTTCATGTGATGCAGCTTTAAGAAAAACTGCTGTGAAAACAAAAATACCTGTAAGAATCTTGTAAATCTGTTTATAAATGTGTCAGAAACTCATCCAGCACAGACCCTTTTACCTACCCTTTATGCCCCTGTTGGGTAAACATGTCTGCCTAAATCTGGAGATTGATAAATGGAGCGAACCCCAGCACATCCTGCAGAAGCACCAGAGCCCTCTGTAAAGGTGGCTCCACATCAATCACTACGTTCCGCTTCCTCAGAGGATCCAGACTCGACTCTGTCACATTGTGGCAGTGATTCACCATCAGGGATTGCAGCTTCGGACAATACTCTGCAAGAGTCCTGTGCACACAAGGAGGAGTTATTGTGGGTGGGTGAGCGTGAGAGATGCTTCGTGGGAAAGCGTGGGCAGGTTTGGCACTCATACTTAAAATGAAGGCACAGTATACCTGATGGACTGGTTTCTGACCCGCAGACAGCCTGTCAGGTCCAGCCGCTCTAGCTCTCTGCAGTTCTTGGCCACCTCTTCCACAGACTCGTCTGTAATGTTGGCATTGACTGCCAACGATAGAGACTTCAACTTCAAACACTTCCTGGCCATGTAGCAGATGGCGTCGTCTTTCAGCTGGCGGCAGGCGGTGAGGTCGATGGACTGGAGTCCCCCGCAGTGGTCAGCCAGGCTGCGCAGGGACAGGCTGTCCACCCATTCACAATGTGCCAGGCCAAGATGCTGCAGATGCATGCAGCTCAAGGACACAGCCACCAGAGAGTGGCGGGTAAGGCAGGCGCAGCCGCTCATGTCCACCCTCTGCAGATGCTGGTTCTGACCGATAACTGGCAGCAGCTCCTTGTCCGAAACCCAATCTGAACAATTCTGAAGAGACAAGTTCTGGAGAACTTTATTGTCCTTTAACATGGTGCAAAAGGCTTCTTTTGGAATGCATGGTCCAATCTGAAAACATGAAAACAAAGCTAATCAAATGGCTCAAAAACTAGACAATATAAGAGAATACAGCCTGTATAGTTACTCACCACTGATAACGTAAAGCTCCTGCAGTTAGCAAGAAAAACCTGGACCAGGCTGTGGAACTGCTTGCTCACCCTCTGCAGGCTGACAAGCTGCTGCAGCGGTAAATGGGACAAAATATGTGGTACGAGCACATCCTCCCAGGGCAGATCCAAGAGCTGACATCTGCAGGAGGGCAAACCGTGTTACAGCTGACCTTTGACCCTGCGACCTGCCTATAAAACGCCTCAACACAAACAACCAATCTCTCCATGAGGATACAAAGCAGTAACGGTGACGCTGAATGTGGAGAGCGTCCCATTAACACCGTCGCTATTATTAACCACTAAACAGAAAATGTTCGTTAAAATAGGACAAGCTACAGTTCCGTGAATAACCGTCACCACTCACAAGCTTAGCCGTTAGCCGGTGAGCTAGTCTGCCGGGTTCAACGATTCCGCTGCTTTTTAGAAATGAAAACATTATAAAACCCACTCACGTTTGCGTCTTAGCTTCTTCCTCCATTGTGTGTTGATTGGGTTAAATAGCGTTTTTAATGACCCGTTGGTCTTTAATTATATGCCAAAGCAGCATATTTTGCTTTAGCATCTTTGAAAGCGTTTGAGGTGTAACCCAAACCAAATGCTGCTTTCAGGGACCGTTGGAATAATGTGTACTGAACTGCCACTGAGTCTCACTGCTATTACATAATAGTCAATAATTCTTTATTCAGGACTCTTAGTCCAATTCACATAAGTAGAAAAACATTGTACAGATAAGATAACACGAAATGAACACATTGCGACAGGCTAAAGAGACAAAATATTCATGAAAACAGAAACAAGAAACTATAATGACAGTGGTGTGAAAATAAAGTATAAATTAAAGCTGCAAGCAGCGTCGTTCAGCCCTCGCCGCTCCGGCCTGGCCGGTGTCCCGGGCACGTCCGCGAAACAGAAACGTCGACCACCCCAACACCAGAAAACGCTGACGGTCTCCTCGTCCGCACCTCACTCTCATCCTGACTCTCTCCTCTGAGCCCACCATTAAATTACACATCTCACCACTAGGGGTTGCTCTATCTTTAACACACTGGTGGTGTGATGACACAGACCAAGTTTAATGCTATTCTGACCACGTTTTTGAAGTTATTGAAGGTTAAAGTTATCTAGGGGGCACTGTGACCAACTACAGAAAAATCCCATTGAGGTCAGCTTTAGTTGACATAGAAGGTTTTCTGTTATTTTGGCATTAATCAGACGTTGCGTGTGTTGTCTAGAGCCAGAGAGCCGAAAGGGGGTGGAGCTAAAGGGGTTTGAACCAACAACCACATCAATGTGTTTGATGCAGTCATGTGATGACACAAGCCAAGTTTGATGCCAGTCTGACCTTGTATTAGGAACTAATTAACTTTTAATCTTATCTAGGGGGCGCTGTGACCAATTACATAAAAATCCCATTGAGGTCCTCTCAGGGAGTCAAAGATGGCTTTGTGGTAGTTTGACATCAATCAGATGTTGCGTGTGCTTTCTAGAGCCAGGGAGCTGAAAGGGGGTGGAGCTAAAGGGATTCGAACCAACAACCACATCAATGTGTTTGGTACAGTCACGTAATGACACAAACCAAGTATAATGCCATTCTGACCTTTTCTTTAGAAGTTAATAAAGTTTGAACCTATCTAGGGGTGCTGTGAGCATTTACAACAAAATCCCATGGACATAATCTTTGGTCATCAAAGATGGTTTTCTGTTAATTTGGCATCAATCAAATGTTGCATGGGTCATCTAGAGCCAAAAAGGCTGTAAGTGGGCGGAGTTAAAGTGATTTTTTTTCCCCACGTTTCCTGTCTGGCTGTGAAGCAAACAGAATTGATGTCTGAATGCTGGTAACAAGCCTTACAGATTTACTCTCAGCCTCCCACCCCCCAGCCGGCCGAGCCCGGGACCCAGGGGCGACCACTCCCGCCGGGGACCCAGCAGAGCCCGGGGACCCAGACCCCACCAGGCAGCCACCGGTATTGGTCAGGCAGACGCCAAAAATCTTAAACTCTGTGACCCGGGAGCCACGACCCAGGCAGACCAAGGCACCGCACTCCACACCACGTGTGGCAGGGAGAGGGGAGACGAATATCTATTTCATCAAAAGAAGTCCCAGGAGAAGGGAAGAGTCAAAGGCCCCACCTGACATGTGCAGTCATACACAAACACAGTCACACACTCCCTCCCTCATGCTCACACATACACACACAACCAAAGACTTACAAAAATGCACACCGGACACCCACTCATGCTCCCCATACACACCCTATTCACTCTGGTCCCGGTACTGCTGCACATGGGGTACAACCATTACTGGTTCCCAGAGTTCGACCCTTTCTGCTTGGGTGCTGATGAGCAGGCTCCCCCGCCCAACGCTGAGCACAGCAACCCACCACCCCAGACCCCAACAGGACGGCCGGATCTCCCTCCTAGCCTCCAGCCCCAGGAAGCCAAGCGACAACAGAGGTGTGCTAAGACCCCCTAGTCTCCCTCCGCCTGCTCCAATATGGTGTTAGTAAGTGTTGATGAGGTGTATTCCATAGCTGTGGTAAGCGGGCAGTGCGGGCATCGTCTCGCCTATGCCAGCTGATGCCACCACACTACCCCACTTGCACCCACAGCCCTCAGTGTCTAAGTGCAGTTTAAAATTGGAAGTGGGCACCGGCACTCGGGATGAGGCTGAAAGATCCCCTTGCCAAATACCATTGAATGTGCTCATTCCCAGTGTTTGTGTGGAATGTCATTGGTGGAAGTGTTTAAGGTGCAAATAAAAATTGGGGGGCAGGTTGCCACAGGAATGCGGAAATGGGGTCCATACCCGCACTCCCTGACTTGTCCACCCCCCAAGGTTCCATGTGCATGTTTGTGTGATGCTGGGAACCTCAGGTGTTTTAAGTTCATCTGCGGATGTGGCAGATCTATGAGTCTCTTGTAATAATATTACGTCTGCTTGCACTCTCTTTAGCTGATCAGAAAGCTTTAATCTTTTCTCTCTGGAGCCAGCTCCATGTACGTTCCATGAGACAAACCTTAGTGCATCCATAGATGTGTGTGTGAGTGACTAGAATATGACGCCTTCATGTGAATAAGATGGAATAAGTAACTAAATGCTAAATGATGTTTTTTACCGTTTCTTCGGGTATTTTCATTTGGGTCTGGAGAAAGATTTTTATTGTTTGCTCGTAGTTCTCTGCCCCTCCCGTCTGCTCCAGCAGGGCTGCAAACACCAAATTATCCCTCATGATATGGGCCTGAAGGTCCAAAACCGTCTCCTTCAGAATCTTGTTGTCCTGGGTGACCCACGTCATTCCCTCTTCCAGGGAAGAAACGGACTCCCGCAGAGACATGTTCTCAGCAGCGAGCCGCTCAACCTGCTCTTGAATGAACTCCAAAGATGTTCGGAGGTTCTGAAACTCCTGGTGTAGAACCTCAAGCAGATGAAGTCGCCCCTCAAATCCCAGAAGCCGTTTATCTATAGAATCTAATAATTCCAATATGTCCTTACGGGGAGATGAGGCCTCAGGCGAGTCCTGAGGACGGCTCCTCTTGGTCCCAGATGTTTCGGTCTCAGCTGCTGATCTCTTTGGACCCATAAGGAAAAACTCAAAAACTTTGTCAATATAATTTAGTAAACTTTCTAAATTTTCTCCACTTACATCCAGGTTGAGTGAGTTATACTTACCAGATTATTTTTTGCGTTGTCAGTAAATAAATTAGGCGAAAATGCATCTTAATTGTTTGTGGATGTTTGTTAATGAGCTGCCATCAGCTTCAAGCACTGCCATGTATCCGGTGATCGGCTGTCAGCGCATGGTCAGCCCAGCACATTCTCAGCGCTGGGCTGCACTAATTCAGAGTTAAAGTGATTTGAATGAGTGAGCACATACATGTGTTGATTGCAGTTCCGTGATGACTCCCACCATGTTTGATATAGTTTGTAGCTTTTTTGTAGAAGTTACAAAGGTTTTATTGTATCTAGGGGGCGCTGTCCCAAATTTAGGAAAATATCCCATGGAACAGTTTGTAGGTTGACAGCAATCATTTATGTTTATGTTTATGTTTATGTGCTTAGCAGACGCTTTTACCCAAAGCGACTTACAAATTTTTTTTTTTAATCTATAGGGCATGTTGTGATCTGTGGGGGGAACCGGAGTACCCGGAGAAAACCCACGCATGCATGGGGAGAACACGCAACTCCACGCAGAAAGGCCGCAGCCGAGTTTCAAACCTTCGACCTTCGTGTTGCGAGGCACCAGTTTTAACCACTGCGCCACCATGCAGCCCATGCATCATTTGTGTGCAGTTTGGTGTGAATTGCATTATGCATGTGTTATTCAGGGCCTAATATCTGTCAGGGGGCGGAGCTAAATAGATATCAACCAATGACCACAGGATTGTGTTGGGTGCAACTGTGTGATAACATATAGCAAGTTTGGTGCAGTTGTGACCTCGTCTGTAGGAGTTATTACAGTTTTAAAGTTATGTAGGGGGCGCTGTGGTGATATTATACAACGTTCACTAACTGTTTGGGCCTCATTCGCTAAAGGGCATGATTGTTGATTGCCATTTTGAGTCTCGTGCAGATTGGTGGCTGTTTGTGGAAGTTACAGTCAAACGTAAGGTCACGGCATCACGCCAGAATTCGCCATGGCATCATTTTCAAAACCTGCCAGCACTGGACACCAAGTGACCTCAACTTGTCTACTGCTATTTGCCAGAGATTGCTGGTGATTGGATGAAAGGAGTCCAATAGGGAGCTGTGTAAATAAAGTGGCATGTCAACAGGTCAAAGTTTGAGGCTTAGCCACGCTCACACCTTTCAAGTTATTTAAAATCCGACAGTTGAATTTTCCCCCCTATGTCTTAAGAGTACATAGCAGAAGTTTGAGGGCGACGGGGCATCACTCTCCAAACAACGTGTGCGAAAACCACTAAATCGATTACTTGGACCAAAATGGCCGACTTCCTGTGTGACATTGAACTTGGCTCCAAGAGACTTTTTAGTAGGTCCCGAGGCACTACATTAGTGTACCAAATTTTGTAGTTCTCAGTTAAAGCACGGCTTGAGGCTGACAGTTTTAATGGTCCTAGGGGGCACTATTTCAGAAAGTAGGCCACGCCCTCAGGATTTTTACATCAGATTGTTTGGGGGTCCAGACTAGGATCGCTCACTAGAAGTTTCGTCACGATATCTTTAGAAATGACGAAATGGGAGGCAACTTCGCCGCGCCGCCACAGCCCCGCCGCCACAGCCCCGCCCTCTTTTGAAAATGCCCATAAAGTGACGCCAAGCAACCCCCAATTGTCTTGAGTTGACAGCTACAAATTTGTGGTGATTAAGTGAAATGGGGCGATTTGGGACCTATCACAGTGAAACTTGACCGTTTTGGTCCTGAGGGGGCGGGGCTTATGTGATGTCTTCATCCAACCTTTTATTTAGTTCATGGGTGGATGAGGAATGACCACAGAAATTTTTGTAACTCTCTTCCATTCGGTTATGAAGTTATAGCCATTTATATTTTTTTGGCGAGTAGTTGAACTTTGAGGCCTGGCCCCGCCCCCTCAGAATATATGAAAAGCCAGTTTTATTTTTTTCTATTTGATTGCCCATCCCTTCTGAGCAATTTCCCACAAATTTCGAGACGATCGTGCGAAAAATTGTCGAGTAAATCAATCAGAGGCGGACCCTAAAAACGGCCAAAACGGGTAAAAATTGCCATTTCAACCCAAAATGGCCGACTAAATTAATCACATTTTTAGAATTGTTCAGCCTACAAATAAATTTGTAAATAAAATTTCTTAAGGTAGCTTGTAGGGTGTTCACCCTCACGTTTACAAAAGTCTCCCTTGCACTCGTCTATCTAGGCTTCCTCAGTATCAAACGCAGAGCATCATTATAGGCAACCTGCAGCCCACGGATGCTACATTTATTATAGTTGGTCCATAGGTGGGCCGTGTACAACAGTGTACAATAAGCCTTAAACAAAATTTTCTTTACTTTATCAGAACAAGACCCAAATTTACCAGCGAGTGTATTTCCCCGAGCAAATAACATCCGGCACTGCCTGTACATGTCGTCATCGTCTCTCATGTCCTCTGTGATAATATCGCCAAGATATTTGACTTTCTTGGTGATACTAATCACAGAGTAAGAGAAGTCATTTATGTACAGGTTAAAAAGAAGAGGAGATAGAATGCTGACTCCATTACTGACCTTAAATGGCTCTGGGACACTGTTACCCCATTTTATTTGGAACATTTGCTGACCATACCAATAAACCAAGATGCGTAAGTATCATGGGACACCTCTTTGCTGCAGCTTTATGAATAGTTTCCTGTGGTTAACTCTATCAAATATCTTGGATGTATCAATGAAGCACAAATAGACTGTTATAATAGTTATAGTGTATAGTTATAGTTATAATGTTTTCCGTTTGTATGTTTTAGAGCCTGAGCAGGAAATCATTAATCAGTCAAAGCAATTAACAACACTCACTTCAATCTTTAGTTGTTATTTGTATGTTTATCAAAACCCCTTAAAGTGACTGTGTGTATTTTCCATGGTGATGGGGGCAGTACATACCTAAATCATTGCGAGCTAGCATTACTTTTGTGTTCAAACACGACCTTACCAACGGATGGTCCTTAGGATCAAAAATCCTTGGGAGTGCAACCTCCAGCAAAACAACAAGCACATCAGGCTTCCTTTCATCACTGGCAACAAGTGAAGGGATAAATGTGTAAAACAACAATGTTTAATATTGGTGAAAGTTTTGTAACCCTTTTTTTACAAACCAGTAAATGTGTTTTGTCCTCACAGGCTTCTGTAGAAGGAAACATGGCATCCAATATGGCGTCGCCCAGAGACTTAGACCCGCTCCTATGTATTTTATAACTAATTTTTATGGTTATATGTTGTGAAACAATGCTTTTCAACAACTGCGCATCTTTTTATTCGTTTACAACAACATTTCGATGGATATTTCCAGAGATTAATGGTAAAAACTACACATTGTCACTTTAAAACCTTTTTTTTTTGTTGGTTTGTTTTCACAAGAACTTCAACTTTTTTTACTATTTGTTGGTAAAATTTCAAAATTTTAGTTTGAAAACAATAAATTAAACAAATGTACAAACTGTTGTCTTGACATGCTGACCCACAAACCTGTGTTAACAGAATTTACAACAAACATGTGAACGCATCAGTCGTAATTTTCCTGGTTTGTATCTCTAAGCAAAAATCATGAAAATTAAAACTGAAAACGCTTTTTCCCGCTGTGGCTCAAATAATCAGGATGAAAATGAACGTGGTGTATAGATCTCTAAATAAAAGATATTTTGTAAATTATGTCTTAAATTTTTTCAGCACCATCAATACAAACCGCGGGTTTCTGTTAGTGACTGTCACACCATGCACATGATGGGATAAGCTAAATTTGACCTCACTCAACAAAATTTAACAACTGAATAAAAGATTATTATTCCTTAATTGTCACAAAAATCAAATACTGTGTTTAACATTATAAGTATTTTAAAATGCATTAAAATGTTATAGATGTAATTATCATTAAAGGTGCATAAAATTAAAACTGGAAGCTGGGGACCAGTCCATTAAGTACTGTATTTGTAGATTTGTTTCCAAACACATAATCATGATTATCTATTGTAATGCAATTTCACATTAAAATACTAACTGCAAAGTTTTCATTGTAAAATTAAATTAGCAAGAGATAATTCAAATATAATCCAGAGTTTGGGTTATATAACAAAACTATATACTGCCTGCCAAATGAAGACAAAAATGGCACATTACATCTGTGACGCTACAGTACACAAATCCCTCTAAATAACAAGAATATGTTTATGTTTTTTTTGTTATCAGTTATGGAACAGAAACCTAAATATTATTTAGGAGCATTGATTGACCCCATTCTAAGTAGCTGCCTCTATTTGAGGTGCTATCATCCCAGTATACGCTGACCAGTTGGTCACCCTGCCATCACACCTCTGCTCACTGTAACAATGAAGTCAGTCATGCTGAACAACTGCTGACCCATGAGTTATATTTCAGTGAATGAGGAGAGTCAACAGGATGGTAGAGTGAATACTCTCTCTTGACTGACTAGCTTGTATACAAGCTGAAGGAAAGCTACAGCAAACATGTCCATCTATGATTTTTTTGCTGAGACATTGGAAGGAGAGCAGGTTCCTCTGAGCATCTACAAGGAGAAAGTGCTTCTCATCGTCAACGTGGCCACCTTCTGAGGGTCAACAATAGAGGAGGTAATTCTTCATGAGTGCTGTTGGATTATGTTTGGGCTATTGTTGGAAATGCATAACTGACAACATTTGCCTTTTTCCTGCAGTACCATCGAATGAATGCACTGATGGAAATGTTTGACAACCTCAGCTTCACTGTGTTAGGATTCCCCTGCAACCAGTTTGGTCTTCAGTCACCTGGTAAGCATTTCTTCAGTTAAGGAAATGTTGATGTTGTGCTGTAAATGGTAGTACTGAGGATTATTCCTCCATCACCTATGTTTTCGTTTACGAGCTATTTAGTTTCATTTTAAAAAATTCAATACATAACTTTTGACGCAATAAAAGAAAGATAAAACCACTGGACTGAAGTTATTTTGGAGAACAAAAATGACCTCAAAAGACTTGATATTTTTTTAATTAAAAAAAATTATACTTGAACAATTTGCTACTTTTTTGTCCATGATAGAAGTTAAACATTTGTTTTAACTTTAACTTAGCATGTTTTATACAAAGCCCATTTTTTTCTATTTCTATATTATATTGGAACTGCATGCATACAAAATAACATTTTTTGCATTTTTCCTTTCAGAGGGTAATCATGAAATGCTCGATATTCTGAAGTATGTGAGACCCGGTGGTGGGTTTGTACCAAAGTTTCCTGTCTTTTCAAAGGTTGAGGTAAACGGATTAAATGAAGAACCTCTTTTCACTTATCTAAAGGTAATATTGTGCATTTTACAAGGACTTTTAACTAAAAGAGTCATAAGATTGAAGATTGTCTCTACCTCTTCTTGTTCTCAACAGGAATCGCTCCCATTTGTGAATCCTGTCATAGGAGACATTAAGAAGTTCTACTGGTCTCCGATTAAAGTCAATGACATTAGATGGAATTTTGAGAAGTTTCTAATTAATGCAGATGGTGTACCATTCAAGAGGTAAAACCATCAAAAACAGACTAAGAAACTTAAGTGCATTGTATTTAAAAATGTCTCTTCCTGTTGCTGCAGGTACGAACTTCACTGCCCGATTGAGACAGTGGAGAAGGACATTACAACACTCCTCTGATAGATCATGCTTGATCTTTCACTGGTGGCGGAATGATGATCCCTCAGTCAATGCACATATGTACCTGAGCCGGATCGGATGTGAAGAGAGACATTTGTTGGAGCTTTGGTGCATTCACTCTGAGAACAAGTCCTCTTTAGCCACCTGAGGAGTTTCAGTGTTTCATATTTCTTGCAAATAAGCAAAGATCTTCTGCTCAAAATAAAAATAAACACTATTGGAAATAATATTGTGATTATTTTGGTCATCTTTGACAGTTTAGTTGATTGTAACATAATTTAGCACTTACCACCCAGTGGGACTCAGAGGGCTGAAAATGTAAATAAATTATATAATTCTTGAGTGGAAATGGGTGAGATTTACGTACAAGAAAAAAAATAAATGTTTTGATGAGAAGGATTGGCCCTTCCCGCAACCCGTATTTCTGGAGCTGCGCATGCGTTCATTTCATTCTGTATATTTACGCAGCAGCCAGTAAACATGGCCGGTGTTGGTTTCCGAATGTGGGCCAAGGCACTCGCTAAGGGGAGAAGTTCTGGCTTGTCGGCCCTTTTATCGGGATGTAGAGCAGGTCAGTGGGGTTTTATTCATGTGGTCAAGCTGTGCGGTAGCTTTCTCCGAAGATGTTTGTCGTAGCTAATCGTTTGAATCTTTATATGGAGGTAACCTTGACACGCTAACGCTAGCATGTGCTAGTTGATTTGCCGCCACTAGAACATAAAAGTTGCCATATTTTATTCATTCGTTTGGGAATTGAACCTGTTTATCGCTACTTACCATATTTATAAATGGTTTTATCGTTGTTCTAGCCTCCGGTGTATCAAAAGGCAGTCTGCCTGGTCCATACCCAAAGACCCCAGAGGAGAGAGCTGCTGCAGCAAAGAAGTACAATTTGACGGTTCAGGACTACGAACCATATCCCGATAACGGCGAGGGGTAAGCTTATTAGATCCGACACCTTTTCACGTTTTGCTGTGTAACTCTTTTTTTCCGCATTATTCATTGCATATAAAGAAAGCCCGAGTGCATCTATGTCTGTATTTTCGTGAATAACAAAACTTGTGTTTAAAACCAAATGCCATCTTTTTGTTTTTATAGCTTCGGTGACTACCCAAAACTACCAGACAGGTCCCAGCAAGAGAGAGACCCCTGGTACCAGTGGGACCACCCTGACCTGAGGAGGAACTGGGCTGAGCCGGTAAGAACTTCAGGGTGTTGTTGACTTTTTCATCAAATAAATGTTACAAAAAATCAAACAACGCAAATGGTAGGCTGACACAATGTATTGATCAAAACTTTAAATATGTCTAGTGAAAAATGTATGTATAACTTCTTTTTATTGAACGTTTCAAAAGGATTGCTTCCATATAATTGTTTATACTAGAGGTCGACCAATATTGATTTTTCTATTGCCAATACCAATGATGATCAGTAGAGGTCATGGTCAGGCGATGGCAGATATTTGCTGCTTATGTTTTGGGCCGATTTTCATATCTGATATTTAGATGTTTTTCATCTTTCTTTCATGCTAAAATGTCACTAATAACATCAGTTGATGCACAACATTTCTGAAGCTGAATCCGTTTTTGAACACTGAATTTAATCTATGTTGAATTTAAATTCTGTGCACTGCTCAGTGTTAAAATCGAAACTGGTACATGAAAGTTCATTTTAGTTGGAAAGTAACTTTTTAGAGAATTTAAGTTGCAGTTGTTTTTTATGAACGTAAATATACATTTTAATTAAATTCTGCAGTAGCACCGGGCTGGTCAGGGACGTGCCTAACTTTAAATGAACTCCACTACATGTATGTTGGTCGATACAGATATCTAAAAAACGGTAAATATCGACCGACCGATATATCAAGTGAAACGTCGTCAACTGGATTGTGGTCTGCTGCTATCAATATGAAAACAGAACACATAAAAAGCTCAATAATATATATTAAATTGGTGTTCCCTCTTTCCCCAGCTGATATGTATAGTTAATAAATATTTTATGGAACAAAATTTGACTAACATTTCATTCACATTTTAGGTTTGTATTAAAATCGCCCATCCTAGCCAAACTAGTCATCCTAGCGGGCTGCCAGGCTTATAAAGCGCTGGGGGAAACCCTGAAGTTTCTGTCTTTGCTGGTTTCTCTATTTTCCTCCACAGCACCTAGATCGCCACACAGTGCGCCAGTAAAATGTGTTCAGACTGTGGAGCTTCGAATCAGTAAAAAAGAATCGAGGAATTTAATGAATCGAACCATTCGATGATTTATTTCAGCCCTACATATATCAGCCATCAGCTGACCGTTACCTCTAGTTATCGGTATCAGCATTACAAAAAACCCATATTGAGCCATTTCTAGTATAAAGTCTTACTTGTTTGCAGAGCGAGATCCAGTTTTTTTTTTTTTTTTATTATTTTAATTTATTTTGTTTCTATGATGAACTATGTTTTGGCTTCTGTAAGAAAAGTTTATTGCCACATTTTAATTTACTGCCATTATGTGCTTTTTACTACAGCAATAGTAATGGATTATTAGAGATGCAGGATTATATTTTAAACATTATTGCATCTCATATCTAAACCTTGAATTTGCTTAATTTTTAAAATTCCTTGGTTATTTGTATAATCTGGTAATTAGTCTTATTATAATTATAATATTGTTTTTTTTCTGTGTTTGGCTCGCTCTGGTTACTCTGATATGTTGCTTCTCTAAAAGCTGTTTAATGCCTTCATAAATAGTTGATTGAATAATTATTTTAATTATTATACTTTTGTTTCTAATAACAGTAAAAAATTGTGTTTGTTGCTTTTTAGATGCACTGGGACTTTGACATGTTCATCAGAAATCGTGTCGATACCTCACCCAGCCCAGTGCCGTGGTCCACAATGTGCAAGCATCTGTTTGGTTTCATCGGATTCATGTTGTTCATGTTCTATGTGGGGGCAAAATTCCCATGCTACCAACCTGTTGTAAGTATTCAAACCAAAGCGAGAAAATGTATTTCTTTCTAATTTAACTCCTTAGTTTTATCATGCAGGCCCAGGAATATTATCAACACCACACAAAATACAATATGTGCTACTACTTTTGAGTCACTAAATTTTGCAGACTTTTTTTTAATAAGTCATACATTTTGTCCCTATGCATTTGTTATGCTAAGTTGGGTTCTTCCCCAAAGTAACAAAGAGTTTTAAAATATTAAATAATTTAGCACCTTAGAAGAAAGTTTTTATGTGCCGTCATCCACCATCACTGTTTTGCTGGTGGTGTACTAATGGGAATAATGAGGGTTGGGTAGCAATATATTTTAGGAGCACGCAAAAATAAACTGCCAAAATAATTTTGCACTTACAGGTGGTGAGGCCCATCCTTAAGGATGGAGTGAGATCCATTTAGGAAAGTTTAATGAGTAGAGTTGGTGTTTATTTGTATCTTATGAAGCTTGTTACGGTTGTGTGTAAATTGGGTAGGGCTGATTTTCTAAATGTCTTGGTGAGTTGTTTATGTATGCATGTCCTACTGGGAGTAGGCATCGAGACAGCCACAGGAATTGCTGGTCAAATTATATTTAACTGCCTGCTTGTGAATACCTCAGTGTCATCCTGAAAGAGGTACCTGGGAAGAGGGATGTTTGAGGATCTTTGTTTAGACTGTTTACCTCAATTTCTTCCTGGACGAATAAAAAAAAATACAAATAGGTCTACAAGGTGTATTAAAATGCTACCTTTTGTGTTGCACATCTTATGCAGAAAAATGTCTCAATTTTCTTTACTTATTGTTACTTATATTTCGGTTTCAGGCTCCAAAGCAGTATCCCTACAACGACCTGTACTTGGAGAGGGGAGGAGATCCTGAAAAACAACCTGAGGAAATCAAACATTATGAAATCTAATACCTAAAATACAAACTTACTTGTGTATATATTTCTGGGAAGAATAAAGACTAATGTTAACTGTATTATTGTTTGTGTGGCTTTCTTATTTGAAAATTCAGAAGTTACCAAAAGGATTTATTGTTGCACAAAATAAAAACAAATGTTGTGAATCTAATTGAAATTCTAAGAAAAATAAGTTTTCTCGTCTATGTATGGGTTTATCATAGTTTCATGTATTTATGTTGGGAAATTGTTAGGGGGTATTGAGGTTACGTTGGACCGCTTTCTGATGAAAAATGTCCATGTAGGCTTCCGTAGTCCAGTGACAACACGACAGAAACCCTTTGGTCTGAGCAGCTAGCTCGGCTGATAAGCAGCAGTGGAGCTTGTAAATGCGTACGGACAAGTTGAGATACACAAAGCGTACGTAAGTAGATTTATACAATATGATTTTTTTTCCACGTATGGCTTTAAAATTCCCTTGTGAGTGGTATAGTTTTCTGTTTTAAAACTTTGACAGGGTGGTGGCTGCTGATTAGCTTAGTAGCTATGGGCTCCGGATATGCACTGGAATCAAAACTGCCAGTTGTTGACCCGTAGACCCATATTCGTTTTTAAGCTGTGGTCAACATACATCATTTTAATGTTGGAATTAAAGGACTGGCCCATTGAGTGCTGTTAGATTTCCTTTGTAAAATGTAATTTCGTCAGAAAGGCTAACGCTCTCTGGTTGTCATTCTTGCGAGATGCTAGCTGTTTAGCTGCTTGTCATACTAGCTGAAATACATTAATTTAACAACATCCTGGCTACTCGTTCAATGTCAGTTACATTATTGATAACCAAGTTTGTTTAATTTAAATGCAGTTATCCTATAAAGGTTGTTATAAAACGGGTTTTACTCAAGTCCATTCGATTTGACTGTTATAGGTAATCCAGTGTCAGGTATTAGTCGGAGTCAGTTCGGTTGAAAGTGTTTGAGTCAAGTTAGAAACGGCACCAATCTAGGACATGTATGTTTTATACGATTTAAATATAATTATTATTGTGTTTATGATCTTAATTAACAGCCTCTGAGTTCGTTTCATTACGCTTGGTATTGATTAGTGATATTTTATTTACTTATGTGCTAGCCTGAATAAAACATTTTGTTCTCCCATGTGGGTCAAAACATGCTATGGGTGACAGTTTAAAACTGAATCTGAAAAGCTACTAACAGTTTTCTCACTAATCAAGCATAATGGCATTGTGTGGTGGTCGTTCATTCGTCCAGGATCTTGAACACCTGTAGAGGAAGATGAGGCTGAAGGAAATCCAGAGGACTGCCCACCAGGCGTGGAGTCCTGCTGGACACCATCCCATCCGCCTGGCCTTAGGAACGTCAGCACAACAGCTTGATGCTTCCTTCAACACTACAGCTGCCATAGAGATATTTGAGATGGATTTTGCTGACCCCTCTCTGGAGATGCACCTCAAAGGATCATTACCCACTACTAACAGGTAATACATCAAGTCAAGTTTCTTTGTGAATTAATGAGGCACAATACTGCTCCCATAATTACCAATAAAGTATTAAAATAAACAAGTTTTACCAAACGTCTAACAAATATGAATTCATATACATATGATCTCAATAAAAAAATAATCATATACATCTTTGTTAGTTTTGTAGTTTTCTGTTCTGTTTATTTTATTTATAAGCAGTATTGATAGAAATTAGCCCCTGAACATTTTGTAGTACGCAGACCTCCGCAACATTGTCCAAGGTCATTATTTTTGCTCTGCTCCATAGGTTGCATAGTATTGTATGGGTAAATTTCGGAATGGGAGCTGATTGTACAGGAGGGAGACTCGTTGGTGGGAGTGAAAATGGCTCGCTGACTGTGTATAACCCAGAGGCCATAATTAGTTCTGGAGCAGATGCGGTGGTTGGACAGTCTGATAAACACACAGGACCTGTCAGAGCACTCGATTTCAACCCGTTTCAGGTAAAAATCCATAGCAGTCTGTGTCATTGGAGGCGATATATACAAGTCACTAAATTTATAGCATCTGTATTTTTCATCTTAGAGTAATCTTCTTGCATCTGGAGCAATCGATTCAGAGATATACATCTGGGACCTAAACAACTTAAGCAGCCCAATGACACCAGGAACAAAAACACAGGTTAGTAGTACGGGCCGAGAAATCACAAGATTTATTTTTGTCACAGAGACCCAGAGTAGTTTTCACAAAGTACCAGAACCCTCAAAATCAAGCGCTTGTGCCAAAAGTTAATTTTCTGTGTGCACCAGCCATGTTTGCATGACATTTGCATTTGATGATCAGGGTTTTGTTTTGTTGACACAAACAGCTCCTGCCTGTTGTTTCAGCCTGCTGAAGACATCAGTGTTGTGTCCTGGAACCGGCAAGTCCAACACATCCTGGCTTCTGCCAACCCCAGTGGGAAAGCAGTCGTGTGGGACCTGAGGAAGAATGAGCCAATTATAAAGATCAGTGATCACAGCAACAGGGTTGGTGACTTTTTAAATGCAGTTTACATCAGTATTTGGGGCAAAGACGTACGGAGATGGTCGTTCTGAGCCACGAGACTGTATGTTTTTCTGGTGAACATTCCTGCAGGAGTGTGTAAAACCGCTTATTGTTTAATAAAAAAAAAATATATATATATTCAACTTGAAATAGATTGTAATGCTTGATTCCCACATTGATTGTTGTGCTACAGCCATAGGTGGAACTTAGTGATTTCAGTCCATTTTGGGTCCCATCCAGATTCTCTGTGTTTACTTTTTTCTTCTCTCTCACTGCTTCCCTGCTGCTCTATCCCTCATCGTACTCACTTATGCTGCTCCTTGCTCTGTCTCTCCACTTGTCTCTCCCTCACTCATCTCCTCCACTTCAGCCTGTGTACTTGTCTAATATATTAGCAACATTTTAGATTTGTTTCAATCACCAATAGGAACGTTGAGAATATTACACGTATCACGGTACAGATCACTATCTGTCAGAACTTGAGGGAACTGCGTCACAATAAAGAACAATGAGCATCTTCGTCTACCGTTGCCTCAACATCTTCCTCGTGTTCCTCCTTCTTCTTTTGAAAATATTTTAATATACTCACGGCAAAATACTCATAGCGGAAACCCCGCACATGTCATTCAGTTTTACGGTTCCACCTAATTTCTGTTGTCTGGCATATTATCAGCAGTAGCTCAAGAGGTAGAGCGGGTTGTCTATTAAATGAAAGGTTGCATGTTCGATCCCATGTCCGACCAGAGAATGCTGCTGTTGTGTCCTTGTGCAAGACACTTAACTCATCATGCCTGCTGGTGGTGGTCGGAGGGACCAGTGGCACCAGTGTTCGGCAGGCCTCACCTCTGTCAGTGGTCCCCAGGACAGCTGTCGCTACAATGTAGTTTATCACCAATGTGTGAGTGGGTGAATGACTGATTGTGTTGTGAATATCTGATGTGATGAACGGTCATGCCGTATTTAAATTTGCCTTCTACGTCACCGAGTCAACGGAGGTGAGCATTGTGTGTTGACGTTTCTGAGGAGAAGCGCTGACACAAGGGTTCAGGAGTCTGGGCATCCTGTCGAGTTTAGGAATTAAATAAATGGGAGCATGAAAGCAGGAGGAGCTGCTGGAGGGAAGCGTTTCACTGATCTCGGTCTTCGCGGGGGGTCGTTTACAGTTTTTGAAACTGTTTCCAGACCAAAATGGGAAACTAAGCAGGTGTGATCCTGAAATTGTGGAGGAATTGTGATTTCAACTCCAACGTGTGTGACTTCTTGTCTTCTGCGCATGCGGGTTGCTTTGGGGTCATGGAGCGTTCACACTGGTGAGACTTTGATGTCGCATTTCAGTCATAGTGTGAACGGCCACACAAAACAAATCAAGCATCAAGACCTGCAGTATGAACCTAGCCTTAGTGATGTAGTATATTGATATTTTGGACCCTGTGATTTACTTTTAGATGCACTGCTCAGGAATGCTCTGGCACCCTGATGTAGCCACTCAGCTGGTGCTAGCCTCTGAAGATGACCGACTGCCGGTCATCCAGATGTGGGACCTCCGTTTTGCTACATCGCCTCTTAAAGTCCTCGAGAAACACACAAGGTAAGGCTCGGATCATTTACCCGACAGTCGTTCATTTCTTAGTAAAGTTGCACAATGTCTCCAGGTGTCCCACTTTTGCTGTCTCACAGGGGGATTCTGTCCATATCTTGGAGCCAAGCTGACTCTGAGCTTTTGCTGAGTAGTGCCAAAGACAACAGGATCCTCTGCTGGAATCCTAACACTGGAGAGGTGTGTCACCTTCGTTTCTGCTTTCTTAACTTCTTTGAGTTTAAACTTGGCGACTCCGTTGATCTGAACTGGTGTCTCCTTTTATTTTAGGTCATTTATGAGCTTCCAACAACCAACCAGTGGTGTTTTGATGTCCAGTGGTGCCCCAGGAATCCAGCCCTTCTTTCGACCGCGTCATTTGATGGGAGGATCACGGTTTATTCTGTGATGGGAGGAAGTCTGAAAGCTCAGCAGCAAAGCACAGTTGATAAGGTGCCTGGGCTCACCTTGATTAATTTAATGATTCACAAAAATCGTCTCTAAACGGTTATTATTTGTCCACAAGGTGGTGCTGGTGGTCATGATAGCAAAGTGTCTTCTAATTGGTTGATATAGAAAAATCTTGAAATCATTTTGTGGAATGTTTTCAGGCTTTGCTCTATTTATTTATTTTTTTTTTTTGAAAGAGAAAATAATTCTTAATTTTTTTTTTCTGTTGCAAAAGAGACGCTTTTATGAACGTTTTCTATTTTCTGGCTGAATAGATCTCATCCTCGTTTGACACCATGGATCCCTTTGGTACAGGACAGGTACTGCCTCCTCTACAGGTCCCTCAGCCCACTGCGCAGGACACCATAGTTCCTCCCCTGAAGAAGCCACCTAAATGGGTGCGCAGGCCAGTTGGAGCTTCCTTTGCCGTGAGTGTATTGTGATATTGTTTAATATGCATGAAAATAGATAAGTTACTATTTTTTTATGCAGCTAAACTGTTCATGTTGTTTGTCAGTTTGGTGGAAAGCTGATAACCTTTGAGAACACAAAGGTGCCTCCCATGCAGAGCCCACAACCCATCCCCAGGCAAGTGTTTATAAGCCAGGTTTCCACGGAGACAGAGTTTCTTCAGCGCTCCAGGGAACTTCAGGCGACGCTGCAATCGGGTTCTTTCAACAGCTATTGCCAGGCCAAGATTCAGAACGCCAAGTCCGATGCAGAACAGGACATATGGAAGTTCCTTCTGGTAGATCCTGATTTTTACTCTTAAGTCTGTTCCCGGGGTTTGTAAATGTTTCATTAAGCAACCTCCTCTACTCACAGGTGAACTTTGAAGATGAGGCGCGCATAAAGTTCCTTAAACTTTTAGGTTTCAGCAAAGACGAATTGGATAGAAAGGTATTCCATCAGCATTTCATCACTGTGTCAGTCATTAAAGTCCAACCCATTCTGTCTTTTAAGTGTGAAAACGATTTTTATTCAGATTTCTAAATGTTTGGGGAAGAATTTTCAATCCAATGGGTTTGGAGTCGATGCCAAAGACCTTGCAGAGAAGATGCAGCGGCTCACCACTGAGGTCAGCGTTTATCTTCAGAGTTTTCTAGCTGTGATGTTTCTATCTGCTATAACAACACTTTACTGTTTGCAGCGGTCCGATGACACAGCAGCTGATGCTCGAACTTCAGGCTCCGTTTCCCCCTCGGACTTCTTTAGCCCAAAGAAAAGCACCCACTTCCAAATCCCTGTGTCATGTGGTAAAAACCTAGAAAGTTAAAAATACAAGATTTCTATCACGTCTAAGTTGATGCATACAGATCAGAAGGTGTATTTGTGCAGACACGGACGGTTTGATAAGCCAGGCGCTGCTGGTTGGTAACTTCGAGGGAGCCGTGGATCTGTGTCTGAACGACTGTCGCTACGCTGAAGCCATTCTGCTCTCCATCAGTGGAGGGGAAGAGCTTCTGAAGAAGACCCAGCAGAAATACCTCAGCAAGCAGAAGAACAGCATCTCCATGGTGAGCAAAACATCATCGACCACGGGTGAGTTTATCCACAAGGACCTAACGGCTATTATTGGTTTACCCCAACTGCAGCTCATTTCATCGGTGGTGACTCAAAACTGGAGGGACATCGTTGAAAGTTGTGAGTTGGACAACTGGAAGGAAGCTCTTGCCGCTCTGCTGACCTACGCTCATCCTGAAGACTTTGCTGGTTTATGTGGTGAGCTTAACTTTGGCAGCATGTAGATTGTGCTTTGACTTATCTTGCTTCTGGAGAGTAATACAAAAGTAAGTAAATTGTGTTTATATAGCACTTATCACAGACAGAATCACAAAGTGCGCCACATAGGTCAAAACAAAATTAAACAAAGTCATAAAATCATAATGATCTCAACACAGAAATAGATTTACATCAGAAAAAATAAAATCATAAAATTATCATTTTCATTAACAGATGAAAAATGATTACAAATTTGAGTTACAAATAAGAAAACAAAAGATTTAGTTAAAAGCAGCTTTAAATAAAATGGTCTTTAGCTGTTTTTTAAGTGTCCAGACTGTCAGTGCTGCGTAAGGATAAAGGAAGATCATTCCAGAGTCGGGGTGCAAAAGTCTGGAAGGAGCGATCACCTTGACTTTTATAGCTGGTCTTTGGAACTTCTAGAAGGTTCTGGTGTGTGGACCTGAGGGCTCGGGTTGGAGCATAAGGCTTTAACAGTTCAGTAATATAGGGAGGAGCTTGACCATGTAGAGCCCTGAAAGTTATAATCAGGATTCTAAAATGAACTCTAAAGTTAACGGGTAACCAGTGCAGAGACATTAGAATAGGAGTGATGTGTGCTCTTCTGTTTGCTCCAGTTAGGAGCCTCGCTACAGAGTTCTGGACCAACAGAAAGGCGGTCAAGGGCTTTTCTGGTAAAACATGTTAAGAGCGTGTTACAGTAATCTAGACGGGAGGAGATAGAGGCATGGATGACCATTTCAAGTTGATTTTTTGACACCAACCTTCGCAGTTTGGAGATATTTCTTAAGTGATAAAAACCGTTCTGGACCAAAGTTTTTAAGTGGCCTTCAAGAGACATTGATTGGTCAAAGATAACACCCACATTCCTTAAGTTTGTCTTTATGGCACAGGATAAATGACCAAGTTTTAGACTAATCAGGGAAACCATGCTTTCAGGGACAATGATCAGACATTCAGTCTTTTCAGAGTTTAACTGAAGGAAGTTATCTTCTAGCCGGCTGGTGATAGCTGATGGACACTCTAGTAATTCAGTTTGTGGAACTCAGAATCCTTAAAGGAGCAGTACAGCTGAATATCATCTGCATATAGGTGATAAGAGACATTATGAAAAGAACCAAGTATCTGTCCAAGAGGGTGTATGTACAGTAGAAACAACAGTGGACCCAAAACAGAGCCTTGGGGTACCCCACAGAACAGATCAGTAGAATCTGACATGGTTTGGTTTATACAGACACTGTAACTTCTGTTAGAAAGGTACCATCTAAACCAATCTAGAACAGTTCCAGAGATCCCCACCGAGTCACCAAGTCTGTTAATTAAAGTGCTGTGATCAACAGAGTCAAAAGCTGCAGATAGATCTAACAATACTAACAATGTGAACTCCCCGTTGTCTGCAGCCATCATGATGTCACTGGAAACTTTAAGCAAAGCTGTTTCTGTTGAATGCTTTTTACGAAAACCAGACAGGAATTTATCAAAACTGTTGTGCAGTTCCAGAAAAGTAATCAGTTGATCTGCCACAATCTTTTCCAATATTTTATAGATAAAGGGTCATTTAGAAATTTGTCTGTAATTTTTAGGCTGAGATGAGTTCAAACTTGGTTTTTTAAGGATAGTCTCAACAACTGCATGTTTGAAAACAGATGGTACAGAGCCAGATTGTAGGGATAAATTAATCAAATCTACAATGGATGGGCCAATTTGGTCAAACATCCTGATTAGCAAGGTCATAGGGACAGTGTCAAGGGAACATTAGGTTGGTTTCATGTGTTTCTGAATGAGGCAAATGTTCTGGAAATCTACAGGAGTAAAGGCAAACCATGATTGGGAGGAAGGTGGTTGGATGTGTGGGGGGGGAGGGGGGGTTAGGAAGTAGATGGGGTGAAAAACTTGCTGATATTTCTGATTTTATGCTCAAAGAATGCTAGAAAGTTGTTCCAGTCAGACCTCAAGTAAACTGGCATAAGAGGGGCCTGAGGTGAAACAATGTGATTTATGGTGTCAAACAGGATGGAGTTATTTTTGTTTACAGTAATCAGCTGAGCAAAGTAAGGTGCCCTGGAATTTTTCACCATCTCATTCAGAGATATTATCAGTTCTTTAAAGTGCAGCCTGTGACTTTCTAATCTAGTTGACTTCCAAAGCCTCAGCTCTGTGCCATGTCCTTCTGAGACTGTAACTCTGTGACTCTAATTTCCCTCTGGGATTAATAAAGTATCTTTGAATTTGAATGAAATGTTTTTATATTCTCTTGCTAGAAAAAGTGACCTGCTTAACAGGTGCCACGTTATCTAAGACACTGCAGCATTGTTTATCCAATGACTGGATAAACGAGCTTGGATCATCATCCTGAACTAAACTGCTGTCAAATAATCTAGAAAAGCCATCCACTGCTGACTGATTAATGATATGTCTCTTTGATTTTAGGTTGTGAGGGACAGATTCAACATTAGATTGGGCATTTAATAAAATGCAGCTGTGGTCACTCACAAAAACTTCTTCAACATGTAAATGACTGATTTTTAGTCCCAAAGAGAAAACAAGATCTAGAGTGTGGCCCATTTTGTGTGTGGGGTCTGAAACGTGCTGTTCTAAGGTAAAAGACTGTAATAGACATGAACTCTACTGCTGCGCTACAAGTAGGATCATTAATGTGTAATCTCCACCTGTGCTGCTGCTTATTTTAATCCCAGTTTGTATCCAGACTTATCAGTGAGTAACGTTTCATTTGCATTGACAGACACTCTTGGAAGACGGTTAGAACATGAGAGTACAGAAAAGCGCTGCCTGCAGGCCTGTTTGTGCTACATCTGCTCTGGAAACGTTGAAAAGTTGGTGGAGTGTTGGGCCTTGCACAGAGACTGCTCCTCCCCTCTGGGGCTAGAGGTACGAAATCTACAAAAATAATAGAATCCTATACATAATAGGATATCTCTTCAGTAGCAGTTTCACTAAATGTTTGGAAGTGGTGCACTAGTGGCATTTGTGTTTGTTTCAGGATCTGGTTGAAAAAGTAATGTTGCTGCGAAAGTCAATCGAGCGCCTTCGCAACAGCGAGGTAGCCGTCCAGAGCCCCGTCCTGGCTGAGAAGCTAACCTGCTATGCTAGCATCCTGGCTGCAGAGGGCAGCTTATCCACTGCCATGGCCTACCTGCCTGACAACTCATACCAAGTCAGAAACCTCATTTTAAACCATCCTCTCTCTTTTCCTGCCTCATTAAGTTACAATAGTGTGTTTTTTACTGTCTTTTCTCCTCAGCCGGAGATCACGATGCTGAAAGACAGGCTGCTCCATGCTCAGGCTGAGGCCGCTGTCCAGCAGCAGCCTCCAAACTCCAACAGAATTGCCATGCCAGCGGCTAATAAAGTACTTTTAATAAAGTATTTTTGAATTGAATTAAGCCCATTCCTGCTGCTCAGACTGCTGCACCAAACGCACAATTAATCATTTATTGGTTCTAATTATTCACAAATTTCAATAAATCCTTTAAACCTAAACATTTCATTAAGATTTCTTAGCCGCTGTGATTTCATTGCATTATGTTCTTTCTGACTTTAGACTCAGTGCCAGCCCTCTGCTCCAGCTCCGGTGGCTCCACCACAGCAGCCTCGTTTACCATCAGCTTTTCCTCCTCAGCCCTCTCCACCCAACCCAGGGCCCGGTCTGCCCCCGTCCTCTCATGTGATGCCGCCCAGTTCAACCCGTCCTGCCGTAAGACCTTCCTACCCACAACACCCCTCTGTGGCTCCAGGTTTGACCCTTTGCTTTAAAAGTAAACATCTTCTTTTTAAATCTGGTTTAGTTAAATAATTCTTGTGTGTTTTTCAGGTTTTTCTTGTCATCAGCCGTTCCAGCCTCAGCCTGTATCTGCAGCCGGGCCCTTCTCACCCACTGGGCCTTCAGTACCAGCTGCCAATTTATCAGGACCTCAACTGCCACCTTCATTATCAAACCCTGGAGGCATGCCCCCCATGCCCAGTCCCGGGGTGCCACCAACAGGCTTTCTGCCATCTACCTCTTTACCTTCAGGCATCATGCCACCCAGCTCCCAACCAGGGGCTCCAGTTTCAATGTACCAAGGAGGTTTTCCAAACCAGGGGTGTGCTCCTCCAGTGGCGTCCGGCCCCTTTGTTCCTTTTGGATCAGGGTACCCCCTCGGAGGTCCCGGAGCCCCTGCTGTAAATCCCTTCCCATCCTCTGGTGTTGCTCCTCCTCCTTCAGGTACGTGTTGCATCCTGTTACAAGTTCAGTTACTCCAATCTGGTTATTTGTAACAGTTTTAACAATGGTCACAAGTAGATGAAAGTTTAGAGAGTTATCCACCACTGATGCCAGCAGGAATGTGTTTAACGTCCCCTTTAACTTGCAGGATACTTTCCTTGGCTGAATTCCCAGTGTGACTATCCAGGTGACAGGGTCAGGGCTCGGTGTGGAATAGAGAGCATCAGTACCAACAGTGTGGCCAGAAAAACAGAACCTTGAATACCACGAGATCATTTTTTTTTTTTTTTTGGTTTGAGTAATTTTTTTCTAATTGGCCGGCCTTTTTGTTTTTCTGGTTTCCTGGTTGTTGCTTGCGCTGCCCCGTGCCATGCAGGGAAACGTTTAGATTTCAGAGTTGCTTTATTTTAAATGCATCTTTTAAAAACTATAAATACATTTTTTTTCCTTAGGATTATTTAGTCAGACCCTCATTGATGCTGCGTTACTGTAAAAATAGAGCTGAAGTAGAACATGTTACAGCTGTGTTGGCATTTCATCACACGAATATGTCGTTTATGGATCCATGTTTGGGATCTTGTTACTATTAGAGGTTAATTGAACGCTGCTTGAGTATTATATTGTCTATTTGCTTACCTGTTTTTGCTTGAACTGCTAGTTTTAAGCAGTTTTATGGCATGTTTTAGCCTAGTGAACTAGACCAAATTCTTGCTTTGCAAAGTTTAAATAATGTATTTATTTAGCTAGCATGTTTGGACTCATTGTTGCAATGGAGACTAACGTTGGTTCAAATGGACTTATTTCAGCTGTTGTCACACATGAAGACCAAAAGTTAACATTATTTATACTTTTCCTTGTGCACATGATATGAAATGAGTAAAATTCTAAATATTAAAGATGGCGGGCAAGGCAACTCTTTGCTGAGTTGATATTGGAACTAGTTAATAATAATAATAAGACTGAAAATGATCAAATCTATTAGTACATTCCCACCAGACATGCCCTGACATTTGGGTTGGCTTGTACAGCTTTACAGCTGATTTCGTTGCATGTGTGAAAACGGCTTTATTTTTGAGTTTTTAGGCTGTTTAAGTAGTCAAAACCCATTCGTTTCATTCGAGTTTTAATTCTTGTTTTCATTTAGGACTTCAAGAGGGTTGGAATGACCCACCAACAGTAAGGGGTGGACCCAGGAAAAAGAAGGTATCTGTTTTTTTATCAGTCACCACCATCTTTCAGTTTTGTTGCAATGTGTTTTATTTAGTCATTTATTTAGTTAACGAAATCTAAGTAAGTTATATAATTCTATTATTTAAAGGAAAACACGATTTCCTTATGATAAGTGGTGAAAAAACCACTTTTGTTACAGTGAGTTTTTATTAACTTATTCGCTGCCAGCCGCTTTCTGATCGGTAAAGCCCTTCGCTGCCAGCGTTTCTCACCATTTTTACTGCCCACACAGTAAAAAATGCAAATGACGACTTTAGTCGTCATTGGCAGTGAATGAGTTAATGTAACAGCTGAGCTAATATTGAAGTATGTTTGGGGGAATATCTGGTAAAGATCAGAGTGGGGCTGTTTGGCAGGAACAAGCAGCATAGCAGCACTAACAATCAAACATGGTGGTGGAGGTGTGATGGTTTGTAACTGAGTTAAACACAAATGTGTGGGAATTTTGTGTGGAATCTTTTCAGATCGTGAAACGAGACACAAAAGCACAAAAATGTACAGCAAATTTCTTTAAAAAAAAATAATATGCTGATGTGATCCAGTCAAAATTCCAGTCTGGATCATTTAAGATACTTTGGTGAAAACTGGATTAACATTTACCAAACATCAAAGAAGTAAAGCCACATTAGCTGATTTATTTACACTGAAAAAGACATTGACTTAAAATTATTGCTATTAAAAGTAATTTCAGATGAGTGTGAAGCAGCTGAGATGAGAATCAGCCCCTCTAAATCGGAGACCGTGGTCTTGAGTCTGAAAAGGGTAGAATGCCTTCTCCTGGTCAGGGATGAGGTCCTGCCCTTAGTGGAAAAAACCTAAAGACCCAGGACACGCTGGAGGGGTTATGTCTCTCAGCTGCAGGGAACGCCTTGGGATTCTCCTGGAGGAGTTGACTCAAGTGGTTTGGGAGAGGGAAATCTGGGCCTCGGCTTAGGCTGCTGCCCCAGGACCCGACTAGGGCTGTCGCGGTTGAGGAATTCCTCCTGCGGTGATTCAGGGTGGCTTAATATTGCGGTGTGCAATATTATTGCAGCCCTTTTTTTATTGCAGTACTATCTAAACATAATGTTTATACATTTAAAAAAGGTTAAAAATTGCCATGTCTTCTTTTATAACACTTTACTGAATGCAGATCAAAGGGCAGTAACAACACAGATCGCAGTAACGTTTGTTTCTCCGACAGTCAGAGTCCGACTGAACTTAAAAACAACAAAATTCAGGAGAAGGTTAAACGTTTAAATGCAAATTTGGCTGCAGCATCTAACAAATAAGAAACAAGTCCCCATTTTGTTTAGTTGTTTAAAATCAAGCATAAAAAATTACATGTAGTGGGGGGGTGGGGGGGGGCACACTATCATTTCACTTTCACACACACGAATGACGGTGATTTATAGCTCGGTCACGTCCTTGTCACCTACAAGGAAAACCAGCATGATAACTATATACGGTTTGACAGAGGATCTGAGAGGGGTGGCAACATTTCCAGCAACACTGAAAACCCTCTCGGATGGTGCGCTCGTTGCACTAAAACGCACACTTACTTGCGTGCGACTCTGGCGAGCAAAGGGAATCTCTCCCGGTTGTTGCTCCACCATGTCAGGGGGTTTCTTTAGGGTGGATACATTCCTCCTGCAGGTAGCGAGTGAGCTCCAGCTCGGCTCAAATTCTCTTCGGGACGGTTGCAAAAGCAGTGCTTGTCCGGGACTTCAGCAGGTCTCCGAGCGTTTATTATTATTTATTTGCCGCTGGTGGCAGCTCTGTCTCGGCCAAGGACTGGCTGCGCAGCAGCTGACGTACTGAAAACCAAAGTGCTCCTAAAGGAGCAAAGTAACGTTTCGTTTTGATACCAGTGCAGCCATCCTTCTCAACAAGCATCATTGAGTTGAACCAAGTTCAGTAATCGCGGTGGCCCATGATGCAGCGTGGTGGGTTTCTTCATATTGCGATATTTCATTTTTGCGGTTACCGCGACAGCCCTAGACCCAACCCCTGAAAAGAGGAAGAAAATGGATGGATGGTTGCTTAAACAGTTTCTGCAGCAATCAAAAGGAATTTATTTAGTTTTAAAGTCTGTTGCAACAGTTTCTTTATCCATACAGCTTCATTGGCTGCCAGTCAACTTCAGGGTTCATTTCAAGATCCTGGTTCTGGTCTATAGGGCCTTACATGGACAAGCACCATCATACATTGGTGATCTTCTCAGTCCCTACACCCCCAGCAGGTCCCTGAGGTCCAGTGACCAAAGCCTACTGGTTGTGCAGCGCACCAGGCTAAAGACCAAAGGTGACAGATCATTTGCTGCTGTGGCCCCCAGACTCTGGAACTCTCTCCCCCTGAGCCTGAGATCAGTGGACTCAGTGGTCTCCTTTAAAAAGCAGCTGAAATCTCACCTGTTCAAGCTGGTTCATGAGTGACCTTCATCACCACCCTCCTTATTCTGCTCTTTCTACCAACTCCGCCTTTCCCGGGATCCACTGATTTCCCTCTTTCTTATTCATTTAATCTCTCCCTTTCCTTACATTTGTAATCAAAATTTTCATTTTTTTTTTTTCAAATTTCTATTTATTTATTTATTTTGAATAGAATTCTATAAATAGAAGACCAAGTTGCCTGAGAAACTGTTTTTTACTTGTTTGAAATTTGATCAGTCACTCTGAGTTTAACGTGCAGGCTGAACAAAATAGTCTTCTACACCCATCTCCTGCATTAGCTTCTGATAGAAAATAGTCAGGGAAACGGGCAGATTTGAAAAATCTTGACAATTGCACGTCACACTGAAAAATTAACATTCATGGACTCACCCATCTTGGCTCACGACAGGGAAAGCGGTTGTTGGTTTAGCGTCCAGGAAACCGCAGAGGACGTCTTGGCTAGCAGAAGCTAACTGTTAGCATTTGCAACTCCACAACACAGAACTTCTTCAGGCTTGTTTTATTTGTGGAGATACAACATCGATGTTGCAGAGCAAACCGAGTCAGTGATAAGAGTTGTGTCGCTGTTGGCCAATCAGAGGAGAGATGTCCAAATATCAGGAAATAAGTCTCCAAATCCTGTCATGTTCAGCTCAACTTTCTTCTGGCTAATTTCTACTTTCCGAAATGGGAGCGCCAGGGCTTTTTCCCCACATAGATCGACTCACTGAGCATTAATTTATAATCGAGACAACTTTGCATGTGGTGAGGAAACGAGTGAACCTTGTCCTTAAAACCTGCTTGTTTTTTAACTAGTCAAACTCATATTTGATATACTTTCACTAAAGTCTTTATCAACTGATTAAAATAAACTTAATTATTTACACATAGTTATGGTTCTGCACTAATTGGCCTAATTTTCAAAAGATGCAAAGCCTTTAGTGACGTTAACTGTTTATCTCTGTTGATCTGACCTAACAAACATCTTTCTTGTGTAAACAGATGCCTGACAACTACACTCCACCTGCCCCCATCACAGCTCCTGTCATGGGTTTCCCAGCGGAGGCTCCACAGCCCCCCAGCCACACCCAGGTCCCGCCCGGAGCCCCCCAGGAGCCCAGCGTACAGGTTTGTCTTCAACAACGGGCTGCTATCTTAGATTTCAACAGTAAAGCATACCGTGGGAATGGTGTGATACTGTATTTGTGTACTTGTGTTTACCAGCTCCTCCAGCAGCTACCAGCAGAGAGAGTGGAGCAGAGAGAAATCCCAGCTGAGCACATGATCCTCAAAACCACCTTTGATAGCCTGGTGCAGCGCTGCCAGCTCGCAGCAGGAGATCCGGTAGGCTTCGGACACAGAGCATCCTGTCTTTATGGTTGTTGTTGCTAAAAGTTATTAGAAAACAAATTGTGTGTTTTTTAGCAAACAAAAAGGAAGCTCGATGATGCTGGAAAGCGTTTGGGTCATCTGTATGACAAACTGAGAGAGCAGTCGGTAAGGAGTTCTTGAACTATTTGAATTGAACCATTATTGGACCGCAAGGTGCAGCTAGTGCCTAAAAGCATTCAGAAGTTCTGTGAAGATGTCAAAATATAACCGATTGTGTTTAATTTTCAGCTTTCTCATCACATCCTGGATGGCCTTCACGAGATCAGCCGCTGTGTGGCCAGTCAGAACTACCAGCGGGGCCTGGAGGTCCACACTCAGGTGGTCAGCAGCAGCAACTTCAGCGAGATCTCTGCCTTCATGCCTATCCTGAAAGTAGTCATCACTATCGCCAACAAGCTGGGTGTCTAACACCTCGAGGACAGCACACACCCATCTTCAGTGTTATCATATTCTTCTGCGTGTATTTATTTCTTTATGACCTGATGATGAGAATAATCACTGATAAACTTCAGAATGTGGTTCTCATCTGACCATGAATGCTCCTTTTCTGAGACTGATTGAGACAGTGGGGTGGTGTTATTTTTGTGTTTGTGGAGGTCCATCGATGTTGCTGTGATAATTTTACTAAATATAAAAAAAAGAATGTATTTTGAAAGTTATGATTTGGTGTAAATTTAACAAAAAGTAATTGGAGACAAAGCAAGTGTGGTTTGAATCTGTGGCTGTGGTGGTGGTTCATAAACCATGTTACGTCTTACTCCCTTCTCACTGACAGCTGTACAAACGTTTTCATTACATACATGCTGAACTATTACGTCCAGAGCTCACATTTGTAAAAACAATAATAAAAATTGGGTTACGATCAGCTCTGTCATTTTTTTTACTCTACAAACAACGTGTGTGTATTTATTCTGCAAGGTTTCACTAAAGCATCGCGATAAACAACACTGTAAATGAGTGTCTGGGTGTGCTTCTGGTATAGAGCATGGTCATCTGATGAGATGTTGGGAGTTTTGGGACAAAATATTGTAGAGGATTGTAATTGTGACAAGTTCTTAAATATACCCATATAATTATGTTGTACCTTAGCCTTGTAACAGTAGTTTCCCCTTTTGAGATGTGCTTTAGTCTGCGTGTCTCACATAACACGTATGTTCATTTAATCTGGACTGTTAAATTATTCCTGCTCCCTTTTATACGCCACTTCCTTTGCTCTTCTTTTCATGCAGGCAGTGTTGTATCCTTTGGGAACTTTTAAAAACTAGACTAGTTTTGGAATAGATGACTCAGAACTTTAAGGATCCGACCAGCAGGAAAACCGGATTTTTGTAGCTGGTTGTGGCAGCAGAAGGCAGGAGGGTGCCTCGGTGTGCCTGTTCTGGTTGCAAAGATATTTCTAAAATCCATGTTGCTACTTATTTGAGTTTCTTTTTCAAATAAAGTTTTATCTTAAAATATTTGAAGTTTGTAAATTTTAAATTGTTTCTAGTCATTGTGTTACCTCCTTGGAAGAATACCTTCCTATCTGTTCAATTTAAACTGATTATCGTTTAGCAAAAAGTTCCACAGAGTGCAAATCATCTCTGTAGGGTGCTTGAAAATCCTGAAAAGTCGCCTTAAAAGTGCTTGAACTTGTTTTGGGCCAAATTTATTTCATTTTAAATCAAAAAGTGGTTACATTATCCAACCACCTGTAACTGGAAGACAAGACAAACGGCTCTCACCGTTCACTTTGAAAATCCGTTCAAAAGATTCGATTCGTTCATGAACATATTGCCAGCCCATCACAGGAACACAGAAAACACAGGACAAACAAGAACACACACACCTTAGGAACAATGTTGGAGAAACATAGACTGTGGGAGGAAGCCGGAGAGAACCCTCACATGCACATGCAAACTCCATGCAGAAAGACCCCAGGTTGGGATTTGAACCCCGGACCTTCTTTCTACAAGGCAACAGCGCTTGTAACATTAATAAAACTGATACAGTAACAATCTATTGTTTAACCAATTTTTGTCTTAAAATGGATTTAATAATAAATATTGATTCCTGGGGGTGTAAAGTTTGGCTTAAGTTAGATGATTCATTTAAAAAGCTACTTTTCCATATTTAACATGCCTTTTATTTAAGGTTAACGGTGACTGTAAATTTTGATTGTAATCAAATTACTTTTTGATTACATGAGGCTGAGGGTATTCTTCCCATTTTAGACCGTTAAGGCTTCTTCATCCCTTTCCCACATTCAGCTGCTGTACTTGAACGCACCAGAGTGACAAAAACAAACAGCAACTTCCCCCTCTTCCTCTGGATGTGGGCTTATGTCATCACTTTAACCCTGCGGCTGTGAAATGTTAGTAAAGACTGTTAAATTGGAGCGTTTGCTTCACGCGCTTGTCTCTGATTGGCCCAGACGGATCAGAAGTCAGGACCCCGCTGCTGATTGGCCGCTTCTAGTCGCACGCCGCGAGCTGCGCGTGGCGTGAAATTTTCAGGGACGGTTTGAACTGCAGTGACCTCTGCGCGATAATTATGCTACATCACCACACATCACACCACAGCCGGGAACGGACTCGTTCCTGAACGGGATCCGAGTTAACTCGGTTCATCATGAGGCAAAAATGTGCTGACTTGGCACCGGGGTGTGCACACAGAGGAGGCGTGGTCCTGTGAAAGCACTAGTGGGTGTACTGTTTACCCATAAACCCACTTTAACACACACACATGCACACACACACATGCACACCAACCATTTTAAATTAAAAATGTTCTATAACGTCGGCTTATGTTTCTGGTTTTATAAAATACCCAATACTAGCGTGCACTTACGGGATCTTTAAATTACAATAAGATAATGCACCCATCAAATTTTAAATATGTGTTTGGATTTGTTGGTTCAACACTCAACATTTCAACTGATTATAAATAAGAACCGTCTTTTCATAATAAAAATTCTGTATTTTGTTCACACACTGAACCTGGTGGTCTGAAATGAGCTGGGATCAGATCAGCACACTGTAGTCTCACATTCCTCTCTGCCCTGTCTGTGTGAAGCCAGCAGGTGTGAGCTACTGCAGCTGAGGACTGAGAGCTCTAAGCTTAGCAAGGAATCTAAATTACCAAGGCAACTCAGTTTTCCAATATTGATTCTGCATAACTTTATTGCAATTTTTAGGCTGTAAAACTGTACAAAAACAAACAAGACACAACAGGAAACTGTGATAATATTCTCTCTAACTTTTCCATCCATTTTCAGCCACTTATCCGGGGTCGGGTCGCAGGGGCAGCAGCCTAAGCAGGGAGACCCCAGGCTTCCCTCTCCCCAGCCACCTGGGCCAGTCCCTCCGGGGGAATCCCAAGGTGTTCCCTGGCCAGCAGAGAGAAAGGTCTTCCTTTAGGTCTCTTCCCGGTTAGACGTGCCTGGAACACCTCACCAGGAGGAGTCCAGGAGGCATCCTAATCAGATGCCCGAGCCACCTCAACTGGCCCCTCTCGAAGTGGAGGAGTAGCAGATCTACTCAGAGCCCCTCCCAGATGACAGAGCTTCTCACCCTATCTCTAAGGGAGAGCCCAGACACCCTGTGGAGAAAACTCACTTCGGTCCCTTGTATCTGCATTCTCATTCTTTCAGTCACTATCCAAAGCTCATGACCATAGATGGGGGTAGGAACGTAGATCGACCAGTAAATTGGGAGCTTGCTTTCTGGCTCAGCTCTCTCTTCACCACGACAGCCTGCTGGTACAATGCCCGTAACACTGCAGATACAGCACACATCCGCCTGTTGATCTCCAGCTCCATCATTCCCTCACTCATGAGTCATGAACAAGACCTTAAGATACTTAAACTCCTCCACTTGGGGCAGGACCTCATCCATGACCTTAACTTTTACCAGCCTAAAATGCTTTGTTGTAAGAGCCAAATGATGAATTGTATAAGCACCCTCATAATTCAATAACTCTTTGAATAAAATTGGATTTCCATTAGCTTGAAATGCTAAGGGGATACATAGTCTATAGGCTACATCAAATAATGTTCCAATAAAAACACTTTTTTGTCCTAACAGCATTTTGGAATTAATTGTTTTGGAGGCGTAAACCCCATTTTCTGTGTCAGCAGATGGCTTCTTAATTTTTAAATACAGTTAAATCAAAATGGCGGGATCTGTTCAGGCCTATGACTTATCAGAACAACCTGGGCTTTACTGGGAAGATAAACCTTCTGATTGAGATTAAAAGTTTAAGCTGCAAGTAGCTAAATTTGTGTTAGAGGAGGAGGTATTTCACGAATCAAAATGTTACTGAACACAGAGGTGGATTAATCATTATGTGGGCTTGTGTTGCTGGTGGAAACAGTGCAGGAAATAATGGATTTGACTAAATACAAGCACATTTTAGAAACATAATGAAAGCTTTCCAAATTACTAAGCACTGATAAAAGATGGAAACTACAAAAGTATTTGTGCTTTGGACAAGAAACCTTATTAAAATGCCTTTCTCATTCGTCTCACTTCACAACAGCTTCTTGTCGAATGTTCTTGGACGCTGCTGTTGGAACTGACAAATAAATGTAGCTGATTGTGTTGCAGGAGCAGTGCAAAAGTTAAACTGAGAAAAGAATGTTTTTCACCAAACACCAAAGCCAATGTAACCAGAATATCAGCAAGCATCTTTCACATTAAACCTCTAAATAACTAGAATAATCATAGTCTGTGTTTGATAGTGGCTTACTTGCAGCTCAGTGCAAACTTCACACATTAAAAAAAATCCAGGTTAATATGCAGGTGAATTTATGTCAAAACTGCTCACGGAAAAGTTGATAAAGAAAATCATGTAAAACACACAAAAGCAAGAACTGGTGAAGAGATAGTGAGAGTATTGAAAATATTGTGAATTTTATTACAGAATAGCACACAGTTGAGATCTGACATGTTGAAAATGAAAACCTGTTCATCTGTCCGCAGAAGGAAATGTCTAATTTTCATCTCAGAACTTGTTTTCATTTGTTGTGATCTTGTTGAGTTGGCACTGACCTTCCCTCAATCATTTTGTGCAAGTTAAAGCTCACAAATAGACATCAGTACTCGTTGTTAAAATGGTATTTTAGACCATTAAACATGACTTTTCATTTTACAGTCTGGTTATATTGTTATGTTAATAAGAATATTCTTTCAACCGGTCTTTCAGTTTGTAAGAACTCAGAAATCAGATGTCTTCTGACACATTTCTGCTGTAGCTGCATGGATGTGGAAAATGAATGCAGGATATGACTGCTCGATTGAAATAAACAAGTGCTGCATTTGGATATATTTGGCGTATAATATACAGAACTGTCGAATATCAGAGTGCAAATCCTTAAAATTGTTTAAAAAAAGAGGGGGGGTCAAACTAAAGTATTCCATATACTAGAACTTCCAAAGAAACACAAAACATTGATGCACTTATAATTCAAAACTGACAGTCACTTTTGCAGCACATCAAAGAGAAACCAGACCCATCTCTGAAATCACCATAGCAACAAGTCTGATGATCCAAAAGTGACAGAAGAAAAATAGACGCGGTTCAGCCTTGACAGTCACCGACACATCACCTCACCACAACACCTACTACAGTATATCGCCATGCATTTTGTTTTGTAATACCCAGATTAGTCACATGACTGGCCACCGCAGGGATCAATGAGAACCCGGCCGCTGATGTTTGAGGACAACATCTGGGAATGAGCCAGAAAAAGATATATCCCAATTAGGCTATCTTAAATGAAAAAAGGGAATATAAACTTGGAATGATGTGAATATGTCGCTGACTGGAATATTGTTGGCACTATTCTATAATAACTACACAAAAATTAAGCAAATTAAAAAATTGCAAGTTACAGTTTAGATTAAATTGCAGTTTTAATCTAAGGTAAAGGTGGGGCTTGCATTATTCTAATAAAAACTCCATTTGATAATTGCACAGACTAAATTTAGCACATGCTAATCTTTTCTTAGTGCTTTCTAAATATTTGGTTTTGCTGCAGAAGGCAACCATGTCTCACATTGAAGCACACTGCAAAACTCCGTTTCCACACAGTTTTTGTGACACTGCAGTCAGATTATAAGAATAAAACACGGGCTCCCTCACTTTCCTGTTCTTTGCTATACTTCATTATTTAAGCTAGCAGGTTTTCAGTCACAAATAAACCAAGTTACAGGTGCCCATAAAGGTAATGTTCATATTAAAATCACCAGCATGTTAAAAAGGCAGGTTTTCATTTACTAAATCGTTTCAGTGACGTTACTCCATATTTCTTCTTGCTTTCGACTGAATATTTGAGTAACATATAAAAATGTTGGCTACATGTTTCTTTATGAAGAAAGCACATCAAAGTGGCAAAACAGCAAAGATCTGATCTGATCTGAAACATTTCATCAAGACTTTGACGTTAATGAATATTACAAATCTTTATAAAGCATGTTTTTTTTATATCAGTTTGTATAGCTACAGCTAGAAGAACCATAAAGAACAAGCAAAATGTAGTAGAGACCCTCACCGAGCTGACTATACCTCAGGGGATGAGAAATGAATCGCTATAGCGGGTGACTGTTATTCTTCCCGTCTGTTTTCCTGCCTCCGTGACTTCCACAGTTCTTAGCCACTTCGGTGGCTTCCGTCTCCAGTGCGCTGTATCCGAGACCGAACCGCCTCGCGGGACACCCTCTTGCAGTCCCAAGCCAGGCCCAGGAAGCACATGAAGTCGATGAAACAAGTGGTGAGGTTCAGCTTGCAGCCATACTCGCTGGTGGCATAGTCGTAGGGGAACGTGTGGTGATAGTTGTGGAATCCTTCACCTGTAAATAAGGAATCCTGGGTAAGAAATAGAAACTGCATTTTGTGGTGAACTTTTAGTTATCTGTGCTTGAAAGATGCAATCTTGACAGACCTTATGATTCTTGTCAGTATGCTATTAAAGTGGTAGTGTGTAGTTTCCTGGCACTAGGGGGCAGTAGAGACCTTTCAGGGTAGTTTTACTCATATCGTCATGACTGTCACTAGTTTGAAAACATTATGGAAAATGTTTCCTGCGGAGCAGAAAGCATGTGACCTTGGAGTGACTCCTCAGACTTTGATGGTCCTGCAGTTAATGCCATCGAGAGAATGCAGTGCTGATTGTAGTTTTCTGGTCTGCTCGGGGATTCTGCGCCTGCTGATGACGTCATCATACAGCAGCAATACCGCTCGGCCAAATTATATATATATTTTTGTGTGTGTGTGTGTGTGTGTGTGTGTGTGTGTGTGTGTGTGTGTGTGTGTGTGTGTGTAATGTGGTAACGGAACTTCCGTAAGTCGTACGTCCAGCCAGTCCTAGTGTGACGTCAACAGGCACAGGACCCCCGAGCCAGCTAGAAGGAAATACGGCATCTAATTTGGCGTTTCCCAAAGATGCTAGTCCTGCACCCTATGTACATGAGACCTGATTTTTATAGTTATATGTTACAAAGCTGCCCATATTTTTATACAATTGGAGGTAATTTTATTAATTTTCATCGACGGATGGATATTTTCAGAGATTAACAGTAAAAACTACACATTGTCTTTTTAAGGGCCGGCTGTTTCTCTTTCTCTGATGTAATTGAGCTAAAAACCTTTCACACCAGTTGTGTTTTGTTGCCAAGTATGTGTTTGCGTTACGAATGGAGGACCCAGGGACGTGCGGCAGTTCGGCGAGACCGACAACCAGATGGTCCAATGGTTGCTTTTGGTCTGAGTCGTGTTATTGGCGGAGGTTTTTAGACAAATGCAAGAGAACCACTTTCTTTATTTTTTCATTCATTCCCCTTATTTTTCCCTTTTCTTATACAGAAACGATTATGGTAGCAACATCCGGTGAGATATCAGAACTAGCTCATATCCATGAGCATGGTGGGGTTTTGTTTCTAGTAGCGGTTTATTTGAACATTTGAAGAGGATTAAAAAAATTATTAACCCCCAAAAATGTATTTGCATGGCTTGGTAAAACGATGCACTGTTTCGGTGGTACTAACAACCAGAGAAAATTACATTTGTGGCTACAAGAGCGATGTTTGTAACATGCACCCCGGAGTAAGACCACCAGCGCCGATGTAGCTTTTCACCGCCTCCTCGGAGATGAGGAACCCAGAGGGATGTAGCTGAAAAATCCTAACTTAGAAACCACCACAAACTTTATTTGTACATTTGTTTCCTTTTGTTGTGAAAATCCTAGAAAGAGACACCCGCATCCTACTTTGTTGATGCATGACAAAGCTCCGGAGAAGAGACGCTGAGTAGTAAAGCGATTTGACAGCAGTCTCACAAGAACAACTCAACACGATTTTCTGAATAGTTATAATGTAACGTGTGTTTATACTGCTAATGTTAATCTAAAAGTGTCGTCCTGCAGTTGGATGTAGAAACTAAATGTAAAACCCAGGCTAGGTGATGAGGGCTCTACGTCTGCTTTTAAGTAAATAAAATGGAGTCTCACCTCTTTCAACAAAAAATGACCAACTTTGTTACTATGCAGGTACTAATAAGCCTCTGAGCTTTTAACATTGTTTATTGACTCCTAGCTAAGTAGCTAAAAATGCCACTGTATGTTAGCTTTGGCCAGATTTCAAGATCAGCCTCCCACCCTTCTGGTGCAGTAGGCAGATGGAGTGTAGCGGTGTCCCCTTTGAACTGTCACAGCTTGGGTTTACACGTTTTCTGTCTCTAAAAGCCCGTAAACTGAGGATATGCATGAAGGCATCGCATCGTCTCAATGTAAGCTAATGCGGACCGGAAGAGTTTTACATCAAGGGGCCATAAGAATGAGGTGGATAGCTATACTTTGTTAGAACATTGTTAAGCACCATGAAAAAATATTTTAAGCTAACTTGTTTTCCAAATTTGCTATAACAGCTTTAATAGTTGCTTCACCCAGATAATATAATTCGTCTTCTGAACTTCCTCTCATGTAGTTACACATTGTGCCACCCCACCTGCCTGATAGGTGAAGGCCACATCACACCTGTAGAGTCACCTGATCTTGTTCTCCTTTTCACTTACCTGCATCTGCACCACTAAAAAGCCCCTGCAGGAATCCTTTTTTTTTCTCCACTGCGTTTCAAAGTCCATATCACCATTTTCAACTGTTCGACGCACAAAATGCCCCAAAACACACGTCTGCCTGCAGGCTAACTTTGGTACCTTGCTTTTACAACAACGAACGCTTGTTTCCAGACACATAGGTGCATGCATAAAGGGAGATAAAGGGCTTTAGAGATCATTAGTTACACAATGCGAGTTTAAAATCATGAAGCTACTCTTATTTTGAAGGTCTTCATCAAATCCTTCAAAAAGGTGCATTCTCTAATTTCTGCAAAATCATAATTAATTTACATGCAGAAGTTAGACAATTTTTGCACACTTGCTTTAAGTATTAAAATTTTAATCCACACTGCATTTATTATTAAAGCCACTGTGTGCATGGTTGACCAAGCAATACTTCACACTCAATTATGCCTGAAGGTGAAGTTAGACAGAAAGTGACTGTTTAAAAGCAGTATAACACGTCCATATCATGCAGCAGGCAGTAATATGAAACCATATTTAAACGAGTGGCTTAAATTCTGCTGCTGCATTTTTCACATTTGTGCATTTTTCATACCTATAGCGCTGAAAGTGACAAATCTGTTCTCCCGGGGGTTGATGTTCTTGTCATAGGGCCTGTTCCCCCACATGTGAGCCGCACTGTTGACCAGCCAGCTGGCGTTCAGCACCAAAGTGTACCTTAGCAGTGCTGGGACGAAGTACGCCACCCACAGGGACTCCCGCCATAGGTACCAAGGCACAAACATTGGGATAAAAAAGCACATAAGCAGCACAGAAAGCTTGTAATACCTGTTGGAGAGAGGGAGGGTGGGGAGAAGCAGAAGTGGAAACGCTCTTTGAGCTACAGATTTTTTTTTTATTCAATCATTTTCTTGTTGAACCAGAATATCTGCAACAAGTCGAATCATTTATAGCAGTAAAATGAAATAATCTGTAAGTCACGCTACCCACCTCCTTTGGAACATTACGACTTTGTCAGACAGAAGATCTGTGAGCTCTAGCTTGCGCCCCTTTTCAATGACATCAGGATGTTTGCGCACCAGAAGCCAGCCGATGTGAGCGAAGAAGAATCCCCGCCTGGCGTTGTGGGGGTCAGCGTCTGTCTCAGAGTATTTGTGGTGAACCCTGTGGTCTCGAGCCCATTCAAAAATGTCATTCTGTAGTTTGAATTGGAGACAGTCATTTTAGCACATTACTTCCACCATTATAGAAAATGCTTTGACCAGGACTTTGACTATTGGGGGGTCCTACCTCAAAAGCCATGGAGTTGGCAAAAGCAAGAAAGATCCTGAGAGGTAGTGAAGCCTTGTAGGTTCTGTGGCTCCACAGGCGATGAGCTCCTGCAGTTATTCCTAAAGCACTAATCAAAAAACAGAGTACAGCTGTGGAGAGAAAGAAATCAACCATTTAGTTGATGTAGAAGTGGAATGTGGCCTTCATTAATTCTTCTGTGCATTTTTTCTAATCTAAATCATATTTCATACATAATCCAAACACCACAAGATGTGCTACAAATGAGTTTAAAACGTTGCCAGTAACTGTTAGAGTCAATCCTGTTGTTAATTTCAGTCCTCTGAAGAGCTTTCATGAAATTCCCAGTAAGCGGTCTCTATAGGTACGCTCAAATTAATAAACTTAAGGAGTAAAGCTGATTAAATACGGTATCACAGCTCATCAATATCAGCAAACATAAAAATTCAGATGACAGGCTAATTAGACAATGGAAATTTAGAATGCTAAGTAGTCACGCAGAATCTCGCGATATTGGCTGTGACTATAACAGCAATATATCTTCAGACATGGCCGTGGGTTTGTATAGATGTAAAGGGGTAGTCCTCTTTTTCCTGACTGACAGACACTGTGCAGTAGTTTATGTGTTTTCTACTAAATACTCACACCAAAGCAAGGTTAAAGGGGCGGCAGAAGGGATGAGGAAGACGCCATACACAGCTCCTAGATGCAGCAGAGACATCATAATGACATTTCTCCAAACGATGATTGTGGGAGGTTTGGGGCCCTCCTTCTCCTTGTATGTGTGATCAAACGCGTCGTCTCTGGCTGTGTCTGAACCAACATCCCCGTTGCTGGACTTGTGCTGCTGTCTTTTCTCAAGCGTCTCCGTCTCCGTCATTTTGGATGAGTGATGCTGTGAACGCAACAGATCAGGCGGCAGAACGAAACTGTTTGTATTAGACCACCAGGGGATAAACAACGCCGCTCACGGAGAATATGTAAATAATTTTTCAGCTACCAAGTCTGGCAAGGTGCTAGCTGGGGCTGATGTCTGAAAAATAGGATGCTGACTGCAGCTGGAAAACGCAACGTTGCATAACAAGTAAAAAAATAAAAACAAACAAACAAAAGATATTGAGTAACTCACCGAGGATAAGATCAGAGGTGCTGAAGAGGGAAGATGCCGGTCCGGCTGACCCAAAATGACAGTAACCCAGAAAAAGAGCGATAGTCAGATCTGCAGCGAACGCATCAATGAGAGAACGAAGCCCAATGTGCGTCTGACCAATCAGAGCTCAGATGCCGCCTGAAACTCGCGCTCTGATTGGCTGTCTGTTCATCTCCTGTTCACCTTTTATTCTTTCTGTGGCGAGCCAGATGTATATATTTACTTCCTCCGGAGAGCAGCTGCTGCTGTTTTTCTGTCCAGACTTGTTGCCTGAACTAGCTGCAGTCGTTTATTTAATTACGGGTGGATTTATACATATTCATAGCTGGAAAGGGCGGCAATGAGTTCATTTGGTACCTTGGAACAGAATTGGACCTTCACCCTTTCTCAGGCCACGCAGCTCACCTGTAAAAAATAACATCAATTATAAACTCCAATCCATTTGTTCCATTTACAGTAGAGGGTCGTTTAAGAACCTGACTATTTAATGAACTGGAAAAGGTTTATTTAAATATAAACATTTCAGATGCACAGATACGACAAAAATAAACTCAAATAGTTTAATAAACCATCAGGTCTCATCTTAAACCGGGTCAGCGTTCATTTCTAGATTTCCACCATGACCTACATTTGAAACCCACAGTTTGGCTCCATCTACTGGAGGAATGAGAAATGAGAGTCCCTCACCATATAAAATAATATCACCACACCTGACTGACTGAGGCTGTCTGCAGGGCCACGTGGTGTCACCCGGAAGCGGCGGTATTTTTAGCATAACTGCTGCCGCTGATGTCGCTGCTGCCGCTGCTGCGATGGAAGTAAACAAGGACGAAGCGGAGCGCTGCATCGACATCGCGACGGATGCTTTAAACAGCCTAAAGCTGGAAAAGGCGTTAAAGTTCTTGGAGAAGGCGCAGAGACTGTTCCCGACAGAGAAAGCCAGAGGTAGGTGGGGAGGGAGGGAGGATGGATCCAGCAGCATCAGCAGCTGCAGCATCACCTGCATCCCGGAGAGGGCCTGTACGAGACCAGCTATAGCTGGATCTGTAAACAATTAACAGAAGCGTTGCATTAAAATTATACATATTAAATATATTTTATTTTGGAACTGATTATGTTCACTGATTGCTCAAAGATGACCGAAACCAGCCTAATACAGACTAGATGTCCTATTAAAAGAAAAAAGAAGAAATCCTAAAGAGCAGTGCTCCATCATTCTTTAGCGAATATTTTACACATTATCTTTCCTTGTTAAGGTTAAAAAAATGGAATTAAACAGACACACATATAACCCAGAAGAGTCAGAATGTCAAACATGTGTTACGCATGTATCGCTTTTCAGGTGAAACTGGGAAATTAGAATAAAGTCCATTTATATCAGTAAACCAACTTAGACTGAGTGACCATCTAAAGGTTCAGGAACTCTTTACAGGTATTTTGAATTCATAGCTGATTGTGTGTGTGTGTGTGTGTGTGTGTGTGTGTGTGTGTGTGTGTGTGTGTGTGTGTGTGTGTGTGTACTTTATGCATTCGTGCTTCCTAGATGTTTGGTTCAATAAAAATTATTTAATTTTTCATTACAAAATTAATTCTAGCTCCTGTTTTTAGATGCATGTTTAGGTTTAAAGTATGTTTTCTATCTCAGATTTTTTGAAGATTCAATCTTTGAATATTTTAACACACTAAAGGAAGAATATTTGGGAAAAGTGGAGATAAAAATAGCATTTCTGATCACAGAAAAGTCACGTTTATCAATTTTTCTTTTATTTGATTTATTTTTAAAGTTAAATACACGTTTGGGCTCAAACACTCTGCTAATGTGATTTTAAATTATCATTATTATTGTTTTTGATTTATTCCATAACTAGGGGTCAAGATTAAAGAAAACCAGTTTTGAAAAAAATCCATTATTTTTTAAGGTCATGGCATTAAAAGACAAGTATAACACAGCAATGCATTATTTCAGTTTTTTTTTTCAATTTGCAAATTTCTTTTTATTAAATCAGTTTCAAGCTGATTGAATATTTTTTCCATTATGGATTTAAGGGCTTTTGAATTTGGTGTAGAGTTTTTTATTTAATTTTTTTTAATCTGATCATTAAATATGTTTGAACAACTCTGTGTCCATCAGCACTTTTAGATTTACTAGCAAAGAATGGAGCCAATCCTAGACAAGGAGCCCCCGCCGACTTCAGTGGAGCCTCGAGGCCCCAGCAGCGGTGGAACACCAGTGATGATCCCAAACCTGAGGGAAAGCCTCCAGATTACTCCAAACCCTACACTGCAGATCAGCTAGAAGCTGTGAGACGGTACCTGGACCTACTGTTAACATAATCTGGTCTTTATTTGCTAATAGATGCTAATAATGTGTTCTGCACCCAGAATAAAACAATGCAGAGACTTCTATCAAATTCTTGGAGTCCAAAAAGATTCCTCAGAGGAGGATCTGAAGAGATCCTACAGGAAACTGGCTCTAAAGTTCCACCCTGACAAGAATCATGCTCCAGGCGCAACAGAAGCGTTCAAAGGTGATCGCAAAAAGTGCATATATCATGGTCTGCGTCCTGCGTCTCCCTCATGTGTCTCCTTGTGTTCTCCATCCCACTCTAGGTTTCCCTTATGTGTTTCCTTGTGTTCCTCATGTGTCTCCTTGTCTGCATCCCTCCTCATGGGCCTTCTTGTGTTCCCCAGGCCACTCTAGGTTTTTTCCCCCCTTAGGTGTTCCCCCAGGTTTCAGTGTCCCTGTGTGTCCCCAACCCCCTCCAGGCTCTCTAGGTTTCCCTTACGTTTTTCCTTAGACACCTTTTATCATTAGTCTTCTGTTAAGTGTTTTATCTAGTCTGTTTTCTCTCTCTAGTTCATTTTGCTCCCTTCCCCATTTTTTAGGTCTGGTTTCCTCCCCTGCTCCGTTCTGCTCCTCATCTGTTTATTGGTCTCACCTGTGCACAATTCCCTAATCACCCGGCCCTTGTGTATATAACCCTGTCTGCGTCACAGTGTGTTTGTTGGTCCATTGTTTGTGTCAGTGTTGTCTCTAGGTCTCCAGGTCAGCTCTTTAAGTGAGCTCTTTGTCTCGAGGTCTCCAGGTTGTTTCATACTAGGATTTTTGGATTTTTGGTTTTGGCTTCCTGCCCTTTGGATTTACTTTTGGACAGTCGCACCTAATAAAGGATTTTACGTTTATTCCTGCCTCGAGACTCCCTGGTTTTGCATCTTGGGTCCTAACCTCCCCCCTCCCTCCCACTCACAGCGTGACAGCATAAGTCTTGGTATTCGCTGAAGCACGTTGCCTTTTATGTCTGAATTTTAAACATCCACGAGCAAAAATATTATTTTTTTTATTTTAAGTGCTATTTCTTAAAAACATTAATTTTGATGATGTTGGTGGTGTTTTACAGCTATCAGTAATGCCTATGCTGTTCTGAGTAACACTCACAAGAGACGCCAGTACGATCAGTGTGGAGAAGATGGAGAACATCCATCAAATGGTTGCCCAGACAGCAGAAGCTTCGAACCAGACATTTCACCTGAAGACCTCTTCAATATCTTCTTCGGGGGAGGTTATCCATCGAGTTAGTTTTACTGACTACATTGTTTTTCTTTGCTCTTAACATTTCTTATTAGAATGGGTTTGCTAAAAACCAAATGTGCCATGTGCTATTTTAGGTGATGCTCATATGTACTCTAACGGGAGGAGGCACAACCAAAGGCGAGAGAGAAGAGAGCGACCCAGGGATGTGAGTTTATCCCTCCAGAGCTTCTTTGCAGATGATGCAGTTGCCAGTTTCACCAGCAGGAGGCAACATTTAGTTGTTTACAATTTTACCTGCTGCTGAAAGTTTGTATCCAATCCTGGTCGACAAGGTCCCCTATCCCGCATGTTTTAGAGGTTTTTCTGCTCCAACACACCTTATTTATTCAGTGAGTGATTAAATGACTTTTGCAGAGCTTGATGAGCTGCAGAACAGGTAATTCAACCATTGAATCTGGCATGCTTGAGCAGGGAAACAACAAAACTAGCAGATTGGACACCTTTTAGATGTTTTTTTAGGTAACACATTTGTATTTCTGTTTTGCAGGGAGGCCTTGCTCTTTTTGTGCAGGTCATGCCTATCCTCATCCTGGTTATTGTGTCAGCTCTAAGTCAGATAATGGTCAACAGCCCCTCCTACAGTCTCAGCTTCAGGCCGTGAGTGTGACCTGCAAGAGAGGAGAGGAATGAATAACACTGAACAGTCATTCTTCTTAACTGAAGTGCACCTAGACAAAAGATTAGTTTCTGGATTCATGCAACTCAGCAAGCCTAGATCTATTTCACATGGCTTGATTTTTGCACAAACATAGCAAATAACAGTTAAAATAATAAACAGATATGATGCCACACTAGTTATTTCCAAATAATCACAGCACTCTCAGTTTGCTCTATACGTCGGTTTGCTCTTTATGTGGATATTTTTGTTTTAATAACAGGAATAATAGCAAACTAAAACAATAAAATACCATCTAAGTTAAAGCTGCCTAGCTCTTCATCTGATTCATGTTTCACCAATAAAATTTAATTATGTCAAGATGATCTGCATGATGGGACCTCATGTCACTAATATGAGGCGCAGCAGGGCCATGAAAGCAGTTCAAAACTAAAATATTAATGGAAGGTGATATTGTTTTCTTTTGTTTGCCCAAAAGAGCACATAAAGATCAAATGGGACAGGGCCAATTATTGAGCTTTGGGGAACACCACAAGTTAACAAAGATAAACTAAACTTGAATGAATTTAAAGTCTGATCTGTCTGTTTTACACTCTGTTGTGTCTTGTCACAGGTCAGCTGGTTACTCTCAGAAGAGGCTCACTGAGAACCTCAAGGTGCCATATTATGTTGGGGAGCGCTTCTCCAAAGAGTTCACAGGTGTGAATCTGAAAAATGTGGAGCGCTCAGTAGAGGACGATTATATCTCCAATCTTCGCAACAACTGCTGGAAGGAGAAACAGCAAAGTAAGTTTTGTAAATCTTTTGCAAAACATGCAGATACTTTAGCCAGTCACAGGATTTGTTTGTGTGATCTCCCACAGAGGAAGGAATGCTATATAGGGCTCGCTATTTTGGAGACAGCGAGTCATACCAAAGAGCGCAGAGGGCTCGAACGCCAAGTTGTGGCAAGCTCTCTGAGATCACCACCGCTTCACATTAAAAGTAAGTTCACCAGAAGATGTTTAGACCACTTGATTGTTTCAACCCTCTTCAAAAAGTCTAAGGATTTATTCATTTCCCTTCTCACTGTCCAGGTTTCCAAAATCACCACAAAACACAGCTAGCTGTACAAAAGCTTCAAGAGTTTGGAGGCTGGGGATGGCTTAGCAAAACACACACCCTCACCAGAGCCTGGTTGATGAAACCACATCTGTGGAGTCTTAGTTCATTAAATACCTAAATACGTAAATATTGTATAGTTATTATGAAAAGCCATTTATCACATTTTGACGGCCAAGCAAGATGTGGGTTTGGATCGCCTGTAAACGACAGTCTTGACTGGAAAGCCATAAGCTGACAAATATTATTTGACCTTATAGTTACAACTAGTAATGTGGACTCATGTAGCACTTAAAAATACCATAACTAATGCTTCCTTCTTGTCTTAAGCAGCCAGACCTGGAGAATACCTCTTCCATTGACTCCAAATGCACTTTCTATCTATGCAGGAGTTTTGTGCAACCTCAGTTAGACACTTGAACTTTTGATTTGTCATTTCCTGTCACGTATGTGTGAGACAGCAATTAGGAAAACTTGATTTAGCTTTTTTCTCACTGTAGAAGAAGTCCTTAAAGCCCTTTGAGAGGTGTTACTTCACTTCCCAGATACCAAAAACGATGAGATTTTCCTAGCCACCATGTGGGACTACAGCCAGTTGGAGTTAGAGTCTCAGATCTTATCTTAGTGTACAACAACCTTGTCTTTATTACACACACACATGATCAGACTAAGAGGAAATGTAGAGATCTTGCTCACATGTTCCACCTTTTTTTTTACTCCCTGATGAAAATAAAAGCGGATGCTGAAACCTGTTGATTGTGACTCATTGCTGTGAGCAGAACAAACAGAGAGGAGAAAACAAGAGCTTAGTCAGCACAAAGCGTGCTGGTGGGGCCTGACTCAGGCTGGGAGAGCAGGACACATGACAGCGTGCACGTTCGCATTTCCAGAGGAGACGTGCAGCGTTTTGCGTGTGTGTGTCAGGCAGCCACATTCTTCCTCTATAAATACATTCAGCTGGTTTGTGCAGATGTTGCAACACTGCTCTCTGGCATTGACAATTCCTGTTTATTTTCTCTTTTCAATAACATGTTTTGCTCATATTCACAAAGTGACACACTTTAGAGCAGGAGTATTCAAATCTGGCCCGGTATCCAGCACGTTTTAGTGGTTTCTCTGATTCAACACACTTGATTCGCCGGTGCAGCAGCTCATCAGGCTCTGCAGATGCTTGTTAATTATCTGTGAGTTAAAACAAAAACATGCTAGACACCAGCCCTCCAGGCCAGGAATTGAATACTGCTGCTTTAGAGGCTAATTAAAACTGAGCCACAGACATGTTTCATTGATTTAATATACTACTGGCAAAGTTTTCAAATTTGAGACATTTTGCTGGATGAAACTACAAATGTATAATTTCCATTTTTTGTAAAAGTTTGAGGTTTAAGTTATAATTAAGCAATATCACACGAGAGGGAGTGCATTGTTGCTGAATATCAGCACTGGTGTGATTCGGTCGTAGGCACGAGGCCGCAGGCCCAACAGGAAACTGAGACTCAGACAAGGCTGTTGCTAGTCAACGCAAACATTTTCTACAATAACAGTTAGAACGCCTGTGCACAGCAGAGTGATACTGTTTGTAAACAGTCCCAGTGCTGTTATAGTCCAATATCAGCACTCTTGGAAAGTCTCTTGACCAATCAAATCACTCGGTCGGAACTAACTGTTGTATAATACGTTACGTTTAAGTCTGACAATAGTGTTAAAGATCCCCGCAGGGGGAAAGAAATTGTAGTTTCATCAAACGTTTGTTGATGACAGTGCAATAGTTTTATGTATATATATATATATATATATATATATATATATATATATGCATACATACACACAGACACACACACCATTGTGAATATAGCTGTAAAGCCAAACAGCACGCTGCAAAACAAGTGTTTTAAATCATAAGTAGTTTAGAGATGCCCTCTTTCTGCATTTGTATCTCATAGTGGCATCCAAATACTGTAATATCATTAATAAAATAAAATCTGGTGAAAACTTCCCTGTTTAAATATTTTAAAAGGCAAAATTATTTTTTTGTCCATTTGCAGTGTCAAATGCTAATAAGTTGAGCCATTATTCTAAATAATTTCATAATTATAATAGGTTAATTCATTTTTGGTGAGTGCTGAATGCTGATGTGTAAGATTTAACTTAATACTTAAAACACCAGCTGTGATGTTTTTAAGAGATCCTCCTAAAGATCTGAAGAATCTGAGAAACTCAAGCAAAAGTCACCATTGCCTAGAACCACTCTATGCCATAAATGTTCCATGTTCAACCCAGTTGGAGAAATCAAAATCAGCCCTAAATCCAGAATCGCTGCATTTCTGCTATTTGTCTAGAAAAAAATTTCCCCCTCAGTGGAGCTCTTAAAACTAGCCTATACATTTTCTTATTTGCAATTTTGTTGACAAGTCAGCAGTTTCCTCTCTCTCTCTCTCAGACATAAATAACCCACAACTCATTAGGACACAGGTAATGAACACTGCAACATTTGTTTAAAAAATGCAATAATTTATTTGTGAGCAAAAAAAGTACAAAAAAACTGCAATGTGATGAGAAATAGAATATCAAATAAAGTTGAAAGAAATGGGTCCAAACAAGTGTAAAATAAATCCAGTGGCCTTTAAAACCCAGAGCTGGAACATAAACAAGCTCCACTCGACTTTTCCAGGAGTGACTGGGTGATGGAACCGTGTACATTCAATAAATGTGTAAAAAAAAAAACCAACCTTCAAACATTAGATCAATACAGCTAGCTGCCCTTTTGACGTAGTTTCAACAGAAACTGAGGTACGCACTTTACTTGTTAAATGCCCGATGAGGAGATGCAGCATCAGAACGGTTATGCTGTGAAATGTTTAAATGTGATCAACACCTGCATCAGTACCACACACTTTGACTCCTTCACAGTACAAATGAAAGGCTACATCATGATCAAGTCGGTCCTTACTCTAAGGCATCATAAGTTCCAAGGCCCTTCTGAGAGCTTTAACGGTCAGCTCAGACATTACAAGGTTATCGTCACTTCAACATTCCTCAATGAGCAAATCTTCAGAACAATACAGTTTCTTCCTGATCACACGGAAACCGGTACCGAGTTTGATCGCTTGTCTGACTACTGGGGTGGAAGGAGACTTGGAGGTAAACAGTCCTTGAATTTTTGGCCACAGGCCGCCCGACTCTAGCCTCAGCACCAGAGTGAGCTGAAAGGTTGGGACAAGGTAGGGGTCCACAGACAGCTGTCCTATGCTCTCACAGGCTGACCCTTGCTCCACACAGAGGTCAATGAGAGCCCCTCTCAGCCCGCAGGGCTCGCTAGCTGCCAGGTGAAGGAGCTCCTGCCCGATGTGCTCCAGGAGCTTCTCTGGAATGAGCAGTTTGGCACACCTCAAGGCGCAGTCCGAGTCTTTGGCTTCTCTTAGGCTAAGTGCGATAAGGTCCACTACTTCTTTCAGGATGGTCTCCTCCATCGGGTCGTAGAAGAGGTCATCATTAGAGGGACACTGGTCACTTGAGATGTCTGACCCTGGGGAAGAGAAGCAGTGTGTTAAAACTTAATGCATGCCCCTCTCACCTCCCAGGGTTCTGACACGGTTGCATCACTGCTTACCTGATTCAGACAGATCACTTCTGCTGCCATGACTGGACCCCGACTCCATGCTGGTGCTGTTTGTGCTGAAATCTGTTAGTCTTTGGACCAGTTTGCCCCAGGACAGCCTTCTTGGACTGCTGTCCACAGGGGACGGAGGTGTGCTGCCATTGTCCATAGAGGCAAAGACTTCAGGCATGTTTGTCCTGCAGCTGCTGCTGTAATCAGCTGTTCAACAGAGACAAAGGCAGCAAATGAACAACACTGTCCAGTGAAACCCAGTTAAAAGTGGTAATATTGAACATTTAGCTGCGCCAGTGACGTTATACACAGGAAACGTTTGCAGGTAAAGCAATTTACATGCAACAAAGCTTCTTGTTTTTTTTTACTTTAAAGCGAGCTTTACAGACGCATAAAATCAACAAAACGAACGAATATTCGTATCATACTTACAGTTGGTGAGAAAACACGCCTGTTGTGGTTGCTGAAGACAAGTCTTTTGATAGTTATTGTCTGATTTTTGCGTCTGGAATCTTCCACTCCTCCTCCTGCCCTTTTCCCAGCTGTCACTCTCTGCGGCGCAGTCTGGCGACCCGCAACAATGTTTATATAGTACGAGAAGAAGCCCCGCCCACCCATGCCTCAGCAGCCAATCAAAAAGGTGGGCACGGCATCTACGCTGAATCTTGCCTGGTAACATGCCAGCAGAGAGGAGAGACAAACAGGAGAAAACGGGGGTGTGGGGGCTGAAAAGCAGAGCCCACTGTAGTGGAAATGTACAGGGACTTGTCTGGGCTTGCAGGCATTCAGTCACGTTTCTTTGTTTCGCTTCCAAAATAAATACGACACAATAAATATTGTTCTGCAGTTTGTGCATTCAGTCATGAAAGGGTGGAATAAAGTCTAACCAGTCCTTATCCCGACCAGGCTGGTTCAAGTATTGCAGTGTACATTACGTCACCTGTTTTTTCTCCCAACCATTACATCAGATTTTTTATCTGCTTCGCAGAGATGAAAACACACAATGAGCTGCATGAAGCTACAAACTCAACCAGAAAGAAATGAACTAAATGTTTCACTTGCATCATGGTTTTCTGGGCCTATCCATGTAGTTGTCCACAAAAGAACAACAAACGCTTAAATTAAGATTTCTGGGTTGTTTGAAAATCCCACAATGGATGTGTGCAGGAAAAAAATACGCTGCTGAAAAACATTTTCTTTGATTTTGTTTTTAATGTCATCAAACCAAAACGTGTGCAAATGTTTAAATGCACAAACCCATCTTTATAGTAGATTCTGATACTGGTAGTCAATCCATCCAAATGAAATTATATATGTGTGTGTGTGTATGTGTATATATATATATATATATATATATATATATATATATATATATATATATATATATATATATATATATATATATATATATACACACACACACACATATATATATATATATAAATCTTCTCCCTGGGCTGCCACCTTACCATGGTGGAGGGGTTTGAGTGTCTCAATGATCCTAGGAGCTAAGTTGCCTGAGGCTTTCTGCCTCTGGTAGGGTCACCCATGGCAAACAGGTCCTAGGTGAGGGATCAGACAAAGAGCAGCCCGGAGACCTCTTATGATGAATTGTATAAATGGAAATCGTGCTCCCTCGTCCGGACGTGGGTCACCAGGGCCCCCCTCTGGAGCCAGGCCTCGAGGTGGGGCACGTTGGCGAGCGCGTGGTGGCCGGGCTTTCACCCATGGAGCCCGGCCGGGCACAGCCCGAACAGCAAACATGGGTCCCCCTTCCCATAGGCTCACCACTCATGGGAGGGGCCAAAGGGGTCGGGTGCAGTGTGTGATGGGTGGTAGTTGAGGGCGGGGACCTTGGCAGTCTGATCCTCGGCTACAGAAGCTGGATCTTGGCACATGGAATGTCACCTCTCTGGTGGGGAAGGAGCCTGAGTTGGTGTGCAAGGTTGAGAGGTTCCGACTAGATGTAGTGGGACTCACCTCAATGCATGGCTCTGGAACCAGTTTCCTTGAGAGGGGTTGGACTTTCTACCACTCTGGAGTTGCTCCCACTGAGAGGCGCCAAGCAGGGTTGGGCATACTAGTTGGCCCCCATCTTGGTGCCTGTACATTGGGGTTTACCTCAGTGAATGAGAGGGTAGCCTCCCTCTGCCTATGTGTGGGGGGACGGGTTCTGACTGTGGTCTGTGATTATGCACCAAACTACAGTTCAGACTACCCACCCATTTTGGAGACCTTGGGGGGGGGGGGGGGGGGGGGGCTGGAAAACGCTCCTTCCGGTGACTCCCTTGTTCTGCTGGGGGACTTTAATGCTCACATAAGCAATGACAGTGAGACCTGGAGAGGTGTGGTTGGGAGGAACGGCCCCCTGATATAAATTTGAGTGGTGCTTTGTTATTGGACTTCTGTGCCAGTCATGGATTGTCCATAATGAACACCATGTTCAGACATAAAGGTGTCCATATGTGCTCTTGGCACCAGGATACCTTAGGCCGCAGCTCGATGATCGACTTTGTTGTTGTTTCAACTGACTTGCGGCCGCATGTCACTCGGGTGAAGAGAGGGGCGGAGCTGTTAACTGACCACTACCTGGTGGTGAGTTGGCTCAGATGGTGGGGGAGGATGCCGGTCAGACCAGGCAGGCCCAAACGTATTACGAGGGTCTGCTGGGAACATCTGGCAGAGTCTCCTGTCAGAAGGAGCTTCAATTCCCACCTCCGACAGAAATTCCAAAATGTTCCGGGGGAGGCGGGGAACATTGAGTTTGAATGGACCCTGTTCTGTGCCTCCATTGTTGAGGCGGCAGACCGGAGCTGTGGTCGCAGGGTCGTCGGTGCCTGTCGTGGTGGCAACCCCCAAACCTGCTGGTGGACACCGGTGGTTAGGGATGCTGCCAAGCTGAACAAAGAGTCCTGTCAGGTCTTTTTGGTCTGTGGGACTCCAGAGGCAGCTGATGAGTACTGGCAATCCAAGCGGAACGCGGCTCGGGTGGTCGCCAAGGTAAAAACCCGGTGAGACCATGGAGCAAGACCTCCATATGGCATCGAGGAGATTCTGGTCCACCATCCGGTGCCTCGGGGGGGAGAGCAGTGCCCTACCAACACTGTCTATAATGAGGACGGTGTGCCGCTGACCTCTACTCAGGAAGTTGTGGATCGGTGGGCAGAATACTTCCAAGACCTCCTCAATCCCACTGACACGTCTTCCAGTGAGGAAGCAGAGTCTGGGGACTCTGGGTTGGCCTCTCAAATCTCTGGTGCTGAGGTCACTGAGGTGGATAAAAAGCTCCTCTGTGGCAAGACTCCAGGGGTGGATGAGATCTGCCCGGAGTTCCTTAAGGCTCTGGATGTTGTGGGGCTGTGTTGGCTGACACCGCTCTGCAATATCGCGTGGACATCGGGGGCAGTCCCACTGGACTGGCAGACTGGGGTGGTGGTCCCCTTATTTAAAAAGGGGGACCGCAGGGTGTGTTCCAACTACAGGGGGATCACACTCTTGAGCCTTCCTGATAAGGTCTACTCAGGGGTTCTGGAGAGGAGGGTCCATCGGATTGTTGAACCTCAGATTCAGGAGGAGCAATGTGGTTTTCATCCTGGCCGTGGAACACTGGACCAGCTCCATACCCTTAGGGGCATCCTGGAGGGTGCGTGGGAATTTGCCCAACCAGTCTACATGTGTTTTGTGGATTTGGAGAAGGCGTTTGACCGCGTCCCTCGGGGGGCCCTTTGGGGGGTACTTTGGGAGTATTGTGTACCAGGCCCTCTGATACGGGCTGTTAGGTCCCTGTATGATTGGTGTCAGAGCTTGGTCCGCATTGCCAGTAGTAAGTTGGCTCGTTCCCAGTGAGAGTTGGACTCTGCCAAGGCTGTCTTTTGTCACCGATTCTGTTCATAACCTTTATGGACAGGATTTCTAGGTGCAGTCAAGGTGTGGAGGGCATCCGTTTTGGTGGCCTGAGGATCAGGTCTCTGCTTTTTGCAGATGATTTGGTCCTGTTGGCTTCATCAGAACGTGATCTTCAGCTTTCGCAGGAGCAGTTCGCAGCAATGTGAAGCAGCTGGGATGAGAATCAGCTCCTCTAAATCTGAGATCATGGTCTTGATTCGGAAAAGGGTAGAATGTCTTCCATTCAATTCAATTCAAAAGTACTTTATTAATCCCAGAGGGAAATTGTTTCTCCGGGTCAGGGATGAGGTCCTGCCCCAAGTGGAAGAGTTTAAGTATCTCTGGGTCTTGTTCACGAGTGAGGGAAAACTGGAGCGTGAGATAAGATAGGCGGATTGGTGCTGCATCTGCAGTGATGCGGGCGTTGTACCGGTCTGTCATGGTGAAGAGAGACCTGAGTCAGAAGGCGAAGCTCTCGATTTACCAGTCGATCTACGTTCCTACCCTCACCTATGGTCATGAGCTTTGGGTAGTGACTGAAAGAACGAGATCGCGGATACAAGCGGCCAAAATGAGTTTTCTCCGAAGAGTGGCTGGGCTCTCTCCCTTAGAGATATGGTACGAAGCTCGGTCATTCGGGAGGGGCTTGAAGTAGACCCGCTGCTCCTCCACATCAAGAGGAGCCAGTTGAAGTGGCTCGGGCATCTGGATTAGGATGCCTCCTGGTGAGGTTTTACGGGCACGTCCAACCAGGAGGAGACCTAAAGGTAGACCCAGGACATGTTGGAGGGACTATGTCTCTCACCTGGCCAGGGAACGCCTTGGGATCCCCAGAGGAGCTGGCACAAGTGGCTGGGGAGAGGGAAGTCTGGGCCTCTCGCCTTAGGCAACTGCCCCCATGACCCGACTCCGGATAAGCAGATGAAAATGGATGGATGGACGTATATATATATTTGTTTTTCTTGGGACCATGATGCATCCATTAAAGTTAGATCACAGAAGAAAGAAAGCGGATTTATGCTGCACTTCTGCACACATGTAGGTGTGAAATAGCATGCACTTTGTAGGAGAGGAACCGAAAGTCACAAACATGTGCAAGCACAGCTCGTTCTGGTAGGGATGGTTTGAATTAGAAACTACTTTTGCTAACTACTTTAGGAACATAGCTAACCCTGACCCTTTAACAACGTTTTATTAAGCTAAAATATTTTCCCAAGACTCTGAATTGTATAAAAACACCAAAAAGCAACGACTCAGAAAGCTGTCAGCTCTGAAAAAGGCAGTTTGACAACAAAACTATTAACCTCTGAAGTTTAAGCTTGGTAAAAAAAAAAGAAAAATAAGGAAATCCAACCTCCATCTGGAGGCGTGTTCCACTTAGATCACATTTTACACCCAGTACAGTACACTCTGTTCTTCCCAGCCTACATTTGTATAAAATCACTCATCTACTGATTAGAACATCTGATCTACGCACTTCCTCAATGCCAACCAAGATGAAAACAACCACACTAATATATATATATATTTGAAACTTAGAGAACAGTGAAACTGACACAAGTAAAACAAACAGCCACTAATGTGAAGAATGTACAACTATTTATTAAAGCTCTCTTTGTTTTGCTCCAAGTGGTGACGAGGACCGATGGCGAAAGGAGGCTGAGCAGGCAGCAGGTTTTCAAATTTTTGAGCTACAGAGCAGCCAAGTGGAAACACAATGCTTCACTTGAAATGATTTACTGTCACAATTGTTACGTTACTTAACTTTGAGGCTAAGAACAGCTTTGGACCTCCAAAGGCCTGAAGCAGATGGAAAATCTGTCATAATAACCTGCTACATTTTTATTATTAAAAAATTTCAAGCAACAACTTTTGTTGGGTTTTAATGACAAGTTAAAAAAGTCAAAACGTTTATGACACATTATTTATGAAATTAAAAGAAAAACATTTATTTCCTTTTGTGTTTTCATTTTAGTTAGCAGATTTTTTTAACTAAAGGCAGCTGGAGGTCTTTATTTAAGAAGGCGTGAATCCCAGTAGCTGTTCTATGGGCTTGTACCGCCACTCATCCGCATCCAGCTCCTCCACTAGGCTCGCAAGTTTCTCCATCCTAGATGCTTGTTGATCTAAACACACACACACACACACACACACACACACACACACACACACACACACACACACACACACACACACACACACACACACACACACACACACACACCTTCATTATTCAGATGAAACCAATGCTGAAACGGATGACAGAAATGTTTGACTAACCTTGTTTAACTTGTTTCAGGGTTGAAGCTACTTGATAGCTGAACACAGACTCACACAAAAATCTGTCAGAGCCATCTAAAAATACAAAAAACAGAACCTGTTTAAAAGAATTGGGGCTTCATGGGAAGTACAGATGTTCCAAAAATTAGTTCTGATCGAGCAGCCAAGCTGACAACTACTCAAATGGCACCAGCTCCAAAGGCGCTTCAAATTATTTACAAATTTTTGCAGCAGATTTTATAACTAATAAACTGCCATGAATTTGAAAATGCATGGGTATTCCAGCAGAATAATTATGAAAGTCCCCACCACAGTGGCAGCCAACCACCACAGATACCTATGTAAACAACGGTGTAATGGTAAATTTATGTTGGTGTAAGTTTACATAAAACATTGCATGACCTGCAGTGCATTATTTGAGTCTGGATTTGTTCTAAAAACAGCAGAAACATTACGTAACTGGTCCCACTATAGCTAGATAGTTGCTCATCTGCCCTGTCAAAACTAATCTCAGTCTAATCAATTATAAACAAGACTGGCACGTCCAAGTGTGGCCCGGGCGCCATTTCTTCTGAGCAATTTTGTGCAGCCCCAAATAGCATTTTAACAATGATGAATTTTGTCTCTCCAGTAGCCTGTTGATGAATACTGACTCTTTATGTTAAACATTTTTATTAATTGATTTGACCCATTTTAAGATGTACAAACAAAAAATATCACGATAACATAATTTTTGCATATTACACACAAAAAAAGTGGCCCCCACTATAAATTTCACAATTTTGGCCCTAGTTTGGTCACCCCTGAAATAAGACTAAAAAATTCTTTTTAAGATGTGGTATTACACCAAAGCCTAAAATGCTTCTTGTGTCATTGAGTCTTTTTTTTGCTACAAACAGTTATTTTAGTGTGAAACCTTAGGGCAGCAGTAGCTCAGGAGGTAGAGTGGGTTGTCCTGTCCAATTGGAAGGTTGCAGGTTCGATCTCGGCTCCCGCCAGAGAATGCTGCTGTTGTGTCCTTGGGCAAGACACTTAACCCACTTTGCCTGCTGGTGGCAGTGAGATGGACTGGGTGCTTAGAAAGCCTCATTTCTGTCAGTATGACCCAGGGCAACTGTGCTTAACAGTGTAGCTCATCACCATCAGTGTGTGAATGTGTGTGTGAATGGATGAATGATACACTGTTGTGTAAAGCGCTTTGGAGTTCTCTGACTCTGAATGGCGCTATCCAAGTGCAGGTTTACATTTCATAGTCATTTTTTTGTCCATCCATAACAAATAAGTGTAATACGTCGTTCTCCTCAGCTATTTGTCCAAATTGTTTGCGGAATGTATTTTGAGGTGCACGGATCTCCCTGGAAAAGTATTAATCATCAAAGCTACATATGCCGTTTTAAAATCATTGTGTGCTTTTTATAAATTTGGCCATTAAAGATGTGGAAATGGCTTAGGATGTGACCACTTAACCCGCCTTGCCTGCTGGTGGTGGTCGGAGGGACCGGTGGCGCCAGTGCTCAGCAGCCTTGCCTCTGTCAGTGCACCCCAGGGCAGCTGTAGCTACATTGTAGATCATCATCACCAGCGTGTGAATGGGTGAATGACTGATTGTGTTGTGAAGTGCCTTGGGGGGGGGGTTTAGAACCCTATGAAGGCACTACACAAATACAGGCCATTTACCTCAGTCCATCACAGAACCAAACTTTTGGGACTTAGTGCGTTATGCTGTAACGAGCCTGGATGGCCTTGACCCAGAGCACAATAGCTCTTTTTAGTAGAAGGAAGAAGAAGATCTGATTTGTCTGACAACATTTAAATGTCCATGTTACCTCTGTGGTAACAGCTCAACCGAAGTTTCAAATAATTTTGCACGAATATTCTCAGTAAGCTTTCCTAAACAGAATTCCTTTGTAAGTATGCTAACTCAGCCTCCTTACCTTCCATCATTTCCCCTGCGCCTTTAGGATAGGTGTAGAGGACTTTTCTAGGGGGGATGAGTTCTGAAGCACTGAATCCAGACCCAGTGACCGAGCTGCCGCTAACACCTCCAGCAGAGGAGGACGAAGAAGAGGCTGCCATTGCTTAGGGAGCTAAACAATAAACAACCCCAAAATAAACAACCAAAATTCTGTAAGACTTTTGTCAATCACAACCAATTAGTGAAAAATATGCACAAAAAATGTTCAGTTTTACCTTTTAGAAGTTTAGCTAACAAACGTCTGATTTAGTTTTAAATTATGTGACGCAGTAGTAAGCTAGCTTACAGAGTAGCAGCAAGAAAGCGAGCTAATAGCTCCGAGAAAAATAAACGAACAACACCAGTGTTGTTAGACCCAACATGCCAACAAGCGCCTAAAAAATAATTAACCTTGCCGTCAGTTTACAGAGAATAAATTATCTTTCAACGGAGTTCTCAGCTATTAGTAGCTTACGACAAAAACAGAACGCTTGGAGCTTTTTAGATTTCACAAACATATGAATGAATCACACTGATAGTCAAATGTCCTGTTTTATGTTTTATAAATCTGCTAAGATGCTACCAAAAATCAACCGAAAGTGTCGCAACGCAACTGACGTCAGCAGCACAATTTGCAAGGGTAACTAGCTAGCTAGCTAAACAACTAGTAAAAATGAAGTAATGAATGACTTTTCAGTAGCTTTTCACTACTTTGCTGTTGTGTTAGCATAAGTTGAGCTAACATTTGCTAGCTAACAAAATGGATGTTCTTCGTCCACCCCTTATCAATATAAACGGACGAATATATCGAAGGAACATTATAGCTCAGCAACAACATTCTGAAGAAGAAGGTGATATTTCGTACATGGGACCACCAGGCAAGTATCAACCTTGCCAGTATTAACATCTGAGCGGCATAGAGGTACTGGTACAAAAGTCCTTCAAGCTAAACTTTATTTGTACATTTAAAGAGAGTGAAGAGCTAGCAGAGGGTGAAACCTGTGATAGCCACTTTATAGAACAGACGGATAAGGGGTTCCGCTGTGCCATTGATGTCCCAAGTGTCCTGTATAAGTGAGTCATTTCTAAACTCATATGCGTTTATTGTTGTTTTTAAACTAGCAAGGAATAAGCAGTTTAGGATCTGACACTCCTGTTGTGTGTGTGTGTGTGCGCGCGCGCGCGCGTGTGTGTGCGTGTGTGTGTACATAGATACATCATTGGAAAAAAAGGAGAAACACGTAAGCGGCTGGAGTTTGACACAAAGACATCCATCAACATCCCAAAACAAGGATTGGAAGGACAAATAGGTGAGGACGGTGATCAAATCAGATCACACAAACTAAGTCAGATGTAGAGTATTATTTTTCACACATTTTCTTCAACAGTTATCACAGGTTCCCAAAAATCTGCTGTTTCTTCTGCGATCACTCGAGTGGAGATCCTTGTGGGGAGTTTCAGGAAAAAACAGCCTTTCACTCACTTCCTGTCGTTCCCTCTGAACGATGCCAAAGTCCAGGAAGGCTTCCTGAAATTCAAAAATGAGGTGCTGAAGCAGTGTTCACAGGTACTTTGGTGAATTACCTAAAGGATTATGGTGGCGGTTGGACATGAACACATCGTGTTGTGAATAAATCATGTGTTTGTTATTGATGCGCAGGATCACGGGGTAGGGGAAAGCATCTTTCAGAGTCCTGCAAAGCTTCATCTGACTCTTGGCACCCTAACTTTGTTAAACGATGCAGAAGTGAGAAAAGCTTGTGAACACCTGCAAGAATGCCAACATTTTATCAGGTAGGCTAAGGTAGCACACTAAGCTTTACTCTGACATTTTAAAATACTATTCAAATAGTTTAATCATTAATGCTTGTTTTGTATCTTACAAAAACAAGAGTGGTCATGCCATTAGAAAAGAAGAGAAAAAAAGGTCGGTTGCTTAAGAAGGTGTAGGACGGGTTGTTCAAGCATACGCTGAACCAGTTAGTCTCAGAGGATCTGCTAACACAATGGTGCCACATATCACAAAGTAGATTCAAAGACTTCTTGTTGTTGTTGTTTTTGTGACCAATTAGTTTGTGGTGATTATAGAATATATGTTTATGACCTGATGTAGCATCTTAGGAACTAACATGATTTCATTATAGGATGTGAAGGCAAAATCCATTTTATTCATGTCCTGTAACATGTTGTGACTTGATTACATTTATTGTGATTCAAGTAATTCGAAAGCTGCAATCTTTTTGTTTTTAATACATTTTCTGAACCTCTAAAATAACATCATGCTAGTTTTAGTTTGTACCACATTGAGGTCGGTTTTGTTTGCAAACTTAAGATGCTTATTTGAAACTTTGTAATATAGATGATCTATTTGTAATTCTGCTGAAAACTACAGATCAACAGCATAGTCGTTTATAATTCTATTATTTACAAGGGACAAAAAATTAATTTTCCACATTGCACCAAGGTGATCAGCTTTGATTTTATCAGGGACATCACAGGAGGAAAGCCTCTGTCGTTGGAGGTGATGGGTATAGAGTACATGAATGATGACCCGGCCATGGTGGACGTCCTGTATGCAAAGGTTAATGAGAAAGATGGATCTGACCAGTCAGTATTTAAAGGAGAAATCCAAACTTTAATATTTTTAAAGTACATTCAGTCTGCTTGAGTTTTTAACTATTTAACATGATTATTTCCACGCTGTAGCTTGCAGCTGATTGCAGACAGGCTGGTGGAATACTTTGTCTCTGCAGGACTGATGGTCAGAGAATGGGACCGAGTCAAGCTGCATTGCACTGTGATGAACACTCTGTTCAGAAAGGACTCCACAGGTAAACGGGACACTTTTAAAAAGAGGTTGTAGTTAAATATCTGCAAACCGACTGAGATCTAACCGTTTCTGCGTTTGTAAAGTTCTGTTGGCTCCGATAGCCACCTTGACTCAAAGTTAATCAATTGCAGGTTTAATGAAGACGTTTTTGACTTCTGATCACCACTCAGAGGAATTTGATGGATGCATTTACTAAAAAAAAAGCAACACAGATTAAACTTTTTACTGTTTTCATTTTTGCTTCCATTTATTTGAATTATCTGTTCCAGCTAGAACTTTTATCCTCAGACGCATTTAAACAAGAAACCGCTGAACTGATGCTCCTGTCTCATCTGTGTTTTATTTAACACAATGAAAGGTGCTTCTTGGATTGATTTAAAGGGACAAAAGTTCTACCATGTGGGTCTCTACTAGCTCTATAAACACTCCAAATGTGAATAAAACCCATCCATCTGTTTTCTGTCAGTGCTTGTTTTTTTTACTAATTAAACGCCTAAAACAAGCAGTTTAAAAAAGTTGCTGTTTGTGATGTTACAAACGGGTAAAGTAGAACAGAACCACCTCTCGTCTGTGAAAGAGAGCTGCCGCTGAATGCTCTAAAGCCTGATTTATACTTCTCTGTCTGCGTCGCTACGGAGACACGCAACGCCATTATATGTCGGAGCAAGGGCGCTCCGACGGGCTCACAGAGGGTGATGGAGACATGCCCAATATTTTAAACATCTGTCGATTGCAACGGAGACCACAAGCTTGTGATTGGTCAAGACGCCTCTTCCTATATATTCGTCACCAGCCCTGCCGTTGCCCCGTTAAACAGTAAAAAGATATTTAGCAGCAGACCCGGGACAGATTGAAGAACGCATCGCGGAAAAAGTATGAACGTTCTTTGGTATCGGCCATATAACTATTATAAAAAAGTCTTATGTCCCTTTTTAAATTCTTATAGCAGATTGTCATGTGAAAATTGTAGCTTTTAAGTGTTTTTTTATGTAATTCTAGTTGAGAACGTGCCTTCAGGACACTTTTCACAGCTTGTTTAACACAAAACAGACTGATTTTATTTCTTTCCTTACCCTAACAGATAGATGAGACATATTTCAGGTGTCCAATGTGTCTTAGGTGGCTTTAGTTAACACAAGAACAGAGATGAGATGTGCTCTAAATGCGCTTTACAATGTCCCCTCGGACTGGAGACGCACACAATTACAGCAACTAATGTGTGCAGAGAGGAATCAGGGAGGTGCTTCTCAGTTTGTGCTTTGAGCCGTGTACCGAACACTCTGTTTTCCAAGTGCTCTGACAAGGTCTTCATTCATTTTGGACATGGAGTCAGTCCAGCAGCAGCTCTCAAATTTGCACCAGCATCAACAACACTGCTCCAACGAGGGGCCCGCCGCCACAGCGGACCATGTTTACCGTGCTGACAAGCCTCAAGTGTTCCTCGCCCTCAGTCCCTATTTCACAACTCATAACCTTCAGCCTCACAATGGTGTCCTAGTGCAACCGTGGTTGGGAGTAAACATGTTTATTGGTTGTTTGTGATAACTTATCTGCTCTTCCTCTGTGTGACATGTGTCTCTGGTGTTTTTCCAGCTGAAGAAGTGGGCGGAGCAAGAAGGCAAACCACAAGTGAACGAGAAGCTTTTGATGGCCGAAATATTTTGAAGGTCTGTGTCACACCCAGAGTCGTACTCACAACTTTCAATCTTTCAGTGGAGCAGCTCCATGGGGCTGACTCACTTCTCTCAAGTGTTTCAAGGTGCTTTGATATCACACTGACTGAATGACTCTGTCCCAAGGTTAGCAGCAATGTGAAATGAGTGAAACAGCGTGATCTCCTTAAAGGTCAAGGCAGCCAGATGTTTGTGCTCTGACGTCCGTTTAGGACTTTGTTTTGGGTCTGCCTGTAGCAGCAGTTCTGATTTGTTCTGTCTGATTGTGAATATATTAGAAATATGTTAAAGAAGAGTCTATGACTATGCAGGTTTTATGTAGCAGCTGTAAAAGGCAAATGCAAACGTGTTCAGCTGGTGTGATAAAATATGTCAACGACACTAATATCACTCAATCATCAGATTCAGTATTTATTCAGCTGTAGAGTCATGTTGATGTGAGAGATATAAACAGTTTACATGACACGCATCTCATAATTTGTGTTTTAAAATAACAAACGTTCTGATCTGTGACACTTTTGTTATTAGAAAATTGTATTTATACTCAATATTAATGACATTTTGAAATCATATCAGACTATTTTGTTGTAGAAAAGACATTCTGAATAACATTAACAAAAAAAATCTAATTTTGATGTTTCGATGTGTATTTTTATTTTTTCTCTTTACAGAAATTTGACTCGTATTGTTTTGGTGAATTTGAGCTGAACACGGTCCAGCTGTCTCAGAGATATTCAACCGACTGCACAGGATACTACACATCTGCTGGCAGCATCAGCTTTTCCTGACCCGAGCATGGTCTGAAGTTCAGTTGTCAAGAGTGGTTCTACTTTAAACAGACGTAGCAACGTTCAGCTCATGTGCAGTAGGTGGCAGCAGAGGGGTGTCGGCACATTCTCTTACAACATTGTAGGCATAAACATAGACATCTTATAATTGTAATATAAGATGTCTATGGGCTTTAATTATTGGTGGGCTTTTTTGGGAGGGGTGGGGTGTTGAACTGAAAGAAATGTCAAATAAATAAAGTTTAAATTTACAATGAAACCTGTAATCGTTACCTTTGTCTTAAACATAGATTTATTTATTCTGGGTCGATTATTTTACTATACTTGAAAGTTTTTCTCTGCTGAAGCAAACATTTACCTTCCAGGAGGATGGTGGCCATTTACTTTCACAAATCATCGTATTTATGTATTCACATCCAAATCCAGGGATTAAACCCTTCTAGCTGTCCACAAACAGCTGATTGAAAAGCATCCTTAGCAGGTTAATGACCGGATGCAATCAAACTTCCTCCAGTTAAACCAAGACAAGACTGAAGATATTGCTTTTGGAAATAAGAAGGATAGGATGGAGGTTGTTGCTCAGCTTGGCTCCAGTGGAATAAACACAAAGACCCAGGTTAGAAATCTTGGTGTTACCATTGATTCAGACCTGAGCTTCACTGGTCACATTTAAGCTATAACTAGATCAGCATTTTATCATCTCCATCAATTAGCGAGACTCGGAGGTCCCATGTCCAGACTAGACCTAGAGAAACTCATTCATGTGTTCATCTCCAGCAGGCTGGACTGTTGCAATGGTCCTTTGTCTGGTCTTCCCAAAACAGCTGTGCAGTAACTGCAGCTTGTTCATAATGCTGCTGGTAGACCTTTAACATGAACCAAGAAAACACATCACCCCTGTTCTTAAATCTCTACACTGGTTACCAGTAAACAACAGAATTGATTTCAAAGTACTTGTAGTTTATAAATCACTCAATGGCATGGGGCCAGATCTTGTAATGTTGTACACACGCCCAGCAGAGCTCTGAGAGGAGACAGTCAGCTGGTAGAACCTCGGGTCAGAACCAAGCAGGGTGAAGCTGCTTTTAGCTACGATGCTGCACACAGATGGACTCAGCTTCCTCATGACCTAAAATGTGCCCCAACTCCAGACACTTTTACATCAAAAATAAAAACCTCCATGTTTTCATCAGCCTTTGACTGAATGTTTTTTGTGCTGCACCTTCTGCACCTGTAACCATTCACCCTTTAACTTAATATTTTTTCTTATTTCTAAATCTGAAATAATTTGTGTATTTAATTTTGTCAAGATGTGTGTATTTTAATTGTTCTGTCCCAAAAGGAAAGAACATTGAATTGCTTCTGCGTATGAAATGTGCTACACAAATAAAGCTGCCTTGCCAATATCACTGCCGCTTATGTGAGGTTATGGGCTCAGGCTGCCCCAGCTAAAGTCAGCATTGGGGTGATTCATTTCAGTTTCATCCCATTGGTCAGATTCAGTAGCTATAAAAAGCTGCCATGTTTCATTGGAAAATAGCATCTTTATTATGAGTAATATGTCATCATGATGGTTTCAAAACATCAAACACCGTCGGTTGAGTCTGATCCTCACACCGTTGCATGTCATCGAAGGCTCTTACACATTTCCTTTCACCTCACTGCCTCATGAATGTGTTAATGCATCACTGGCATGATTTATTAGTCTGCCTTTTTTATCTCATGATCTTTTTTTTTTCCTTTTCCCCAGTGCCCTTTCCACACGACTTTGCTCCCACTCCCGTCTGTCGATTGTGTAAGTGAATAGAGACATCGGACACAGAGCCCAGCCACTTGCTCCTACCGTCAGCTGGGGATGCTCCCTGTTTAGCATGCAGGAACACCATCGTCAAGCAGCTAAAAGTTACTCCAGAGAAGACTGAGGGCCCTTTTTTGCACGTTAGCTCAGTGCCAGTAAGGTATTTAGTTTCCTCCTTTCTGCTCTCCTGCAGCTACAGTCACAGACATATGAGGACATGCAAATGTTGCCTGCCAAATAACTGAGTTTTCCAGGCGTGACCCATCAGTAGCATTGTCTCTGCATAAAATGCATTTATTCAGACTTAACAAAAGCAGCCTAATCATGCACGCTTGCTCTCCAGACGGGATGCTTGTTAGTGGTTCAGAGGTGCACATCTAGTGTAAACCCACTCCCAGGTAATAGATGGAGTTTTTTTTAAGAGCAGCATAAATAATGTTGCTCACAAGCACAGGGAGGAATGATTTGCAATTTAATTAAATTGATTAAGTCAGTGCTTCCTTGTCTGTTTAAGCAGTAACACGGTTAAAGATGATCTGCACAGATGTCCTCAGTAACGACTGCAGGGAGGACACAAAGGATCGTATGTCAGGAGTAGGTATGGTGACATTTTTAGTTTTAATTATTAGGATTTTATCTTTACATAAATCACCATCTGTGTTGTTTGTTGCATATTCACAGCATTTATTAGATGCACATTATTAAAAAATAATAAACTGTAACTCAAGCTGTTAATATAATCTTTCCAGGTCTCTGATGATGCTGCATCCAACACACTTGAATTTATCACTTTACTGTATGTAGTCATAATGTTTTGACTCATCTATGACTACGGTAGACAGAATCACTTTGTTTGGGCGTTTGAGCTCACCCAAACTGCGTATTTTCTGTCCCTGGTCATTTTCTCATCCTAATTAGTCATTTGTGTGCTTCTTGTAGCGTGAACCTCCAGCAAGAACCCCGGGATCTTCAGACGAGCTCTCAGCAAGCCGCATAAATGAAATCCCTGCATCTATTCTTGGTAATCCCTATTCTTGAAGATCTAATGAGATGGAAGAGCTGGATTTGAATTAAAATGGTAAACAGTTTATTTGTGATGAGTCACATAGGATGCGTGTGTATCAGGCAGATGGGTTACGCCCATTAGAGATGTGTGTGTGCTGGACCAACAAGCTTAGTTAATAAAAATGTAGCCTCTTAAAGAGTCAGCTAATGGTCTGGGACCAGATACCGACACATGTTTAACAAGACAATGTTGCAGGCAATGTTAACACATTTGTTTTGAATCTTATTAACTGTGTCACAAATGAGCACAGCAGCCATGACGGATAGTAAAGGCTCTGGTATCAGAGACGTGTGATCAGCGGTGATTCCTGCAGCGGCTTGTTATCATTTAGAGGACAGACAGAGTCTGGAAGCTGTCTTCATTTGTTACCTGCTGCAAACATCCACTTAGGGAGACAGATTGTTTAAGTCTGTCTCTATCAGTTGCTGCAGCACCAGGAGAGGAAACTGAAAAGTGCAGAATTAGGTTTGCAGCCTGGCCTCTGCATACTCTAATCAGAAGCTATAAATGTTGAAACTTACTGACCTCCTCTGGCTGGGTCAGGAAATGGTGGGAATTCACATCTGGTTGAATGAGTGATTTAGCCGCGAACTGCCACTTTCTCGATGCTGAGGTTGTGCAGATGAGCAGTTTCAGATGGCCACGGTCTCACGTCCAGCCAGCTAATTATAAAAAACAAACAAACAAACAGGTATCATGTCCTCAGGCATTACAGCTTTATTTGATGTATTGTTTTTTTTAATAATTTTTTATTCACATTTCTAGCATGGTGACTTGAGACTTTTCTTGGGTTTGAGGTTCTCAATTAAAGAAAAGGACTTTAATGAAAGCATCATTTGGTGGCACAATTGTTAGCAATGTGTCCAGGTTGTAGGTTCAAATCTCGGCCGCGTGTGAGGGTTTTCAGGTAGACTAGTTTCCTACAAAATGTGTATATTAGATTAATTATCTGCATTTTTATCTTGAAAATTGTAAGTCCCTTTCGGTAAAAGTGACAGCTAAATAAAAAAAGAGAGAAATTGTGAATTAGTGAATTTTTTTCTGTTGAAGAAAGCTAAACATCTCAAACTGGTATAAAATTATTCAGATTTTTCTTGTGGTAAAATGATTTGTGTTAATCTGTTGATGCAAAAAGAGATTAACTTGTTTGCAAACATTAACCAATCCTGCCAGCGTCTCTGTGCTTTATTCCCGTGCACACGCTCCCACCTCTGCTGCAGCTGCCTGCAGAGCTGAACAGCAGCTTTAGTACTCACCCAGCAGAGGCAGACTGCCACCACACTGCTCCCAACTAACTTTAATAGCTGTGTGACCCAGTTGGAATCCCATTGAACCAGATACATACCCATTTCAAGCTGCTTTACTTACGGTTCATTCAAGTAATTTGAGATAACTTAGCTAAAGCCACCATATGTAGTTCATTCCCTCCTCTGCTGGCACTGAACGACGACATACAGGTGCTGGCCAGTAAATTAGAATATCATCAAAAGGTTGAAAATATTTCAGTAATTCCATTCAAAACGTGAAACTTGTACATTATATTCATGCAATGCACACAGACTAATGTATTTCCGATGTTTATTACGTTTAATTTTGATATTTATAGGTGACAACCAATGAAAACATCAAATCTGGTATCTCAGAAAATTTGAATATTCTAAAGGCCAATGAAAAAATGTTTGTTTCTCTAATGTTGGCCAACTGAAAAGAATGAACATGAAAAGAATGTGCATGTATAGCACTCAATACTTAGTCGGGGCTCCTTTTGCCTCAATAACTGCAGTAATGCGGCGTGGCATGGACTCGATCAGTCTGTGGCACTGCTCAGGTGTTATGAGAGCCCAGGTTGCTCTGATAGTCGTCTTCAGCTCCTCTGCATTGTTGGGTCTAGCGTATTGCATCCTCCGCTTCACAATACCCCATAGATTTTCTATGGGGTTAAGGTCAGGCGAGTTTGCTGGCCAATCAAGGACAGGGATACCATGGTCCTTGAACCAGGTGCTGGTGGTTTTGGCACTGTGTGCAGGTGCCAAGTCCTGTTGAAAGGTGAAGTCTGCATCCCCATAAAGTTGGTCAGCAGCAGGAAGCATGAAGTGCTCTAAAACTTCCTGGTAGACGGCTGCATTGACCCTGGACCTCAGGAAACAGAGTGGGCCAACACCGGCAGATGACATGGCACCCCACACCATCACTGACGGTGGAAACTTTACACTGGACCTCATGCAACGTGGATTCTGTGCTTCTCCGCTCTTCCTCCAGACTCTGGGTCCTTGATTTCCAAAGGAAATGCAGAACTTGCTTTCATCAGAAAACATAACTTTGGACCACTCAGCATCAGTCCAGTCCTTTTTGTCCTTGGCCCAGGCGAGACGCTTCTTGCGCTGTTTCATGTTCAAGAGTGGCTTGACACACGGAATGCGACACCTGAATCCCATGTCTTTCATGAGTCTCCTCGTGGTGGTTCTTGAAGCGCTGACTCCAGCTGCAGTCCACTCTTTGTGGATCTCCCCCACATTTTTGAATGGGTTTGTCGTCACAATTCTCTGCAGGGTGTGGTTATCCCTAGAGCTTGTACACTTTTTTCTACCACATTTTTTCCGTCCCTTTGCCTGTCTGTTAATGTGCTTGGACACAGAGCTCTGCGAACAGCCAGCTTATTTAGCAATCACCTTTTGTGTCTTGCCCTCCTTGTGCAAGGTGTCAATGATTGTCTTTTGGACAGCTGTTAAGTCAGAAGTCTTCCCCATGATTGTGGGGCCTTCAAAACAAGACTGAGGGACCTTTTAAAGGCCTTTGCAGGTGTTTTGAGTAAATCAGCTGATTAGAGTGGCAGCAGGTGTCTTCTATATTCAGCCTTTTCAGAATATTCTAATTTTTTGAGATACCAAATTTGGAGTTTTCATTAGTTGTCACTTATGAATATCAAATTTAAATGTAATGGACATTGGAAATACATTGGTCTGTGTGCATTGCATGAATATAATGTACAAGTTTCACGTTTTGAATGGAATTACTGAAATATTTTCAACCTTTTGATGATATTCTAATTTACTGGCCAGCACCTGTATACGATCCCAGCTTCCAGCTGAATTTCCTTTACAGTATTTATGTTGTCCGTCAATATTAGCTCAACTGTTTTGATAATTTTATGTTGTAGCAAAAATAGTCGTAGTAAAAGGGGATTATAATGAAAAACATATGTCGGTTGAATTGTGCAGTAAAAGCTCAATGTTTTGTGACTTGTCTAAACTCTGGATGAAGACTCTGGGTTTAAAGAGCAAGTCACCCCCAAATAAACTTTTTTTTGCTGATAAACTTAATAAACGAGTGTCTAATCGTGCTGCAGACACGTGTCGTCAATAATTCGGCACTTCAGTGCATCTTAGTTAAAATTTAAATATTCTGCCTAAAACTGGCAGTGTTGTGCCGTTGTCAGGTAAAAACTCTGCACTGTATTTTAATTTAAATCTGCCACCGCCATTGGCTAAGAGGTATGCTATGATGTAAACTGGTACATTATGATGTCACAATGCTGTCGTGAGCCTGAGTGTGTGTGTATTTGTTAGCGGCTCCACCCTCTTGGTCTGCCAGGCAACAGCATTTGTTGCATTTTTCAAACATGAAGTGGGAGTGGAGTTAGACTATGGTAGGGGGTGACTTGCTCTTTAAGTATGTTATAAAGCACAAAGCTATTCAAAGCAGAGACAGTCAGATCAGGAGCACCTTAAGCGAAAGAGAGGGCAAATATTACCATGTCAAGGTATTGGCTGAAGTTTAAATTACAACTATTTATAAATCAGTTTTATTCGTAATGTGTATTTAATATAGAATTAAAGTTGGCCCTTTCTTCCAGTAGATCCTCTAAGAGGGCGGTAGACATGTACCGGGCTGGATTAGGGAAGTTTGTGATACTAATCTTAATACTCCATCTGGGTACAGTAGGGCCAGAGGTGGGTTGATGCTTATTTGTGACTATGTGTGAATACATAAACTAGATCCCCTTTAATACAGATGAGATATTATGATCAAGATCTGGTTGATCTGATTTAAAACTGGTCTCCTGTTGTACATTCCTGTGTCTGACAGTGATGAAGGACTCACCCGGGAACAGCATCTGCCATCAGAGGAGTCCAGCAGTGTGTTTTCCATCTAAAACAGAGAAAGAGAAAACCCTGCCACAGCAGCTGTTGGTGAACATTTGCTGCTGTGCAATCAAGAGTGTGCGAGTGTGACTGGTTAAAGCAAATCCACTAAAGCAGAGCAGGCAGCCATACAGAGGGAGATTTGGACATGGCAGAAAGAATAGTTAGGGTGTGGTTGCCAGACATCAACACCATCTTCACCTCTTGCTCTTTGCATTGCTCACACTGTGATCTATGACCATCTACTCCCTGTTCACCATCCACCTGTTCCAGATGTTACCATCAGGTAAGTCAAAAGTAACTTATCCCACCCCCACTGTGATGATTTCATGATGTTTTTTCAAAATCATTAACCATTCTTCCTACATTATCTAATTTTTTAAGTTGAATTTTATCTTTGATGTTTTAACATTGAAAATAAAATACTCTGACTTAAGTTGTGCATTCTCTCCGAGTGCACTTTGCTGAGGACCATAGGGTGCGGTGCAAGTATTGGGCCTGAAATCTCAATCATGTTGGAAGGCAGGTTATTGAAACAGATTTAATTCTCAGCCGGCTTGGAGGTTGTCAGTTTTTCTCCTTTTATGAAAACAAAATAGGGATGCAGTTTAAAATCAATGAGTTTGTGAGGTTGCCAAGTCTAGGCTGAGCTAATGCTGCAGCACCGGGCATTTGTATTTTGACACCGACAGGCAAAAAGCTCCAGAGAACCAAAGCCAGTAAACAGGAGTGACTCAGTAGATATTTTTTGTACCCTTAGGGCATCTTTTTTTTTTACTTTAATATTGGGTGAAGCAGGCTAGAGGCTAATGTTGAGCTAACAATGCTAACAGTGAATTAGGAGAAAATACTCAGCTCTAAAAATACCTCAAGTTACTTTTTTGATTACCAACAACTCAGTATTACAGTGCAGTGAATAATGTTTACTTTGTGAAGTATCTTGAGACGACTTGATGTGATTTGGCACTATATATAGACTGAATTATGAATAATGAGTCAATCATTGTGTTTTACTTCATTTAATGAGACGTTCAGAACAGCAAGGCAGCAAACTACCACACGTTCTCAAATACCAGAGAAATATTACCGTAATAATTGTAGTTAGTGTTCCCTACCATAAAACACCCAAAGGTGCTAACACCCGATATGGCAATGTACTACTTATCAATTTACTGTGTATGACTTGTCTTCTTCACTCTTCATCTAGAATTTTCTGGCACTGATCCATAATTGGCAACAGGCATTAAACTCACTGAGGGGCAGTGAGAATAAATCTCTATGCTCAGAAAACTGGGAAGCAGTAGCCAAATTTGACCACAGGATGTCATTCTTACATATTGCACCTTTCAGAACAGGGGGTGGTGAAGGTGGTGGGGTGTTGGCTGCCCTTAGCTTCCCCGTAATCCGAACCCTGTTTCAGAGTGGGCTTTTTTTTTTTTTTTTCTCAAAATTTTGTAACTTTGACTTTTATTTAGTCCTGCTGGAACATGTTTGTAGATGTGGTTTATGACAGAGCTGAGGGGAAAGTCTAGAACAAAACTTTTGGGTTCAGGGCTTCATCTTGTTGATGATATCGCCACCTTTTGATGTGCGATGTTGGGATTTATGGGCTGGAGAAGTTCAAGGGGTGAAAAGAAGCAGAACAGAGAAAAGGAAGAGATTTTTTTATTTCATGTCATGAAACTGTTAGAATGTTTTTGTGCAGTAACTACCTACAGCTGCATACAACAAGGTGACATTTATCTGAATTTCCATGTATTTCCTGTATATTTAAAGTATTTTTTCACCATCACTAGGGTAGTAAAACCCCCACGTTTGCCTTCTAAACTCCCTCAGTCAGAAATGTTAATCTTTAGTGAGTGTTTCTTGTTAAAGAGATTGGAAAGCTCAGAAGTCCCATGTCGTCTATTTGGTTTTTCTGTTATTTCTCATTTAGGTTTTCTCAGGAGATCGCTTTCTCTGAAGTCCAGAGAGAGGCTTCCTAATTCAAATCCAAAAGGAAAAATAAACCCTAGAGGCTAATTAAACAGCTTCAAAGCAACCCATTTAAAGTCTATGATTATTTTTCTGCATTATGTTTATTCTAATTCAGCCAGATTAATGTATCATGTCCATTCTCTTTTTATCTCCCATGTCCTGAGCTGACATCCCTCCTCTTGTCCTTGCTTCCCAGTTCAGGAACTCTGCACACTCATATAAAGGCCAACAACTGCCACATCAACAATTTCCAAGGCAGTGTCACAGCTAGTTCTGCCGGCTAAGCAGCATCACGGGAATGTGATCCTGCCTCTGGCTCCTCAACCTTGACCAATATTGGTAACCTTAAACTTAAATGAATCTGAGCTAGGGGTTGGAATAAGTTTATCTTCATGGGGATGAAACACAGAGCTGGGAGAGAATGCAAGAGGGCAAGCAGAGTTGAGGGAAGCAGGAATACGTGGGGAGACTTCAAAGTGCAGGTTTGGCAAATCTGCAAAATCTGAATAATTGCTGGACCGGAATGCTGAATTTGCATGTGGTGCCACAACTCTAATGCCTATAAAATCCTAATTAAATATAAAAAGTTTCAACATCTACTAAGCATTTCAGCAAAATCTACAGGTCAAATGACCAAACTGAAATATCCATTTGATTTATATAAAAAATGGGGCTTTATTTGTGAGGAATATTTGCAGATATATAATAATTTTTGTCAACTTCCAAAATTTAGAGTGAATGGTTGAGAAAGTAATTTTTGGGCATCCAAAAAAAAAGCTATAAGAATATTTATGAATTATTTAAGAAAATCTACATGCTCATTTTGTTGGAACTGTATCCCTGTCCATCATCCATCCATCCATCCATCCATCCATCCATCCATCCATCCATCCATCCATTCTCTTCCACTTATCCAGAGTCGGGTCGCGGGGGAAGCAGCCTAAGTCGGGAGACCCAGACTTCACTCTCCCCAGCTACTTGGGCCAGCTCTTTCGGGGAAATCCCAAGGCGTTCCCTGGCCAGCTGAGAAATAGTCTCTCCAACGTGTCCTGGGTCTCCCTTTAGGTTTCATGCTGGTTGGACATGCCCACAAAACCTCACCAGGAGGCATCCTAATCCGATGCCCGAGTCACCTCAACTGGCTCCTTTCGATGTGGAGGAGCAGCGGGTCTACTCTGAGCCCCTCCCTGATGACCGACCTTCTCACCTTATCTCTAAGGGAGAGGCCAGACACCCTGCGGAGAAAACTCATTTTAGCCGCTTGTATCCGCAATCTCGTTCTTTTGGTCACTACCCAAAGCTCTTGACCATAGGTGAGGGTAGGAACGTAGATCGACCGGTAAATCGGGAGCTTTGCCTTATGGCTCAGCTCTCTCTTCATTACGACAGATCGGTACAACGCCCGCATCACGGCAGATGCAGCACTAATTCACCTATTGATCTTACGCTCCAGCTTTCCCTCACACGTGAATAAGACCCCGAGAGACTTAAACTCCTCCACTTGAGGCAGGACCTCATCCCTGACCTGGAGAAGGCATGACTCAAGACCATGGTCTCGGATTTTGATGTGCTGATTCTCATCCCAGCTGGTTCAAATTTGGTTGCGAACTGAGTGAAAGCCAGAGATCACATTCAGATGAAGCCAACAGGACCATTTCATCTGCAAAAAGCAGAGACCTGGGGGTCTCATTTATGAAACATTGCGTAGAATCCTTACTAAAACCGTACTTAAGCTCAGCAAAAAAATGTACTTACGCCAAGTAGGTTTGTGATCTATCAAACATGGAGTACGCACAGCTGCACGCAATCTCCGCTTCATAAATCAGAAACTATTAAATACTAACTATTTGCACCTTAAACACTTCCACCGATGACATTTCACACAAACACACACTTAGGGCCTTGGGAGTGAGCACATCCAACGGCATTTGGCAGGGGGATTTTCCAGCCTCATCCCGAGTGCCGGTGCCCACTTCCAATTTTAAACTGCACTTAGACACTGTGGGCTGTGGGTGCAAGTGGGGTGGTGTGGTGGCATCAGCTGGCGTAGGCCAGACGATGCCCGCACTGCCCGCTCACCACAGCCATAGAATACACCTCATCAACATGCACTAACACTATATTGGAGCAGGCGGAGGGAGACTTGGGGTCTTAGCACACTTCTATTGTTGCTTGGCTTCCCGGGGCTGGAGGCTAGGAGGGAGATCTGGCCGTCTGGTTGGGGTCTGGGGTAGTGGGTTGCTTTGCTCAGCGTTGGGCGGGGGCATGAGGGAGGGAGTGTGTGCCTGTGTCTGTGTATGACTGTGTATGTCAGGTGGGGCCTTTGACTCCTCCCTTCTCCTGGGACCTCCTTTGATGCTATACATCTTCGTCTCCCCTCCCCCTGCCACGTTTGGTGTGGAGTGTGGTGCTTTGGTCTGCCTGAGAGTTCGTGGCTGCCGGGTCAAGGGGTTTAAGATTTTTGGTGTCTGCCTGATCAGTCCCGGTGGCTGCCTGGTGGGATCTGGGTCCCTGGGCTCTGCTGGGTCCCCGGCAGGGGTGGTCGCCCCTGGGTCCCGCGTTGCTGGGTCCCGGGCTTGGCCGGCTGGGGGGTGGGAGGGTGCGGGTGGGCCTGTGGGCTTGCTGCTGATACCTCCCGGGACTCTGCCGGCTGCTGGTTGTGGCCCCCCAGGGCAATCCTCTGCGCCTGTCGAGGGGGGCGGGGCTTTTCTGGTAGCGGTCTCCTTGGGGTCCCTGTGTTCTGGATCTCTGGGACTTGGAGCTCCCTCCTTCTCCTACACATCTTTGGGGGTAAGATCTGTGGCCCCTAATACTCTCTATTGGCCGCTCCTATAGAGAAACCTTACATATACAAGCGCGTGTACACACACAGGTGCTCACATGGTGCTCTCATGGGTATGGACTTAGGCGCGTTCAACACATGTCTTAAGGCTGTGTTTGGCACTAAATGCATTGTGACTTATTATCGTGTGATTGTTCAATAAAACAATGTTGATTTTATATTTCTTTGTCAGGTTGACGCAGTGATAGCTTGCTCCTGTTGTATTGTTGTGTGTCCCTTTTCTGCAGGTCTTGAAGCAGACTCTTGTTCATCATTGATTGTTTATTTTTGTGGACCCCCCCACCCCCACACCTTTTGTCTCTTCCTTTCTCTTTCACCTCTGTCTTTCATGGTCCCGCCTCCTGGTTCCCCATCGCCGTCCCCCAAGACTTTCATTGTCCCGCCTCCTGGTTCCCCGTCACCATCCCCCAAGTCTTTCATGGTCCCACCTCCTGGTTCCCCGTCGCCGTCCCCCAAGACTTGCCCGGTCCCACCTCCTGGTTCCCTGTCGCCGGCCCCCAAGACTTGTCCGGTCCCGCCTCCTGGTTCCCCGTCGCCGGCCCCCCAGAGTCCCCTGGTCCCTGGTCCCTCCTCGCCCGCCCTTGTGGGTTGTTTTTTGTTTGGTCCCTCCTCTCCCGCCCTGTGGTCTCTCGTGTCCTGTTTTGTCTTTGTCTTTTGTTTGTGGTTTTGTCTTGTTCTGGTTTTGTGCGTCTGGTATCCGCCCTTGAGGGGGGGTACTGTCATGTTCTGTGTCCCTTTGTTCCCCAGCCCCTCCAGTTCCCACTCCAGGTTCTCCTTTTGTGTTTCATAGCGCCCTCATGTGTCCTTTGTCTGCATCTCATTGATGTGTCTCCTGTGTTCCTTTAGTCTTCTCCAGTCACCCCTCTGCAGCCAGTCATCCCTCTGCAGTGTTTATAGTTTCAGCTTTTCATTTTTTAGCCTCTTTAATATGTTTTTGTCCCACCGGTTTTTGTAGTACTTCTTCCCTTTAGAATTTTAGTTATATGGTTGCTTTTCTGTTTTTAGGTTCACTCTTTGGTCATGTTAGTTTCTTCCCTGATTAGTCATTGCTTTCACCTGGTCCTCCCCCCACACTCCACACACCTGCAGCTCATCTGCCTCCCATTATGCCCCAGTGTATTTAATCCCTGTCTTGTCTCTGTGTCTTGTCGGTCCATTGTTGTTTGTGTCAGCGTAACCCCCGAATAAACAACAAATCCTAGAATCTTCTGATTAAACATCCAAAGACCAAGCAGGTTTATATTCTATATTTATATAGAGTATCACAGCTTATTGCTCATAATATATTAAGCTCTTAAAGCACTACATTTACCAACTCTTACATGGGTGAGGTGGAGAAATGAAAGGTAGTGCTTTTGCAAAACAAATAAGGGAAAATCCATGGAGTGGCACAGCGTTGCTGAAGCCGTCAATGTTGTGAATTCTTCAGAGAGATCTGTGGCGGATATAAAAAAATGCTCCAATCAGGCTTCGATCCACAGACTCCCAGGTGAAGTCACGTGCGCAAACTGGTCACCCAAACAGAGATCTCCCTTGTTCAATTAGCCAGGGCGCATGATCAATTGGGTCACAGTGACAGGACGCTCAAACTGTCACAGACGCATGACATTCTGTCTCAATTTGTCCCCCTGCTGATAATCTGCATTCTGTATTATGCGCTTCAGGCTGTGTGTGTGTGCGCGTGCATGCGTGCGTGCCGCACATGTGTGTGTGTGTGTGTGCACGCGCGTGTGTGCGTGTGGGGGGGTCTTGTTCTGTGTGAAAACGAAGCAGTACAAGTAATAATGCTGCATGATTTCATAATTTTATCCATCTCAGCAGCAGTACTGCAGGTGCTCTCCATGCCCAAAATGTGCGTAAGCAAGGTCCTTAGTCAACTTAAAGTTGCGCACATTTTCCTGCTAAGTTTTCTTTCATTAACCCCAAAGTTTGCGTGGAAAGTTGCTTATGCAGTTTTCCGACACAGTTTTGTGCATAAGCAAGCTTGATAAATGAAGGCCCAGATCCTCAGGCCACCAAAACGGATCTTCTCATCACCTTGGCTGTATTCCTGTATCGCCTTCAAATATTCAAAGACCTCTGCGGGTGGGCCTGGGGCTTGCCATTGTTATCTCCCAGGTCTCTGGCAGCTACTGGTTGCAGCCCACAGGGTAATCCTCTGCACCTCTAGGGAGGGGGTTGGGGCTTCTCCAGCGGCTGAGGTTGGCCTGGTTAACTCTGCCATTTTGCCGCCGACCCCGGCTGTGATACATGTGACGGTCTGCGCAAATGGGAATCCCCTGGCCAATAACACTGGGAGAGATGACCACCGTGGGTGATCCGTAAGCTACAGAGGATAAGATTTCCAGAATAAGAAAATGGAAAATGTTCTGAGTCTTGTCCGGCAGTCTCCATGCTTGTCCCATCTGACGTTTTCGTCGCAGCCACGCTGGAGATGGGAAGCTGAGCAGAAACGCAGGGACCGCAGCAAACAGAGGGATGAAGGTTCTCCTAAACTCACAGCTGTAGAGTTTGATGGGTCCTAGCTTCTGTCGGAGTTCCAGTAGGATGAGCCTATCTTAAGTTATAATAGGAGTGTAATCCACTAGGAAACAGCACGGGAACAGAATAAACAACAAACATTGCAAAACGGGTAGACAGGAGTTACTGCACCTCCTGATCTGGAGTGAATCAACATGTACATTCTTCCTGTTTTGAAGCTGTCGAGAACACATAAGCAGTGTCAGTTAACGTCACATCCGCTGGACAGTGCCGGAAATTCGGGACCAAACTGCAACGCATTTTGCAGCACACAGCTTGTTCATGAAAATGTAACGATACATGGCCTCATTCTTTTTGGTTTATAACACTTCATCGCCCATTATCTTTCAAAAATCAAACATGCATGATTTTTTTTAACAAATCCTGCTCCTTGCTCCATTTACATTCATGGACTCACTGACTCACGACGGGGAACGCTGTTGTTGGTTTAGCATCCAGGCAACAGCAGAGAAGGTCTTGGCTAGTAGAGGCTAACCAGTAGCATTAGCACCTCCACAACATAGCAGAACTCCTTCAAGCGTGTGTTATTTGTAGAGATAAATCATCCACCTTGCAGAGCAGTCAGTGGTAGAGTCGTGTTCTATTATCTATTTAGAAGTGAGATACTCAAATATCAGGAAAAAAAGACTCCAAATCCTACTGTCTTCTTCCACTTTGTGCTGCTAATGAACAAATTAGGAATGAAATTGAGCTCATTTAAAGCTAAATTAAACCTCTTTTTTCTCTAGGCCTCCTGGGAGTCTCTCAACCCTTACAGCAGACCAGTTTGGGCATCACTTCCTGTTGTCATGGAGTTGATTACACCAGTTTTCTTCTGTTATTTCTGTGTTGAAGATTAAATTAACTACATAAAGTGTCACAGATCAACCCTTACAGCAGACCAGTTTGGGCATCACTTCCTGTTGTCATGGAGTTGATTACACCAGTTTTCTTCTGTTATTTCTGTGTTGAAGATTAAATTAACTACATAAAGTGTCACAGATCAAATTTAAAAAATAAGAAAAATGGTTTATCAGTGAACTTGTTCTTAAAAAAAAAAACAAAATAAGTAACTGAAACAATAAAACATAAAAAGATCGGTGCAGCATAATCTCTCCTCTAACTCCCTCCCTCCCTCCCTCTCTGTCTCTCCTCTCCCTGTATTCCTCCTCCTCCTCCTCTCTCATTTCCACTCAGTCTGTTGAAGCAGCAGCAGCATCAGCATCATCCATCCCGAACCCGAGCAGCAGCATGAGAGTCGCGGCTTGTCTCTGTCTGCTGGTGAGCATCTCGCTCCAGGCAGATATCAAAAGTGGAAAAGTGGCCGGAAAAGCGGGGAATTTCATGGAAGATGAGCAATGGCTGTCAACCATCTCCCAGTACAGCCGTAAGACCAAACACTGGAACCGCTTCAGAGACGTGAGTGTTATCCTGTCTCTACCTCTGCCGTAGCTGCTTCACTTGCTACTGGCGCCTTGTTTTACTGTCGCCCTAAGGTGCGCATATGCAAGAAGCCTAACTTAATGCCATTGTCTCCCTAACCTGATTGTCTACAGACAGTACATTTTAAAATGTTTAGGTTAAATTATGACTTTTAATACAGTGAAAGTGAAAACGGCTCCTTAAAAGAGTTAAAAGTAAACTGAGTGCATATGTAGAGTTTAAAGTTGGAATGAATGAATTCTGTAAAACTCCAGATGTGATAGTTGGGTTTATGCAGATTACTGCTTCGGTTCTATGTTACAGATTTTAGTCGATTTAGCTCCAATAACTGTAGTTAAAAGAAAGTTGAATTTATTTTAAATTTATGATTAGTCTGATTCTTTTTCTTTTCATAATGAAAGAGTCAACAAATGAGTGGATGCTTAGCAGTAGTGAGTTCACACACTGGATAGAAGGAAAGACAAACATGGCATTTTGATTGTGATGAAGCCTGTTGGCTGAATATTTTCTGATTATGATCATCAAATGGTTTTATGGTGCACATCTGCTAATCATCAGCTGTGTTCCTTAAAGGGGACATGTTATGACTTTTTATTCATTAAGTTATAATAGTTCTGTGGTCAATGCACAACATGTTCATTAAGTTCTTTGCACTAAATCCCTCTCACATAAAGTGATTTCTGCAGCTTTATTCTTGATATTTTCAGTACCTTCCACAATGAGCCATTTCAGGGCTCAGTTATCTGGCCACACTGACCCATCCTGCAATAGGTAACCTAAGTCTCCTCCCTCTCCGGTCAGCTAATGGTTCCCCGGAGGGAAGAAAAAATGAATGCAAGTGAACGGGGCTAAAAGAGCGGTTTCTTTTTTGTTAACAGTACAAGTGAAACCGGAGTTATACTAAAAATAATTAAACTACAGTTGTAGACCATCAGCTGAATGGTGAAAATCGTGATTTTGTGATTTGTGAGAATGTGCCGTTTTCACATATTAAACTGAAAAGAGTGGTTCAGTAGCGTTTTGTCGCAGAGGGACAGAGCTGCGCTCCGTGACAGCAGAGTGAGAAAGAATTCATGGCAGAAGTTTAGATATTGCAGTGATCTGTGACATATTTTTACATCTCTGCAGTTTAGTGTTTTTTTTTAAAGAAAATGAATGTCCAGCAGACAGATCAGCTGTTTAGCTGGAAGACGGTAAAAGGAGACCCGCATCCAGAGTCTGACGCCAAAGCGAGGGTTTTAGACACAAAGCTTCTTGAGGAAGACAATCTGGGTCATGTACTGACATTAAAAAGAAGTGTTTTTATGTTTTCCTCCTTGTTATGGTTACTGGTGTGCTTAGTGACGTATGCCTTTGGGAGGTGCGCTCATGACATAGCATGTCCTGGTGGAGGGAGACGTCGCGCAGACTGCCTCACAGAAATCTTGCGTCGTACAGTGTGCCACCTCTCTGGAGTTCTCAGTGTGACATAAACAATCCTGTGCAACGGCCAAAAATTGCACAGTGTGATCCGGGCTTAAAGCAATACAACAATTCATCTATTCACTGTGCTGTTTAATATCCTACATTACTGATTATTCTCATTAATGAGTCTTAATGGTCTGAAACTATTTCATGGAAATTGTGAGCAATTACAGTCGCACGGGTGAGAAATTATTTTGTTCCTCAATAAACATTTGAAAGCTCAGGATGAGACCGTTTAGGATTGGTGAGTGAGGGCCTGTTCTAACTGGGGAACCAGGGTGGATTTTCAGCTGATTTTTGCATCTTCTCAAAGAGATCTTATCAGGAAGGCTTTGATTTTAGTTTTATTTTTTCTCAGTGGCAAAAGGTGTTGTTCTGAGTCAGCCCCTTTCAAGATGGCTGCCATGGATAATCAGCATTAGCAGACACATAAATAGGTGTAACTGTTAAGGTAAGCAAGACGGATCTGAAAGGAGACCTCAATGTGGCAAAACCCATGAAGGGTGAGACCTTTAGGAGGATTTGCTTTGCTAGTTTCACATCTGAGTTTTTACTTTGACATCCAGACATCTGTTTGATCTCAGTCTTGGGAAATATCACCCAGACAGATATTCTTATCAGTATTGGCCAGAGAAAAGCTTTGCTGCTTTCTACCATCTTTGGTGTCATGCAGGTGCACGCACAACTTTCAGAGCTGGACCCCAAGAGGATTTCTAATTGAATCGCAAATTTGTACGTCATGCAGATTTTTATCTCATCTCCCCAGGTGTTTGGCGCTATGAGCCTCACCTGTCTGCCTGAATGACAGCAGATCTGAACAGAAGGGTGTGAGACCGCTCTGTGCGGCAGCTGGCTGCATGTCGGCCCAACTTCTCCTGAAAAGAAAAATGTTTTATCATCATTTTATTTCTTTAAATTCAGTTTATTGTCGCCCTAACTTAAATTGACCTTCAGTTAATTTTAGTGTAATTGCATCAATACTTTTGGTTTGATGTTGCATGTAAAAATAATCTAAACCATGACAGAATCCATTTTACCAGACTTTAACCTTTGACCAAAGCAAAGCAGATAACATAATTGAGTTTCCTATGGGAAAGTAATAGCTTTAAAAGGGTAGTTAGGCTTTTTTAAAGGGGTGTTCTGTGTTCATTAGCAGTCAAATGTGCTACCTCGGAGTAAAACCAGTTTGGTACAAATGGCAGTAGAGCTACTGGCTTGTAAGATCCAGTATCTTATCATTTGCATAAATCAGCTCTTTAGGTTACCTCTCACGTTTATCTATATGCGATTTTATGAATGACAGCCCAATAAAACATGTCTAAAGGAGTATTTGACCAGACTGGGTTGATTTATTTTAAAATGATTTATTTTAAATGGGACATTTTTCATGGGACAGCAGTATCTCAGGAGGTAGAGCGGGTTGTCCATTAATCGGAAGGTTGCAAGTTCGATCCTGGCTCCGACCAGAGAATTCTGTTCTTGGGCTGGACACTTAAGCCCCCTTGCCTGCTGGTGGTGGTCGGAGGGACCGGTGGCACCTGTGTATGGCAACCTCGCCTCTGTCACTGCGCCCCAGGGCAGCTGTAGCTACATCGTAGGTCATCCCCACCAGCATGTGAATGTGTGTGTGAATGAGTGAATGACCGATTGTGTTGTGAAGCACCTTGGGGGGGGGGGGGGGGGGGGGGGTTGTAGAACCCTAAGAAAGTGCTATACAAATACAGACCATTTACCTTTTATTTTTCTTTATATTTTCTGAAAGGTCAAATGTTATGGACATGCAAGGTTCGAACACAATACAAAATAATTAAATCAAGGCAGAGAAATATCATGTGAACAGGTACAATCAAAACCAAAAATGTATAATCGTTCCATCAACCGCTGTGTTATAGAGGATTCTAAACCAAAATAAGTTAAAAATCTGTTCTCTGTGATTGTCCTAAAGGTGGAAACTCACATTTTGCATCCTTTTTCCTTGTCATGTGGGTCACTTGTTCTCCAGCATACAATTTTGCATAGGCAGGGGTGGACTGGGACCAAAATTCGGCCCTGGCATTTTTACTAATCGTTGGCTCTCAGTCAGCCCTCCCCATTGGGAGAGTGGTGGGGGTCGGGGGTGTTGCCGGACTCATCTCTAGGCCGAATGTGAGATCTAATATGGACTGGGACTGTTGAATTACAAGCAGGGCCAGACCGCTGTGACCGGGAGTGTTGGCCTTCCAGATCAGCTCATTCTCCACAGGCAGAGATCAGCGGGACATTAGCTACATGCAAACGCGGTAAAACAACTCCTACATCATCGCTCTATCGCGTTTTTCTTGCTAAAAATGCCTGGACAAACTTTGTTAGCTTTGGGTTACCATGTAGCTAATGTTCTGCAAATCACCAACTGTGCAGTGTCGGCCCAAGCTGGGCAAGCAGCCCACTTGGCTAAGCGGCCCACCGGGACAGTGCCAGAATGCCAGATCGGCCAGTCCACCCCTGTGCATAGGTATTACTTTTGGGTAGGGCTGCACGATATTAGGAAAACCTGTAATATTCGATGACAGTGCTTAATATTGCGATATCGATATTACTCGCGATAAATGAACAAATACTAAAGTATGCAGTGTTGATGTCGTCTGGCGTGTGACGTCTGCTCTGGGTTCAAAGCAAACAAAAACTAATGCATGAATTCCATTACAACATACCATTTTTATTGGAAAAATATGCAGCTGCACCTGCTACTGTATTAGTAGCAAAACAACAAACTGCATGCATGCAGTTTCTCAGTGACTTTAAAACATCACCACCACCATAAAACTTTTTCTGATGCTCCAAATACAGAAAAACATCCCTTACCAGGGTTTTTGAATAAATAAAAAAAATCTGAAAGTAAGTTTAAATGTTAAACAATAGTTAACATCACTTAAATGCAACAGCAAATTCTCTCATTGCTACTGAACATTTTCTCCACTTATGTGGTTATGATATAAGGCTGTTGCTGTAATTGGAAAGTGAACTGTGCTGGGCCAAACTAGGAGAATATTAAGATTTTTTGAGGGAAAGAGAAAAACAATTGTCTACCTTTCAGAAGAGGAACTGGCAAAAAACTACATGGAAAATATGTGAAAACGTTTGTTTTTAACCCCAAATTGAACAAGTTTACCTAGATCTTAAACAGCAGCTCAGATGATGAAACTGCAACTATGATTCTGATAACAAGCTAACAAACTGAACTAGCTCCTCTAAGATAACTGGCTAGCAGAGCTTCTGACTGACAGTTTATGTGCAGCAGCAAACCAACTATCCTGATAAACAAGGTTATAAAAGCTCACAAATGAAAGATCACATTGATGTGTGGGGGAACTTTTGCAGGCCCTCTTTAGCAGGGTGGGACTGGGAGGAGAGTGCTGTAGCCTTTTAGCTGGAAGCTAACCGGAGCCTGGGGCTAACATCACCACCCGGTGGAACACTAGCAACATGAAGGTGGGTTGGTTCACCGGCACGTGTCGGAGTCAGCCCACTCGTTTAATTTAGTGATGCACTGCTCCTCTAGACACTAATGAAGGCTGAGGAGACATTTCAGCAGTTAGATTAAGGTGTTACTTGTAGCGAAGAGAACCCATTCACTGATGACTATAGAGTCGTCATTCTAAATCCAACTGCTTGCTGTCATTGATGACTGAAGTCATGCTCTAAAGCTGATCTTCACCCATGTGTGTCACATGTCACATGATCAGGAAACAGACAATCCACAAATTAGGAGATCGTTTTGGGACGCTGTTGTGAAAAAAGCTAGGCGCCAACCGGAAAAAGCTTCTGCAGCTCACACTTTGACAACGGATTGTGAAACCACGAAAAAAGCTAAAAATACACTGATTCTTCCTGATGTGAGTCTGCTCTTTCTTTAGGTAGTTTTGGTGTTTACATGATCATAGAGCTCAAAAATATGTGGCTGTTAAAAAGCAGTAAAATGCTCAAAAACATTGGCAGTCAGGGACTTTCTGATCAGAAAACAGCTGGCAGTGAATGAGTTAAAAAGACAAACGCACAGGGAGGAGATTCATTTTCGGTTTAACCACAGAGAATTAATAACGGACACTAGGGGGTGCTAAAAGCAAGAAAAACTGCCAAGTGTGCCTTGAGTCACAAGCTGTGTCAAGTGGTAAATAAAAATCTGACATTTCAGTTTCTGAACTTGCTATTGCTAAGCATTTGTTTACGCAATAACAGATCCTCCATGTGGATGGGTTTACTTCCAGATTTATACTTTTCATGTTAGTCAAATTTTTTAAAAAGAAAAATGACTAAAATAGTTGTCTACAAGTCTGAACTGTACAAGTGTCCATTCACTCCAATTCCTGAACATCTGTTGTTGCTGGACTAAGTCATTTTAATAGACTTAGCCATTATTGATAATGTCTATTTTTTATTGGTGCTTGGCAATCACACATTCACTGAGTGAAAATACCTAGAAGCTCGCAATCACCTCCGTGCCTTTCCCTGAAATGAAAAAGCATGCAGGGAAGCCTATGTTCTCCAGGCATTATTTGATGTGACACACAATTAAAGTGTTGAATGAGTTCTGATCTGGTGATTCTCTTGAGTACGCCCACTCTTGTCTCCATCCCTTCACTGGAAGGGCCCCTCCCCCCTTGGGAGAGCAGGTCCACCAGCAGATCTACCTTCTCGCTGGCCTCTGTAGCAGTTTTCAGTCCGAACACTCCTCCCCTTCCTCTAGAGGCAGGAGGTAGGGTTTCCTGTTGCATCTGGGAAGACACCTTCAGAGAGGTAATGAGTTTAGCAACAGCAAATATAATGAAATTTCTCTCACCACCAATACTGGATTTTTTTTAGCATATTGCCATAAACTATAGATCGTCAAGGAAGCATCTCCCATTGCTCCTCGGGTGATAAAATTAATTGTTTCCTTGACCCCTGAGGTCAAGCCTTTCCCAACCAGCCTTAACAGGAGGTCTGGGGGGGTCCCTCCTCCTTTTCCATGCTCCATTCACAGCTGCTGCTTATTGCCTGTGAATATGAGGAAACAAGGTGGAGAGTTTAATAATCTTTTTCTTTTAATACACCTGTGGTCCCATGCGTGACCACGGACATTTTCTTATATCCCACTGGGGTCTCTCTTCCCTGTTCCATCCCAAATTTCCTCCATCCATTTAGTATTTTAACCAAAACTTGGGTTTGATCTCGAGCTATTGTCATCCTGACACCTGCTGGTAGTTGTGTACCGGTCCCTGTCCGTTGTTTCATGACAACATGTCTGTGGTCATAGAAAATTTGCCCAGCCTGTCTGTAAATTGCAGCCTCGGTTGTGTGGCCTGCCACAACAACCCCCCCACGAGGAGCATATGCTGCTAAGACTCCCTTCTTCCCTGGTATAAACCATCTCATTATAACCCTTTTCTCAAAACTCCTTGAGACATGTCAATCTTAACAATTGACTCGCCTCAGGAACCAGCAGTGTAACAGGATAAATTCTTACACCACAATAACTCGAACATGTAATGTTTCCCTTTTGTCTACTTTACAGCAAGTGTGATTTGCTTCAATATTGTGATGATCCAAACGGCCAACCCCTGACCGCTCCTGCAACATTCATCCAGCATTCCCTGCACCGGCCAACTTGCCATGCAGTTCTACAGCGTCTAAGGGTGCACCACCACTGTAAAGTCATAGTCGGGTACAATGTTTGCTGGATGACTGAAATCAGATAAATTGTCTCGTGTTAACTCCACCAAGTCTGAGATTGCACAGGCGTGGGCATCAACGAGAACTCATGAAAGGATGAATGAACAGGCTGAAAATCTACATCTGACCCATCAGCTAGGCATGCTGAGAACAATTCATTAATCTCCATTGCATTGTGTGTTTCCTTCAACTGCTGATTTTTTGTCATCCCGGCACCGCTCCACTAAAGACTGCTCAGCTGCAGCGGGCCTGCAGTGTAACCTCCCTTTCACATAAGAAGTAAAAGGGAGGGGGCCACTACTTTGAGCATAGTCTGTTCGCCCTCATTGTCTCTCCGTAAGCAGCCAGCTCTGTCACAGGTTCAAACCTGGCTGGAGCCCTCTCCTCATATGAAAGTGGAGGATTAAAACACACTTTGGAGTAATCAGACACTATTGCTCTCACATGTGCTCTTCCATCACACACCAGCAAGTCTCTGTTATCAGCCTGGCCGTTAGCCTGTTCATCATCCGAATCATACACGCTCATGTCTGCCATAGCTAAATTTCCCTCAGTTACACGTGCCCCATTCCCATGAAAAGGTCACACGCATCAAAGTCGTTGTCCTGTAAAAACAGGGTGTGTGTTAACCCACACCAGCAGCAACTGAAACCCTTTTCAGATAGACATTCTGGAATATGTGTGGACAATTCAATCCGTTTTTTAACCAGAACTGTGTTTTCAGACACACCACTTTTGTACCGGAACTTGTCCTTTCGGCTGCCTTCACACAGCAGGGAAAGGTTCCAGATGATGGGGGTAGGGGTGGGGGGGTGGGGGGTGGGGGGGTTGGGGGGGGGACATAGAATCAAAACACACACACACACACACACACACACACACACACACACACACACACACACAAACGTGATAAGAGAAGGTAACAGGCCTTTAGCTTGGTTTCACACACATGGATACACCTTGTAGAACCTAGAATTGATTTCACACAATGAGAGACATAATCCAGACTTAATTCTGTACATTAACAAGTCTGACAACAAAAGGATTTGCATTTTCCAAATCAAACAAATCAAAATAGTTGGACAAACAATTAGCAACAAAACAAACCTTCATTTAAAACCATAATAAATTGGTGCTCCAAAAGCTAGACATGCCACATATCACCAATACAATACACAGATCTTGCCTGCAGAGACTGATCAGTATATTAATTATGAAGTATTAATCCATCCTGTGTAGCCCTCAGACTGGTACACTAATAGTGCAGGTAAAATCTGTAACCATCTTTAAATGTCAGATTGAAAACAAATCAATGGATCTGTTTCATTAAAGTTTAATTAATCGGCTGTGAATTTTATTTTAAGTCACTGTTGGGAAGATTGGATAGTTCTTATTTGTATAGCTCATTAAGTAAAGTAAGTGTGTGTGTGTGAGTGTGTGTGTGTGTGAGTGTGTGTGTGTGTGTGTGCGTGTGTGTGTGTGTGTGTGTGTGTGTGTGTGAGTGTGTGCATGTGTGGGAGGGGATGTCATGACCTCTTTTACTGCATTGCCAGCAAATGAAAGTAAAAGTTTATAAGAAGCATTTCTTTCAAGAAATGTTGAAGCACATTATCAATAAGAGACAAATGCTGAACAACAACATATGTGGGGATGTGTTGGCAGATGGGTTTACATGTGGTATGAAAAACAGGAATGTTCATGCAGTATATACGTAACGAATCAGGATGAAAAAGCAACAAACTTTTACACGAATGTGTGATTATCTAGACTGAAGCAAAAGTAGCCACATGCCACTACAGCTCAGAGCAGGTTAACAAGCTCCTTTATATCACACATCATGGTTTACATATCCTTCATCCTATTGCTGGACAACAGGTTGCACCTTGGTCAAATTAAACCATGCATCATCATAATAAAAAACCTTATTTAATTGTTCCAAAACAACTTTCTTCTGGTGCGTTGGGGTGAATCTGCTCCGTGGGAGTTGAGGTCACATGTAAACAACCGTGTGCTGTTCATTCACAGCTAGATTCTCCTGACGCTCTGAACATCGCAGATAGGGACCTCATTAAACAACCCTGCAGTCCTTTCGCAGTCCTTTCGCCCACTACAGAGAATCATTTAGGTCTGCAGCTGCTACAGTTTTAGCCGTATTTTTAATGAAATACATTTGCAAGATGCTTTTTCAGGTGGCCACTTTTCTTTTGAATATTAATTGGTGTTCATAAATAGATTTAAGATCAAATTTAAATGCACAACAAACAGTTCCTATGCTGTATTAGGATGTAAACATATGCTAATGTTCAGTTTAATACAATAACTGTTGGAATATTTGTTGTCTTGGTTTGTTAACCAAGTAAAGCAGGCTGTTGGGGCTTAAAGAGAGCTGGATTAAATACAGATCAATGACTCCACGTCATGACTGAGGGAATCAGTATTGTGAAATTGTCCTCATCTGCATGTGAAATGCATTTTAAAATGGCCATCATAGCCAAAAAACCTTAAAAACACAAAATAACTCGCATTCTTTAAGATATTGGGCTGATATCTAGCATGATGACATCTGAGTGTCATTAACAACACCTACTACTAAGTGCTAAACATTGAATGAAATCTTAGCTAAAAACTTTTCATTAACTTATGGATTCAACAAAATAAAAACATGGCAAGAACTAAAATTTACAGGCGTTGGGCTAGAATTTGTAGTAGTAGCTGTTTTATTCATATCACACTCCCCAAAAGCTGCAGATCACACATCTAGGAATAACTTGTTTGATTTTTTTAGACGTTAATTTCATTTAAAAACTGTCAAATCTCCATTTATTCTCATGTAATTTCTTTTTTTCCCTCGGAAACAATAGATACCGTGCACTTCCTGCAGCGTTGCATCCATCTGCACTGCACCACAGCTGGTGTGCATGCTCTGAATTGAACTCAATGATTTTCAGTCTTTGTTGAAGCTTCACAAATTCAGATTCACTCCTTTGGTGTAATGGAGGGGTTAGGATCAAGGTATTTTCCCTCCCGAAGCTCACCTGAGAACAATGCACACCTGTTCCTTTATGCAACTCAACTGTCCATTATCTCTAATCACCTCCCCCAGTGCTTATAAGCTCCCAGCTTTCATTTCCTTGTGTCTGTGTCTCCTGCTCAGCAGTCTCCTCCCTCCCTTTCTGTTAGCTGTGTAAGTTTTGTTCTGCAATTATTTATTTAATGAAGTTTTCTTTAAGTCTATTGGCTGCCTTCCTAGATCACTAGTACTGGTATGCACTTGGGTCTATCACCACACTGACCAAACCAAAACACATGCAGGTTAGGTGAGTGGGAGGTGTGTGTGTGTGTGTGTGTGTGTGTGTGTGTGTGTGTGTGTGTGTGTGTGTCTGTGGCCCACTGATGGACTGGTGACCAGTCTTGGGTGAACACTGTCATTCACACAACGACCCCTAGAGGAAGGTACCAGCTCCTTGTAACCTGCAGTGACCAAATACATTCCTGCTGAGGAGATGATTAAATCATTGGATCAGGTGTGTTGGAGTAAGGGAACAGCTAAAACTGGGTAGGTGGTGACCCTACAAGACCAGAATGGACTAGCCCTAGTCCCAGATAATGATTGTTTTAGTTGTTTGGGTTGCAGAAAATCTTGAATGTATTCATTCACAAGGCGGTCAAATTAAAAAGGTACATAACAGTTTCTTCCATAGCAACTTATTTTTACTTTTCAGTCTCTTCCAAATGTTAAATATTGAAATCAACAGTTTTCTTACTCTTCCTTTGATTGTTTTTGCCTGAAGTCCCACAAAAACTTAAAGGGGCAAACAAATAAAAGTCTACCTTTTTCAAACTGCAGCAGGAAAATGAGCAGACACAAAGAAAATCAAGCAAAACTCCTCGTATTAAATATTCCAGTGACATTCTTAGCAAAGCTAAGGATTCTCTCATTTCTTATGAAAATCCCTAATTACACTTTATCAAGCTCCCATAAGCAACCTGCACCAGCCTCTTTATTTATGGTGCTTTATAGTGAAGGAGACAATATTGATGGTTAGTTCACTGACCCTGCGACAGCTCGGTTCCTGACTGAGGTCTTGATAAATAGAGGGTTAGTTCTGTCTTCTCCGCTACACGATGCCGTTGCATCTTGACTCTGAGGTCTTTAGCTCAAAGAGCCACTGTCAGTCGTCTCTTCCTGTAATCACCCGTGGCTTTTTATTAGCTTCCCACAGGCTTTATGCTTTTTGCGCTAACAGCCAGCGTAATTATGGCTATGAAGAGTTGGGGTTAGGAGGCAGCATGCGATTATAGAAATATTATTATAATGGCTTCTGATTCTGGTTGGGACTGAGTGTGAAACTGCAGGTTGAACATTACAGCTAAATGAAATGTTCAATGAGTGAATCCTTTTTGGTGGGAATGAAATGACATCAAATCGACTGTTTGTGACATTTCCCTTTTTCTCACTCTAAAGATCAAGAAAAAAATGGCACAAAGAGAAGATTTCTCATTTTATTGTCATCCCGAACACACAGCTTTGTTTAGGGCGGTATAAATGTCAGGAAGGTGTTTGGAGCCGCTCTGATACTGTTGACACTGGAAAAAGAGAGGAAAGGAGATCCTGTTGGCTTTCCAACACAACTGTGGGTGGCTTTTAATTGAATGTAAACAGTCCTCTGCTGTGCTGCTCCTGTGGAGAAGCTCCTCGCACCAGATAGCAATTTATTCCTTGCTGGAAAAAAACGAAGTAAACACGGATAAAAACTCATTTGCTTTTTTGAATTCTTTATCATGTCCCTAAGCTCATTTTTGGTCTCGCCTCTGGGTGCATGGAAGCTGCTTGGTGTGACAGGAAAGTATGTGCAGCTTAATAAACGTCGTCATTGAGCCTAGCTGTGCTGCCCATATGTGTGGTTAACTCTCTCTCTCACACACACACACCATCAGCAGCAATAATGGTCTGAATTTCATCTTTTTCAGCTGGTAACTTCTCTGAGGGTTGTAGAAATGTCGGGCTGAATAATTATCTGTTCTTCTGGCTCTATTGTTCATGCATTATTTATAGTGGTATCTGCCTGAGTAGTCTCTGTGCTGGTGAGGTTTCTGTATAACGTGCTGCAGACAAGGCGATAAATTCTGCCACTCTGTAAGTCCATCTTCACTTAAGGCTGATGCGATGGAGCCAAGATTCGATCCATGTCCCAGAATTTTGACAAACAAGCAAACAGGAGCTAAATCATTTTTATTAATAAGTGGATGATGGCAACAGAGAGGTTTTCTTATCCCAAATTGGTCTGATATGGACCAAAACTTATATCTCGATATTTTTTGTAGCTGAATTCCGAAATACGATATATATCTCAATATTTTTCCTCCTGTAAAATATTTACAAGTTAACTCACTTAAGCTGTCTTGAGAAATTATAAACATAAATCAGTAGGTTAAATGCACAAAAATGTATCGTAAAACCTTAACCTTAGTGCCTATTCTCTTCCAGTCTGAGCTGTAGAAACACTGATACAGCTGTCTGTTAACACACACACACACACACACACACACACACACACACACACACACACACACACACACACACACACACACACACACACACACACACACACACACACACAATTTCATCTAGAGGTGGCCCATATAGTTTAGTTCTTGTCCAGAGAAAACTAAATCTATCATGTTAAACTAAATGTATGATGATGTAATTGCATCTACTGAAGATCACATGGGTCATGCACCGTGGAGTTATTAGTTATCAGGGCAAACATGGCTGGAGTCCAACAGTATTGGCTCATATCAGCGATTAATCTGTAATGACTCAAGAGTCTCTGGTTGCTCTTTTATGAGTATTATTTTCAGGCTACTGTCGCCGTAACCCATGCCTTATAAACTCTTTCAACAGAATCGCTCGTAACGGAGTATTTACTAGCATAGCAAACCAGAGCGGGAAAAAAATGGAGCCGGAACAACATTTCCCACCCTTTGAGCTCGCCTTCAAAATAAAATGTTAACCCTATAGTTTACAATTCAAACCCTTACATTACATTTGAGGTCATTTGGCCACTCTGGCTATCCGTAGAAGTTTCCCGATTCCACAGGGGAGGGAGGGGTTTGGCCCGTCTACTCTCCGGCTCTGCACGAGCAGGATGGAAAAACAGAACTCCGTTGGTATTGAACATCCCCAAATAATTAAAAACCAGGATGCCAAATTTAAAGTTCAGAGCAGCATATTTACCCAGAGGCTCTCAGATTGAGCAAACTTGTGAGTATACACGTAATAACCGCTTAGAGATGGAGCAGCATGTCGGCTAATTGCTAGCATAGCGGCTACTTGCTAGCATAGCAGTTTGACCAGCTATATTGATATAAAGATATAAAGTCATCTTGTATCTTGTTTAAAAATGACATCGATATTTTAAAAATATCGATGTAATTTTTAAAAAATATCAATATATCGCCCAGCCTTAGTTTTTTAATCTTGATATTTTTGTCCAATTTTAAAAAGTTGTAATTGCCACTAAACTGCTGATGTAAATCATACCTGTTGCCTTTTTTAAATTTTAACCCTCTGTAATCATTGAGTAATAATCTTAAATAATGCAAATCGTGATTTTTTTTAGCCCCAATTTCTGATTTTTATGATTCAGATTATGTAATTTAGCTAAACCTGGGACACCAAGGTGAGTCTGCTGTGGCAGGAATGTGGCGTGCCGTCTGAGACCCAATGCTAACATCAGGAGAAAATAGATTGGCACTTTATTCTAGTAACTCCTGGCAGTATACAGAGGGAAACTGTAGCACAGGGAGTTACAGCAGGACAAGTAGAAGGATGAAAGCGATAGTCTTGTGGATTTATAGGTGACCCTCAAAATTAGAAAATGGTACAAAAGTTCATTTATTCACGTTTATTGTAGCACCAAATCACGACAAGAGTCGTCTCAAGGCACTTCAACTTAAAAGGAGAAACTAATATATGAGAGACTCGCATGCAAACCCAGATATTTCAGCCTTTGTTATAATTGTGATGATTATGGCTTACAGCTTAGGAAAACTCCACATTCAAAACCTCAGAATATTGTGAAAAGGTTCAACAGTGTCACACTAATCAGCTAATGAATCCAGAACACCTGCAAAGAGTTCCTGGGTCTTTAGATGGTTTTTCAGTCTAAGTTAAATTACTGACATATATGGTCTTTTGTACCACACTCTCATTTTTTGGGTTTCACTTGGAACTTGTAGGCAGATGAATGAAGCTTGTGACATGGGCCTTATACCAAAACCCACCCTGCAGCCTACGATTCTCTATGAAGTGCACTTGGTGGAAGTACATGTAAGGGTTCGAATGTGTAGTAAACAAGTGTGCAAATAATTGCAGAATTGGGATAATGAGGTTTGCGTCATTGACCTGCGCTGCTGCGTTATATTTCTGCGACTTCCAAAAAAGCGGCGTCGGTCGCTGTTTGGGCTAATTTGCTGCTTGAAAGGACATTAAAACTGCAACTTTCCTTTCCTTTTTCAAACTGACTCATAGCCCTAAGTTGAGGCATTCCTGTTCCCTGTAAACAGGTGGCCACTTTCTGACCTAAATTTAATAACATTAAATGTCTTCTTGTCTAAAATTCACATGCGGCAATGGATTGTGGATAATAACCTTCCTCAAAGAATGCACAGATGCAGGCTTCAGTGAATCACAGAGCAAGGGGGCGGGGCCGAGTTCTACGATGGAGAATCAGGACACCCTAGAAACTCACACTCCTCCACGGGAACACGGTTGGAAGAGTGAGTGTTGGGACCGGGCGATGGACTAGCTGAATCGATTTGAGTGTCGGCCAGGAGAGCAATCAGTCCTTTTTATGGGTGTTCACGACCTTGTGACAGCTGTTGTCTGAGAAAACCTAAGCAAAAAAAAACAACAAAACAAAACAATCATTCAATATACAAACAATTTATGTGTAATACAAACCATTTATTTAATTAACTTTGACCAATGAATAACATACTTTATCAATTTTCTGTTTTGTGGTTTAAATGATAAAATTTTGAGCACGATTTAAACAAGATGACGATTTCAGATATTTCAGTTTTTTCTACAGACGCTTTTCATGGTTCTCAGGTTGTTTCTATGTGTTTCTAGACTAAAAATAATATAAGAACCCATTTATATAATCCTTGCAAATTCATCTGCTGCGTGACTACCATGAGGTCTGATAACTCTTTTTGTCATCACTCACAAACAGGAAGAGAGATTTCTGTTTACTTTTCACTGCATGCACCCTAAAAGAGAGGCTTCACCTGCTGCAGATGGAGGGACGCGCGAGTGGGGGCAGGCTTATCTCTATGGAAATGATTAAACCTGGAAAACAGCCTGCAAACATAGCTGTGTGTGTATTATCCAGGTGGGTATTGAGCCTGCAGAGCAAGGTTGTCCTAAATATAATTAGGTTTGCATCAGGTGCTGTTTTATTTCTTCTGAATGTATTTTTGTGGCCACCATTATTGTTATGAATGGTATGTGGCTGAGCTGCACTGAAAACGAGGCCCAAGCAGCGCGGCTCTATCGCTCGTCCTCTGTAAAAATAGATATAATAATATAAGGTGCTTAGTTCAACATGGCATTGATAGATTCTTTGCTGTAGGCCACAAATCACTCACTGTTGAAACAGCATGACAGGCACCATACAATTAGGCCAGGCGGCTACAAAAGCTGGGGACATGCTCTTGCCTGGGGAGAAACCGCCTCTCTTATATGCTTGTCTTGTCCACTGATATTCACATTGGACAAGATGAGCTTTTGTGTCCCAGAGCTACACACAGAGTCGACTCTCCTCTGTGTAGTAACTGCACTAGCGGGAGGTGTCAAGGACATGCATGGGAAGGACCTGGATCCCGTTCGTGGACATGTACGGCACTTGGAGGATGAATTTGTTTGCGTCTGTGTCAGGGAGAGGCTGATAATTTGTTGAGCTGGCATGGAAATGCACACCCTATACAAAGGCATATTGAAATGACCTTAATCAAGCAAATCTTCTAGGATATAGAGCGGCAGAGCAGGGGCACTAATAGGTTTTTTTCTCAGCTGAAAGAACCCAAGAGAATGTAATTTCTGGATGATGTAGTCCTTCCTAAAGCCATAATGTGGCATCTCAGTGCGCCTCCCTGTTTTACTGTAATATCCCTCTGCCGCGCTGGCAGATTAGCATCATCAGCAGCCACAACAACCCAATTTGCCCTCATTGCCATGGCAGACGGGTGGAATTAAATGTTATTAGCCGGCTAGTGTATTTAACTTTGAGACCCCTGCGAGCTGTCTCTCACGGATCCCTCTAGCATTTTAAAATGTGGCAGCTATCATCACTAGGTTCTGTAATTGGTGCCGCTGGTTTCCAAACGTCTTTCTGACAGCTCCAAAGAAGCCTCAGTGTCAATCGTCATTGGCACCAATGTTGTTTAAACAGCTGGTCTGCTTGTTCAAATGAGGAAATGACAAATACAATTGTATTCCACACAATGATAGATGGATATAGTGAATGGATTTTTAAAGTTCAGTGAACACACGCTCACAAAACACTTGAGCTTGCTCAAATAATAGCACAGCTGCTCTGTGCCACAAAAACGTCCGGTTACACTAGACTTACTGCTGAAATGAAAATGACACAGCAAATGTTTGTTTGAGCTACAGTTATTTCTTTCTTCATTCAAGCATTGCACTTAAAAGTCAGCCATTGTTGACGGAGGAGAAAGAAGAGCTGCAGCGAGGTTGCTTTTTAACATTTTCCAAGCACTAATTCCATTGTTTTTAAGTGTATTTGAGGTGAAATATCAAAGGGATAGCAAGAAGCTAAACAAGTCCATTTGCCTGGGGAAATTGAGCTTTTTGTTATCAAAACTGACTGTAAAAGTGACACTACACATACCTGAAAAAACATCCTATTGGCCACTTTGTCATCTAGTGCATTTGTCAGATTTTATTTGATTAAAATTTATTTTCTTGGTCTTTGACCACACTGTTTTTTCCTCTGTAGGGCCAACAAGCAACATCTAAGCTCATTCATGTATTTATGCAACTTGTTTGCAGATCGATTCATATGTCACTTATTTCTGCAAGGTGAAAATAGCACATGGGCCAAATTTTCTAGCTCAGCTTATCACAGGCTTTTCTGCTAATATTGCATGCAGAAGCAGCAGCATGGCTCAGCACAGCGAAGAGAACCCTGCATAAGCTCCCAGATCCCTGGGGCATCTGAGTGGAGCTCAACCTGAAGTCTCGCCTCCTCTTTTTCTGCCTTTTTGTTTTGCAAACAGGGGGAGGAGCGAGCGATAAGATGCTGCAGATACTGTGTTGTTCCAGGGTTCTGCTTGGCTCAGCATTGTGGTCCAACAGAATCCATTTGTCCTGCGTCCTCGTCCTCCTCCACTCCAATTACTGCATCTCTCCGAGCATGGAGCGCCTTGATTTGGCCGTGACGTCTGCTACAGCAAGGAGACTTGGCCATTGTTTGATGTGTCATTTCATCTGTGACTCAAGACCAAACTTTGAAGGGTTTGTTGAGAGGAGCAGGTTTATTCCTGTGATGCAACTTCCTGAAATCTCCTTTTGTTATTCGATGGAAGCTGCTCCTTACATAAAAAGAACAAAAGAGAAGCCATATTGTTTCCATATTTTCAGGTTGGAAAAAAGACCTTTCTCGCTCACAAACCAGCCTTTGCAGGAAATTTCTTCACAAGTTTATTTATCTCCAGCCCTCTGCAGAACTTCAGTCAGTCAGCCCCGACTACTTCTGCACTTCAGCAGAGTGCAAATGTTTCAGATGGATGCACTACTTCATGTTATCAGAGGAGAGACGTGCCCTTCATAGTGCAGAGCGGGCTGCAGATTGTGCTTATAGTGTACTGCACTGCATTGCAGGCAGTCTTTTTTACCTTGTGAAACAACATGTGTCCTTCCTCTGCACACCCCCAAGCGCTCCAGCTCAGGTGATCAATTTTATCCTCTCTGTGTTGCTCAGCTGCAACTTAATCCCATAATACCCTGGTATTTGTTGCAACTGAGGCTATCCATTTTTTCTCCTGTGGATTTCTTCTTTTGCCTTTGGAGTGTGAAGAAAGTTTTTTCTTTTTTAAAAATAGGTATTCTCTGCTACCATCACAAGGAAGAAGGTAATAAAATCATGTATGTCTCTGTGATTAGCAGAAAAGTTGGATCTGTTGCATTTAAAGATGTGTTCCTTTAGCTGAGAATATGTGTAAACATGTTCCAGCTGTTGCTGTGATTTCTGCTTCTTGTTTGAGTTCAGCCATTGTTGGATTTGGAAAAGGGTAGAATGCCTTCTCCGGGTCAGGGATGAGGTCCTGCCCCAAGTGGAGGAGTTTAAGTATCTCGGGGTCTTGTTCACGAGTGAGGGAAAACTGGAGCGTGAGATAAGATAGGCGGATTGGTGCTGCATCTGCAGTGATGCGGGCATTGTACCGGTCTGTCATGGTGAAGAGAGACCTGAGTCAGAAGGCGAAGCTCTCGATTTACCGGTCGATCTACGTTCCTACCCTCACCTATGGTCACGAGCTTTGGGTAGTGACCGAAAGAATGAGATCGCAGATACAAGCGGCCGAAAGGAGTTTTCTCTGCAGAGTGGCTGGGCTCTGCCTTAGAGATGGGGTGAGAAGCTCGGTCATTCAGGAGGGGCTTGGAGTAGATTCGCTGCTCCTTCACATCAAGAGGAGCCAGTTGAGGTGGCTTGGGCATTTGGTCAGGATGCCTCCTGGATGCCTCCCTGGTGAGGTTTTCCGGGCACGTCCAACCGGGAGAAGGCCTAAAGGAAGACCTAGGACATGTTGAGGGACTATGTCGCTCACCTGGCCAGGGAACGCCCAAGGATTTCCCCAGAGGAGCTGGCCGAAGTGGCTGGGGAGAGGACCTCTCGACTTAGGCTACTGCCCCCGCGACCCGACTCTGGATATGCGGATGAAAATGAATGGATGGATGGTTTGAGTTCAGTTGAAATGTTTTCTCACTCAGTTCATGCTCAAAATACCAGCAAAAAAGGCATTTCAAATAATTTCAGTTCACAGTGGGTCTGCGTCAGTTTCCCTCCCAGTTCTCTGTTCTTTTAGGAGACAGCGGGGCGCAGACAGAACCAGACATCACTTCCACCTCTTAGATCCCAGTGTGCTGAATCAAGGGGCCATAATGTCACCGGAAAGGCACGATGCACTCCCGCTGCCTCAGAAAACGAGGGTGGATCTAGGACAGGTTTCAAATGGCATGCCCTTTTGCGACAGTCTGATGTAGAAAAGGAAACACTGCCAATTTATCGGCATTAATCAGGCAAAGCACATGTAAATCATGGCTACGGGAATGACGAGCCAACATTGTCTTGCTAGTCAAACCGGCAGACACACACTGGTGATCCCATAGTAAGACACATACTGAGCAAAGAGAGGAGCAATCAGCAGCGGAAAGCCTCTTACAGGTCTTTCTTTCATTGTAGACATGACCTGGAACACGAGTCCATCTGTCAGCCTGTGTTTATCTAGTCACAGCAGAGTAAATGACTTCATGAAGCTGGTTAAATGACAACTGGTGGAAATGCAAAATGTCCGGATCATCATTTAACCTCTAACTCATATCCTGCAGCTTAAGCGCCGTGCTCACTGCAAATGCCGTGCTCGGAAAATCAATAAGGAATTTTGCAGAGGATGAAGCAGGCTGTTATTGCCCTGAGAGTGGGGGATTTCATCTGAAAAGTTTCTTCACCTATTCCTGATCTGTGTGGTTAACGGAGTGGCTCGGTGTAAAGTCCTGGGTATCTGGAGCCAGCTGAGTTCATTTAAAAGTACTTATGTTGGAGAATTTAAATGATTGTGACAGAAACTAAACGATTGTTGTTTCTTCAGAACTTTGATCATACTAAAGTGCTTTTCTGTGTTGAATACAAATGTGCCTAAATCTAAAAAAATCTAGACACAATCATTTTTTTATTGAATAAACTGAAAACAGAGTGAAGCTAATTTTATTTCAACTCCAATTCTTTTTTTTTAAGAGGAACAGATTCATTTTAAGGGAGTCCAGCAAAACCTCCGCCAACCCCAGAGCTACCAACGTCCAGTCATTGATGCTTTTTTACAAACTGATCCTACTTGTTTATCTCGCAACTGAACAGTGCTTGTTTTTTTTTTTGTTTTTTTTTTTTGTTGCATAGTCCGGTTCACACAGCAAGATAATCATGCCAATTTTTGAACCGATCCCCCCTCCGACAATCTTAAGGATTGGTTTAGATGATTACTATAACTTCTCTAAAGATAATCTTACCAGATAATCCTACCATGTGTGGTATGCACAGATCTTCTCCGTTTAGCTATCAGAAAGTGTACAGCAGGCTGCTACTCCACCATGTTTATTCACTTCGGTTTAATCTTGCGAGATTTCCCATCTAAAAGCGAAATGTCCATGAGTGAAAGCAGTGTGTGTGTGTAGCATGTAATATTTGGCGCATTGCTGCACAACACACACAGTATGAACAAATAGGTTGAATGCACAATTTGGCATGAGTCATGCTTTGCAAATCAACCAATGATTTAAAACTCCTGCCATGTGAACCGGGTTAGGAATGTAGAAATAAAGAGACCAAATCTTACTTGGATGCTGTTAAAAGTTGACTTGTAAGTGAAAAATTACTAATTTCTCGTGAGATTTTAAAGCAGCAGCTCTACACCACAGGACAACAGAGATATTTAAATGCCCCTTGCTAGCCAAATATAAGCAGCTTAACTGTTTTTTGGCATGTGTGAAATTCTGGCACAACCTATGTTTTTGGCATGCATCTGATTTGTGATGCTTGTCAAAGTTTTCTTTATATTTTGCTTTTAAATATTGGTGCAGTTGACGTGATGCTCCCACAGTAATTACATGTTAAGCAGTTTATGATGACAAATTGTTCTAAACCAATATAGAGTTCTGTATAAAAAGGCCCACCAGCCACATGGCAATTTAATTTCTTATTTGTATAAATTTTAATTTTAGGAACTGATCTATGCATCACACTGAGTTCTGGACAATTACCAACCAGATCCCTTTACAAACAGTATTGAACAGCCTATCATTCAGTGAGACTGACATGCAGTTAAAGGCTTTAGGAGCCATCATGCTGAGTAGGAATCCGTTGTGCATTATCGCTTTGTGTTCGTGATGAGGATGTTTTCTGGTTCTCGGTTGCTGGGGTTGAAGTTGGCAGGTTCAGGGCTTTTAGTGGTATTCATGTCTGTGGCTGAAGAAGCTCAGGCAAGGTGAGGTAGACCTTAACTCAGACGAGTGCACTCAGGCTTGCAGCCAAACGTTGTCAGCCTAATACCAGCAAGCAGTCCAGGAGGAGCAGTCGCAGCATCTGGATAGTCAAGCTCCATTAGGCTCCTGGCTCTGTTTTACACCGGCTGCATTACAGCCTTGTTGACAAATGGCAGAAGAGGTGGTGTGTGTGATATGAATCACCTAACTCAGGGGACCTCCAGCATGAAAATCACACCCCCTTGCTCACCAATCTTTCTCCTCCCTCCCTCCCTCCCTGTTGTCGTGGCTGGATGTGAACTCTCGCAGCAGCCTGGCTGAGATTCAATGGGACGGCGTTAGCTCTCAACCTTGTTGAAGGACTTAAATGAAGCCTCGGCCTGATGTCCTTCCTGTCACACTGCTGCTGGGTAAAGATAAGCTTTCCAGCCTCTCCATTCTGTCCTAGCCGCTCTGTGACGTTGGGAAGCCCTGCAGATAATTAATTAACTCTCTGATGTGAGCTGACGGGCTTTGATGATTAGTGCAGTTTTTGCAGCGTTACAGACTTTCTGTCGGATAGAAGTAATAACCAATGATGGCAGCTTTTTCATGCTGTAATGTCAGTCTGGAAGTTTCAGGCTGTTAGCCTTAAATGTCATGTAAAGATGCAGATCTGACTAGAAAAAGTGGGTTTATGTCACAGTGAAGGTGTTGCACATGACATCTTAAAAAGTCTCCTCTTCATCTCCTCACATGACACTCTGCAAAATCCCAGCAGTCATTCTCACTTTCTCATCTGTACTTATATATGTTTGTATTTGTACTGTTTAGAATGAGAATGGTGCAGTTTGTCTCATTTGCTCGGTGGACTTTTCTGTGAACCATGTTTTTGGTAATGAAGGTGGTTTTTGTGATTAAAATTTAAAGTATATTACATATCACATATGATGTGTCGTGAGGGCTGAAATCATTTGAATCTTTAAAAACAACAAAACCTTTAAAACTTTTAGATTTGAGGCTTTGTTTAAAACCCGTTACTGCAAACCCTTCTTTATCATGTGACTCACGAGGACTTTTGGTACCTAATTAAGTAGCCACAACAGGTAACTTTTTACAAATGACTAATGGATTTATGATTTTAGGTTTATTTTCCCCTCTTCTCTCCATCAGTAATCAGCACACCCTTCCATGTTTAGTAACCACCTCCCTCCGTATAAAAGTTCTCTTGGTTCATGCACTGCTTTTCAGATCCTGTTGTTTACCTGTTTTGTCCTTCAGTTATTTTCAAATTTTTTGATTAATAAAATATATTTATGTGCCTGCCTCTGGAGCCTTCACCTGCACTTGGTGAACAACCGTTTAGTGACATCAAAGCTCTCCTTCCTGCCAGCTCAATCAGTCTTTTCAGCAGAACAAGCAGGTGCAGGGTCCTGAGTCCTGAAGCAATATCTGGAATAAAGAGAGACAAATGTCAGACTCACCACAGCGACGTTATCACCATGTTATCAAAGACAAACAACCTGCACATCAAGGTTTGATGTCTTGGTTCTGGACAGTAATGGATACTTTTGTACTCCTCACATCTCATTATATTCAATGTATGGCTCTGATTCACAGAGGCAGCAGCAAATTTTACCATCGCTCACGATTGTATCCCAGCATCTTCCTGGGCTAGCCTTGACATAAATCCCTTCTGGAGTTGACTTTTACCATGGAGGAGGAGTTGTTTCTCCTGTAGGTTCTCCCAGGGCAAACTGGTTCTAGATGATAGGCGAGACAAAAGCCTCTTTCACAAAATACAAAGCTGAGGCAGCACCGAATGCCATAAATTGTTCCTAAGTGGTCCAACTGTGGCGGTAATGTGGCGCAATCGTGCTTTTCACAAAAGATCACGTGATGGGGGTATGAAGGGGCTGTGGAGGCAGTCTCTGCGCTGCTGCGGACTTCCTTTCAGCTTGGACATAACTTGCTTTATATTGCAATTGAAGCCACGCTCCTTAAGTTTTTTTTTTTTTGCCATGCCGCCCTTAAAGGTGTCGGTTCTCCACAGTCCCTGTGATCTGTCTGGTGATCTGAGCTTCAGCTCTAACGGAGAGAAGCTCCTGGAGCTCTGCATTGCTCCTGTTTGCCATCTCAACTGATTTTGTTTACAACAGCAAAAGTTATGCCAGTGTTTACTTTCATTTTCAATATGCCATTCCCACACGTGATCATGACATCACCCTCTGTTGCGCCAAGGCATGATCTTCCACATCGCCGTACGCCACATGGTGCTTTCAGAGGACACATCGTGGCGGCAGTGTTGCGCTGATTTGCCGGCATGGAGTGTCTTATGAAAACGACTGAGACCTTTCATGGTAAAAACCAGAGATGGGAATTGTGTCATCAACAAGTCATCTCCATGCCATGTTTTTGTTCTGCTCAACAACCAAACCAGGTTCATTCACTGTGATGATTGAAATCACCTGGTTTAGTTGCTGAGAAGAAAACAAACACGGCATGGAGATGACTCACTGATGCCACGATTCCCCATCTCTGGTAAAAACTATTCTACAGTTGCCGTCACCGTGCAAGGGCTGCTATGTGCTAATGCTAAACAAACAACTGCATTTTCTGCAGGAAAAATTGTAGACAGAGTGCTCGGACGTCCAAAAAAAAAAACATAATCAGAAACAAAATGCAAACTTGTTTTACTCAGTTAGCCTTTTTATTGGAATCCTCTGTCATAATATTTATCTTACACAAAACTTCACCAATTTGTCACTTTTATTTCTTTTGTTATCTAGTCCAGGGGTCAGATCCCCAAGTCTCCTGCTTGGTCTTGGTCTTGCAAGTGGAGGGTCAACCTGTTTGGGCTAGACCTGGATGGGTGTGAACGTGTGTGTGAATGGATGAATTATATACCGTAGTGTAAAGCATTTTGGAGTCCTCTGACTCAGAAAGGTGCTCTACAAGAGTCACACCTTTTTACATACCACCCACCTCTAGTCAAAAGCCTTTGTCGTCCATGTTTGGATGCTGTTTGGCTGAGACGTCCAGCTGGACGCCTCCATTTACACCGCTGCCTCCTGGATAACTTCTCATCTGAGAGCATTGCTAGTGTCAGCTCATTATTCTCATATGTAAGACCTTTCCCACCGGCAAAATGTATGGAACAAATACACATGCACCCCTTGACCGATAATCTGTTCTGCCCCACCATTTCCCTTTTCAGCTGTTTCATGTGGTTTTGGACCTTACCTGGCTTTGGAAAAAGGATAAAAAATGTCCCCTCTGACATCCGATCTGAGTATCTAGAGTCCAGTTAACAACTCTCCCAACAGCAGTGTTTAATTCCTTCATGTTTGTACATATTTAGAAGACGAAAATACAACTTTGAGATGAATGGAGTAACTCAGACCCATCGGCATCCATGCAAAACACACGCTTGTTTGTCTAGGGCTACATCCCACAATGCATTGCGATGTTGCATCACAATCTATTTTTAGCTACTGTAGAAAATGCTGTTCCATCCAGAGTACCCAGTCCGGATTCCTGTCCTGGAGACAGACCTGACCTGTATGTGAGCACCAGGTGGCCACGCCTTCACCCACAAGACCCATCCAGGTCTAGCCCAAACAGGTTGACCCTCCACTTGCAAGACCAAGACCAAGCAGGAGACTTGGGGATCGGACCCAGGGACTATAAAAAAGAAATAAAAGTGACAAATTGGTGAAGTTTTGTGTAAGATAAATATTATGACAGAGGATTCCAATAAAAAGGCTAAACGACAACTGAGTTTCCTTTTAGCAGCAATGCGGCATACAGAGGTGTGATTCTAATAATTTATTTTATTTCTTCAAAAAAATTTAGACTTACAATTCTTTAAATTTATAATAGTTTTATGATCAGTACGAAACACGTTCATGATTTTTTTTTACACCAAATCCCTCCCACATAACGCAATTTCAACAGTTCTTGTCTTGACAGTTTCAGTGTCTTTCAGCATGAGCCGTTTTAAGGCATCACACACGGGGACTTTTTGAAACAGTTTGTTTTTAGGCAAATAATTCTTAAAGATGAAGTTCTTCAAGAAACATTTAATACGTGTTATTTTATTATTTATTTATTTACCACAAATCAACCTGAGTTGCACCTGAATGCTGACTGTGAGAGCTTTTTTCCACAGAGAATGACTCACAAGTGGGGGTATTATTTTCAGCAAATTTTTTTTGAATACCTAATAATTGGTCAATTAATTGAGTTGTGTGATTTACTTTAGTTAAATCTCTGATTTCAACACTGAGCAGTGCACAAAAAACGATTTAACAGTTGATTAAAAATCAGTGTTCAAAAACTGATTCAGCTAACTTAATTAGTGAGATTTCAGCATGCAAACAAGATGGAATACATCTCGATATCAACAATGAAGATTGGACCAAAAAAATCAGCTACATATTGGCCATTGGCTGACCATGACCTCTACATATTGGCATCGGTATCAGCAATAGAAAACCCAATATTGGCATTTGTTCATACTAAAGACTACAGCAGATTTATTGAAATAATAAATGTAGGCTCACTTTAAACCAAAACAATGACAGAAAATGAATGGAGAGATTCTCTATTACAGTCATTACGCTTAAATGCTTTACACAATCTAAGAGAAGCAAAATGAAGGAAGAGATGTTTGACAGATACAAGTTGGAAACAACTGGCAGAGCACACAGATACCTATAGGTCCTTTTATTACTTAAATATTCAACAGTGACAGTTTTTTAGTGCATCATGTCATTCTGGATAATATCAGCTCTTTTTAATCAGGGCCCATGCTTTTTAAACAGTGTCTGAAGTGAAATCTAAAGTTCCACTCTGGCATTTGCATAAATTTCAAGTTTCAACATTTCAAAGCCATTCCAGGCTACTTGCCTTGTCCTTGTGAGGCCAGTAAATCACCCAGCAGACGTTTTCGTGCACTTCGCTGTTAAACAGGCAGGTGTGTAAAAGTATTTTGAGCGTTTTTGACGAGTAGTGTTGTTGAAAAAGAACCACGCAGCGCTATATTTCTTTCAAACACACCAGAGCGTTGGCAGATAAAGCACACAGGGAGAGCCTGAGGTGGGTATTGATGTGCAGTGCCCTTGGACCAAAGCCAAGGCAGTGAAATGGAATGAAAGGAAAGCAGTCACTTTCGTGTTAACTCAAGGTTGTTCTTTACAGAAGCTATATCTGTCTGCCTCGTCACCGCTCTGCTTAGTAAACGTCGGGCGTGTTGCAGCTGTAGATAAACATCCAGAGCACACCTGTCTGCTGTATTTAAAGAAGGTTTTTATTTGTTCGTGTTGTTCCAAAGCTGATGCGGTACGTTATGGCTTACTCTCTGCTTGTGAGCTGGCAGGAGACTGTTGTCTTCCGGCATGTAAACACAAGAAGAGAATGGGCCTTTAGTGATCCGGACCCCTGCCAGCTTACAGAAGTGGCAGCTGATCATACTCGGTTAATAGGCACTCTTAATCCTCGATAAATGTCTGATGTTAGTCCCCGAGGGGAACGAGACGGCGGCGTGTATTGGCAATCAGAGTGCATTAAGGGCTGACAGTCTAACAGGCGCCACAAGTGTAATGACCCTGTTTTTGCATACTTAACAATGAAAATTGCATTAAAGTGTTCTATATGTAATCAGCTTCTTTATTTTTTCCTCACTGCTGCTGGCCTCTGCTGCAGGAAGTTGAGGTGAGTGTCTTTGTTTCATTTTTGCAAAGTGGACTTTTCTTTGTTTGGTCTTTATTTTTTTAAGGTTGGTGGTGTTACCTGCTTGGGGATTAGGAGGTAATCGTGTTTAAAGCACAAGAACACACATGAATCAGTAAAAGATCTCATCGTTTTCTGCAGCAGTGGAGCTAAAAAAATGCCTCTTTAGATTAAGCGGCTGCAAAATTTTCTAAGTAGGTTTTAAAGCCACAACATAAAAAAACTCTAAGCCAAACTCACTGTTGTTTTTACCAATGATGAAATTATGTGAAATATAACTCATGAATAGTAATGTATTCATTTTTTAGGCTAGAAATGATAACATTAGTGGAAAAACACACAAAACCACAAACTCCATTCCTCTTATCTTTTACTCTGTGGACAGAGTTTAGGCTGCCATTGGCTCCACTCGTTCAGCTTGACTTAAGGCTCAGTCTTCACATCCTCCTTCAGAACAAGTCTGAGTTAACTGATCAGAACTGATCCTCTGGGTTCTTGCCGGGCTTCGTGTCGGGTACTAAAGCTCTCTGTGGCTGATCCTCGCTGTCCTGACAGAAAGGGAAACATGGGGCAGAGTGTATCGTTCCGGCTCAACATCGCTAGGGAGGACCTCTAAAAAACTGTTAGTTTGCAAATATTCCCTCCGCAACAGAGCAGAAGTAGACATGTTTAAAGTTTAGAGTCTTGCCTTGTGTCAAATACTTTAGAAGCTGAGGTTATTCTGCTCAATTGACGACAGAATAATTTCAAGGTCCTTTTTAACAATTATCTCTGTAGCTTTTGGTCGCAGGGCACTAAAATTGTACAATAAATGTTTCCTACTGATGATTAATAAAGCAAAACCTGCTTGTATGAATGTAACACATGTGTAATGCATGCATTAAAGGAGCATAATATCAGCCTGAGTCTACAGGAGCCCCAAACCCAAAGTCACCTCCAGAATAAATCCTGAAAGAGGAGCATCATGCTGTCTCTGACTTGATCTCAGGCTCATTTTAGCTGCTTAAATGAAAGGATGCACTTCAGATGAACTGATATATGTAAAAAAAAAACACAAAAATTAGCTCAGCCGTTTAAGAGATTTATGCCTGCCACAGCATTTTTATAGAGCTTTTAATGTAATTATCACAAATTATATTAGTTGTATGAGTAAGAATAGAAAAAGCACCAAAAAGCCACGATAAGTGAGGTTTTATCTGGAGAAATAAAATTTGTCATGTTTCATTTAACATTTAACCCTTTATAGGGCCAACATCTATATATTGGGGCCATTCCCATCTGTACCGGGTCGGCCCGGGCCGGGTAGCGTAGGTTGTTTACATATCTGGGTGGCCTGGTATTTTTCCGGGCCAACCAAGGCTCATTCTCAGCCCTCTTCTCGAGGGGGTCTGCTTCAGGCCGACCAGGGCCAACACACCCACTGCTGACAGCAAATTCACACCTTCCATTAGAGCAAGCCTCTGATTGGTGGGTAGAATCAGCCCACATGGGCTTAAGACAAGGATGTGTGGAATCAACCGGGCCAGGCTGGGGCCGACTGGGGCTACCCGGCCCGGGCCGACCCGGTACACATGGGAATGGCCCATTAGACACTTCCACTCACATCGTAAATGATGTAGGTAAGTATGATAATTACGGGATTTCACCCAACCAATCATCAGAGATCATGTCACATTCTGTGCCATGATGCCATTCCACCAACCAGCATGGGGCTATGATGCACCAAATACTGGTGTGTCTGCAGAACCAGAAAATGTTCAGTCTCCTTTTGTGTTTACGGTCAGATCTCTAAAAAACTAACAATGCTAGGTTTATGAAACTCTCACATCAAAAGGTTGACTAGTTGTGCTAAATAAGAGTATGTGTGTTGTAAATGTAAAACTCAATGAAGTTGGTGAAATCATAGCATGAAAATCAAAGCTGTAAAATTTGAACATATGCCCTGAACAAGTAAAAGAAATTATGTATATTTTTGGTAAAATCTCGTTTTTTTCATAAAATCTTCATAAACATGGTAATAACAAATGAGAGAGAGAGAGAGAGAGAGATTGGTTATTTATGTTTATGTTTATTAATTTGGCAGACGCTTTTATCCAAAGCGACTTACAATTTATAACCTATAGCGCATGTTGTGATCTGTGGGGGAAACCAGAGTACCCGGAGGAAACCCACACATGCATGGGGAGAACACTCAACTCCACACAGAAAGGCCACAGCCGAGTTTCGAACCTACGACCTTCGTGCTGCGAGGCAACAGTGCTAACAACTGCGGCACCATGCAGCCCATATTTATAAATATTGTATAACAGGAAAAATGTTGTATTTCACAATTTTTATTAATTTGAGGCTATAAAGATTCAATAAAATATGATAAAACAGTTTATTTAATAGTTTTTTTCTTCGGTTACTTTTTGGGACTAAAATATACCAAGTGGTTTAACTTGCCATTTAGAGGGTTAAACCTGTAGAAAAGTGTTGTTTCAGTTTGCTTTCCCTGGGCTGCCACCTTACCATGGTGGAGGGGTTTGAGTGTCTCAATGATCCTAGGAGCTAAGTTGCCTGAGGCTTTCTGCCTCTGGTAGGGCCACCTATGGCAAACAGGTCCTAGGTGAGGGATCAGACAAAGAGCAGCCCGAAGACCTCTTATGATGAATTAAATAAATGGAAACCATGTTCCCTCACCCAGACATGGGTCACCGGGGCCTCCCTCTGGAAGGCCCGTTGGCGAGCGCCTGGTGGCCGGGCTTTCACCCATGGAGCTCGGCTGGGCACAGCCCGAAGAGGAAACGTGGGTCCCCCTTCCCATGGGCTCACCACTCTTGGGAGGGGCCAAAGGGGTCGGGTGCAGTGTGTGAAGGGTGGTAGTCGAGGGCGGAGACCTTGGCGTTCTGATCCTCGGCTACAGAAGCTGGCTCTTGGCACATGGAATGTCACCTCTCTGGTGGGGAAGGAGCCTGAGTTGGTGTGTGAGGTTGAGAGGTTCTGACTAAATATAGTCCGACTCACCTCAACGCATGACTCTGGCTCTGGAACCAGTTTCCTTGAGAGGGGTTGGAATTTCTACCACTCTGGAATTGTTCCCACTGAGAGTGCTGAGCAGGGGTCAGCATACTAGTTGCCCCCCATCTTGGTGCCTGTACGTTGGGGTTTACCCCAGTGAATGAGAGGGCAGCCTCCCTCTGCCTACGTGTGGGGGGACGGGCTCTGACTGTGGTCTGTGCTTATGCACCAAACGACTTTAACGCTCACGTGGGCAATGACAGTGAGACCTGGAGAGGTGTGGTTGGGAGGAACCAGGCCCGGAGTGGCTAATCGGGAGGGTCTGGAGAATTCCCGGTGGGCCGCGCGATGTTTGGGCCGCATGGGGCCGGTGCTCTCGTTTTTGTTTTTTATCATTTTATTTTTATTTTTTGGTGCCGGTGTTCAGTCATGGCACTGAGGCCGCCAGGCTGATCACATACGCTCCTCCCGGCTGTCTCTGGCTGGCTCTACCTGCAGGCTGCAGCTCGTTTTTTTCCCCCGTATGCGCCTGTGCGCACCATGTGACCACGCAGTTGACGGAAAGATGGAAAGTAGAAAGAGCAAGGGTGGCGCGGAGAAGGCAAGAATTAAAAAGAGGAAAGCGTTGGAAACAGATGCAGCCAAGGCCGGATTAACCATATGGGCAACTGGGCAATTGACCAGGGCCCACGAACTCTAAGGGGCCCAGGGCAGCAAGCGCACGAGCAAAATACTGTAGGCATGTCTGTAATCTCCCGCATTATATTAAATTAGGGTGACCGTATGTCCGGTTTTCCCCGGACATGTCCACTTTTCACTCTCTGTCCGGGCGTCCGGACTGGGGGTCCGCGGTCGTATTGATGAAAATGTCCGGCTTTTCATCCAGGAGCAGCGATCGAATTATGGGGGAGCTGTATATCTTACACATCCAGGGGAGCCGGAAACAAGTTTTCTATCTATATTACATCATTTATGGACTCTTCTGAGCAGAGAGCACAGAGAGCGGCACAGCGCGTTCGTGCGCAGCGCTCCAGGCAGCTGCGTCCAGCGCACGGTCCATTCTCAAAGTGGCGCAACCAAAAAACTATAATTAGCACACGATCGTTCATGTCCGCACATGTTCTCTATTATCTGTCTTATTTGTGCCTGAAGCGCTCTGCTGCTGCGCAGCTCATCACTTGTGCTGCGCGGTGCTGCGGTGATTTCACCTCACTGACGCAGCATCGAAAGGCGCACTCCGCTTTGCGGTCAGGAGATCCATTTGATCTGCTCAAAAGTAACTGATGAGGTGAAAAAGTAAGAATCCTGGCAGCAGTTTTTTCTGGAGAGTTTAGAGGAGACGCAGGAAGATGAGAGACAGACAGGACAGGAAAATAGTTAAATAAAAACAAGAAAACAAAACTAAGTGTGGAAAAGTAAAATGTAGGTAGATCTATCTCCACTACACGTTTTTACCTGTATAAAACAATAAGTTATACACATGTCATATTTATACATCTGATACAATTCAGATCACCTTCAAAACTCAGTCACACACCCAGGGCCGTTTCAAGACATTTTGGGGGCCAAGGCAAAATGACCCCCCCCCACCCACCCCATAACAAGGCTCCCCAGAAGCCTCTGTGTAATTACCCTCTCCAGGAGTGTTAGTTATACAGTGTTTATAAAAGCTCCTCAGACATTACTGACATGTTCTAATATTATCAGATGAAAAACTAAATTATCAGACATGCTGTCTCATCTGCTGCTTTTCTAAACTTGCAAAAAGAAACAAAACCATTTGAAAGCCACTATTTGTGGATTCTCTGAAAGTTTCCATGGAGTGTGGGACAACTTATTTTTTCATTGATCCTATCGTCTAATCTCACAGCTGAAACAAGCATCCTTAATAATCTGTGCACAGGAAGCTTACCAATGCTGTAGTAAAACAAAAGGTATAATAATTTATTATTATTAAAACCTTGTTGCAGCACTAAAGCAGAAAAATGAGATTTTGCAATACATATGCTAAATATTTACATATGAATTGTTTTAGAGCCCTTTTATTGGCAGAATCTGATATTAATTTAGTTCTTACAAAAAAATGGGTCCCAGCGTGGTTTGTGTGGTGTTGCCATAGTGTGACGACATAGGCACAGATCCCCTGTCCTCTTGTTTGGAAATGGAAATATGATCACCCTACATTAAACAAACTGTCCACCCGGGCTTTTGCGCTGCACAGAGACGCTTCGCTGCCTACGACTGAACGTCAGTTGAGAGTCAGTCTCATGCAGACTGACCAATGAAGAGAGGGCCTCAAGTTAAGACCCTCTCCTCATTGGTCAGTCCACACAAGGTGGGTCAAAGGTTACCCTGAGCGGGTTACGTGACATCAGGCATTCAAGCATTGAGTATATTTACTGCATATTACAGTAAAATATTCTGTATGTGACCATATTATGGTGATCCTTGGGTCGTGATGATGGGGCCCTTGAATATTGTTGCCCAGGGTACAACAAAGTCTTAATCTGGCCCTGGATGCAGCTAAATGTGCAATAATGAGCACCTTTTTTTCTCAAACAAGCTCGCGGTCTTTAACTTCAAATGAAGATAAAACGGGTAAGGCAAGTCAAGATGTTAAACTTTACCGGCTGCAAATCACCATTCAAGTTAATTAAGCATCAATAATGAATTATATGGCATCATGACATAACGTTATGTAATATAATTTACAGTATGATGTGACTGATGCCACCAAACTGTCTTGTCAGAGTCAAACACAAGATCCAGTAGGCCTAATAAGCACCAGGCAGAAACCCACAATTCCAGAGCGGGCATGTACAGGTAGGATTACTTATTGAGTCAGTGAACTGAATATTATTAAAATTTATATGATGAAAACTATCCTGGCTCTATATGAAAGTGTTCTAAAATGCTAGATGATTCAGCATTGATCAGAAAGCGTGTAAAAAAGGAAAATGAATGCTGAATTGTGACAATTTTCACACAATGTAGTGTCAGAAGAAGAGCCAGGAGCCAGCAGTGAGGGTATTGCTCCTGTTGGGATAGAAGGTGAGCCAACTCATGTGCAAACAAGCAAACATTAGTTTCATTATAATAATTTTAATGTCCAAATAATAGTAGTGACCTGATGTATTTCTGTTAGTAAATGCACAAAGCCCACAACAGATCGTTATTAGAATGAAAGTAAAATTAAATAAGCCTGCATATTTTGCCATAGAAAATATTTTCATTGGTTACAAAGATGTGTTTTCCATATCAAATGTGCTAAAGCTTTACAGATGATTATTTTAATTGTGTGCAGGTGAGTCTAGCGAAACTGGAAAAAGTGTGAAAGGGAGTGCTGAGTCATTTCATTTTAAAGGTTTGAAAATCTCAGAACAGCTGTTTGAACAGAATGTAGATTGTTATATTGTTAGAGAATGTGTTGTAAAGAACAATGTTGGAGATGTGCACTGATGTTCAAATAAACCTACATTGTAAAGCAACTCTTTCTTGCTTTACAAGAAAGAGTTGCTCTTTCTTGTAAAGCTACTCAACTCTTTCAACTCTTTCTTGCTTTACAATTACAAGGCTTTACCGAGTAGTGTGCTTTTGTAGACTATACATATAAAGTTCTAACATGATTTTAATAATAATTCGTTAAGTGGGCCGGTCTGGGGTCTGAAACTCCAGGGCTGAAAATGTGTCCCACTCCGGCCCTGGGAGGAACGGCCCCCCGATCTGAATTTGAGTGGTGTTTTGTTATTGGACTTCTGTGCCAGTCATGGATTGTCCATAATGAACACCACGTTCAGACATAAAGGTGTCCATATGTAATCTTGGCACCAGGATACCTTAGGCCGCAGCTCGATGATCGACTTTGTTGTTTCATCTGACCTGCAGCCGCATGTCTTGCACACTCGGGTGAAGGGGGGCGGAGCTGTCAACTGACCAATACCTGGTGGTGAGTTGGCTCAGATGGGAAAGGAGGATGCCGGTCAGACCAGGCATGCCTGAACGTATCGCAAGGGTCTGCTGGAAACGTCTGGCAAAGTCTCCTGTCAGAAGGAGCTTCAATTCCCACCTCCGACAGAACTTCCAAAATGTTCAGGGGAGGCGGGGGACACTGAGTCTGAATGGACCCTGTTCCGTGCCTCCATTGTTGAGGTGGGCGACCGGAGCTGTGGTCGCAGGATCGTCGGTGCCTGTCATGGTGGCAACCCCCCGAACCCGCTGGTGCCATCAAGCTGAAGAAAGAGTCCTATCAGGTCTTTTTGGCCTGTGGGACTCCAGAGGCAGCTGATGGGTACCGGCAGTCCAAGTGGAACGAGGCTCGGGTGGCCGCCAAGGCGAAAACCCGGGCATGGGAGGAGTTCAGTGAGACCATGGAGCAAGACTTCCGTACAGCTTCAAGGAGATTCTGGTCCTCCATCCGGCGCCTCAGGGGGGAAAGCAGTGCACTACCAACACTATCTATAGTGGGGATGGTGTGCTGCTGACCTCTACTCAGGACGTTGTGGATCGGTGTGCAGAATACTTCGAAGACCTCCTCAATCCCACTGACACGTCTTCCAGTGAGGAAGCAGAGTCTGGGGGCTTTGGGTTGGCCTCTCAAGGTGAGAGGTGGTTAAAAAGCTCCTCTGTGGCAAGACTCCAGGGGTGGATGAGATCCGCTTGGAATTCCTTAAGGCTCTGGATGTTGTGGGGCTGTGTTGGCTGACGCGGCTCTGCAATATCGCATGGACATCAGGGGCAGTCCCACTGGACTGGCAGACTGGGGTGGTGGTCCCCTTATTTAAAACGGGGGACCGCAGGGTGTGTTCCAACTGCAGGGGATCACACTCCTGAGCCTTCCTGGTAGGGTTTATTCAGGGGTTCTGGAGAGGAGGGTCCGTCGGATTGTTGAACCTCAGATTCAGGAGGAGCAATGTGGTTTTCGTTCTGTTCGTGGAACACTGGACCAGCTCTATACCCTGAGGGGGATCCTGGAGGGAGCGTGGGAATTGCCCAACCAGTATACATTTGTTTTGTGGATTTGGAGAAGGTGTTTTACCGCATCCTTCGGGGGGCCCTGTGGGGGTACTCTGGGAGTATGGGGTACCAGGCCCTCTGATACGGGCTGTTAGGTCCCTGTATGACCGGTGTCAGAGCTTGGTCAGCATTGTCAGCAGTAAGTCGGGCTCGTTCCCAGTGAGAGTTGGACTCCGCCAAGGCTGCAATTTGTCACCGATTCTGTTTATAACCTTTATAGACAGGATTTCTATGTGCAGCCAAGGTGTGGAGGGTATCTGTTTTGGTGACCTGAGGATCAGGTCTCTGCTTTTTGCAGATGATGTGGTCCTGTTAGCTTAATCAGAATGTGATCTTCAGCTTTCGCTGGAGCGGTTCGCAGCCGAGTGTGAAGCAGCTGGGATGAGAATCAGCTCCTCTAAATCTGAGACCATGGTCTTGATTCGGAAAAGGGTAGAAAGCCTTCTCCGGGTCAGGGATGAGGTCCTGCCCAAGTGGAGGAGTTTAAGTATCTCGGAGTCTTTTTCACGAGTGGGGGAAAACTGGAGCGTGACATCGATAGGCGGATTGGTGCTGCATCTGCAGTGATGCGGGCATTGTACCGGTCTGTCATGGTGAAGAGAGACCTGAGTCAGAAGGCGAAGCTCTCGATTTACCAGTCGATCTACGTTCCTACCCTCACCTATGGTCATGAGCTTTGGGTAGTGACCAAAAAGAACAAGATTGCGGATACAAGCGGTCGAAATGAGTTTTCTCCGAAGAGTGGCTGGGCTCTCCCTTGGTCATTCGGGAGGGGCTCGGAGTAGACCCGCTGCTCCTCCACATCGAGAGGAGCCAGTTGAAGTGGCTCGGGCATCTGGTCAGGATTCCTCCTGGACGCCTCCCTGGTGAAGTTTTCCGGGCACGTCCAACTGGGAGGAGACCTAAAGGTAGACCCAGGATACGGTGGAGGGACTATATCTCTCACCTGGCCAGAGAACGCCTTGAGATTCCCCACAGGAGCTGGCCCAAGTGGCTGAGGAGAGGGATGTCTGGGCCTCTCGCTTTAGGCTACTGCCCCCGCGACCCGACTCCGGATAAGCGGATGAAAATGGATGGATGGATAGTTTGCTTTCAACCAGTTTTGCTGTACATGCTCATATAAATAATTAATCTGAGGTGCTTTAATTGAATTTAGATGAAAATCCCATTAAAAGGGCTTGGTTGTCATGGCTGCACCACATATTTTTAAACCAAAGAATTAGAAACACGTCCATTCAAAATCCTAATGATCAAAATGTTCTCTGTGTGTGCGTGTGTGTGTGTGCACGCACGTGCACTTTAGTGTGTGTACGTGTTCTCATGCTTATTTGTCAGCAAGGCAAAGAAAAAAGAAAAATTACTGTTTTTTACAGTTTTTTCAAAATGATACAAAGTAATAATGCAAAAATGATATTCATCACAAGGTAGTAATTGTGTAAATTATTGTTTTTCTTTTATTTCAAACATCCCCACTTATTTATTGATTGATTAAATAAGATTTAGGGCAGTGGTTCTCAATCCTGGGCCTGGAGGGTGGGCATCTAGCATGTTTCAGCGGTTTCTATGGTCTAACACACTAGATTCAGTAGTTGAATCACCTGTGCAGCAGCTCATCAGGCTCTGCAGAATCCTGTTAATCACCTGCTGATTGAAATCAGGTGTGTTGAAGCAAAGTTAAAACTAAAACATGGTGGCCGTCCAGGACCAGGTTTGAGAACCACTGATGTAAGGACTTAAATGTAACCTCCTAATTAAATTATTTATTGATATGTCTTTCTTCTGTCAATGATTTATGTGTCTTTCTTTATTGCAGTTAAATTTTATTTACATGGATATATTTTAATGTGAAGATGTTTGTTTTTCAGGATGACTACATCAAAAACCCAGAGGAGAACACTGGATCTGAAGAAAGTAAGTCTGCTCCTTAAGAACACCTCACAGAATGCTTTGTATACATTTTTCACAATGACTTTTGCTTTCAGTGTGGAGTGGCAGACCGGGGTGGTGGTCCCCATCTTTAAGAAGGGTGACCTGAGGGTGTGTTCCAACTATAGGGGGATCACACTCCTCAGCCTCCCTGGAAAGGTCTACTCCAAGGTACTGGAGAGGAGGGTCCGATCGATAGTTGAATCTCAGATAGAGGAGGAGCAATGTGGTTTTCGTCCTGGCCGTGGAACTGTGGACCAGCTCTATACCCTTGCAAGGGTGATGGAGGGGGCATGGGAGTTTGCCCAACCAATCCACATGTGCTTTGTGGATTTGGAGAAGGCTTATGACCGTGTCCCCAGGGGCACCCTGTGGGGGACGCTCCAGGAGTATGGGGTGGGTGGCTTTCTGTTAAGGGCCATTCAGTCCCTTTACCAGAGGAGCGTGAGTTTGGTCCACATAGCCGGTAGTAAGTCGGACCTGTTCCCAGTGAGGGTTGGACTCCGCCAGGGCTGCCCTTTGTCACCGGTTCTGTTCATCACTTTTATGGACAGAATTTCTAGACGCAGCCGTGGTGTGGAGTGTGTCGAGTTTGGTGGCAGGAGAATCTCGTCTCTGCTTTTTGCGGATGATGTGGTCCTCCTAGCTTCATCCAGCTCTGACCTTCAGCTCTTGCTGGGTAGGTTCGCGGCCGAATGTGAAGCGGCTGGGATGAGGATCAGCACCTCCAAATCTGAGACCATGGTTCTCAACCGGAAAAGGGTGGCTTGCCACCTCCGGGTCGGGGGAGAGGTCCTACCTCAAGTGGAGGAGTTTAAGTATCTCGGGGTCTTGTTCACGAGTGAGGGTAGGAGGGATCGGGAGATCGACAGGCAGATTGGTTCGGCGTCTGCAGTGATGCGGACGCTGAGCCGATCTGTCGTGGGGAAGAGGGAGCTGAGCCAGAAAGCCAGGCTCTCGATTTACCGGTCGATCTACGTCCCAATCCTCACCTATGGTCATGAGCTTTGGGTAATGACCGAAAGAACGAGATCGCGGATACAAGCGGCCGAAATGAGTTTCCTCCGTAGGGTGGCCGGGCTCAGCCTTAGAGATAGGGTGAGGAGCTCGGACATTCGGGAGGGACTCGGAGTAGAACCGCTGCTCCTCCGGATCGAAAGGAGCCAGTTGAGGTGGTTTGGGCATCTGGTCAGGATGCCTCCTGGACGCCTCCCCGGGGAGGTGTTTCGGGCATGTCCTGCCGGCAGAAGGCCCCCGGGTCGACCCAGGACACGTTGGAGAGGTTACATCTCCAATCTGGTCCGGGAACGCCTTGGGGTCCTGCCGGAGGAGCTGGTGGACAAGGCCGGGGAGAGGACGGCCTGGAGCTCCCTAGTTGGGATGCTGTCCCCGCGACCCGGACCCGGATAAGCGGAGGAAGACGAGACGAGACGAGACTTTTGCTTTTATTCAAGTGTAATTTTTCCCACGCAGACCTTAAATGTGGTGTGCTGTCATGGTTTTCAATAAGGCTCGGTAAGAATGTAAAAAGGAACCTCTATAATGTACACAGCGAAAAATCACGCTCTACGTGATCGTGGAGGGTTACGGGTAGCTCCTGTAGGGTGTCTGAGCTTGTGGAGGGTGAGAACGCAGCTGGAATTCAGGAAAGTCGAGGCCGAGCCTTCAGTTGGATCCATTAGTTTGAAAAGGCGGCTATAATTGCTTTTGTTGCAGAAGGCTCAAGTCAGAACTCCCACCAGGCTTCATTTCCTCCATGGGGGTCTGTTCTTTGTTGAAAGGAGAAAAAAAAAGAGTTCACCTTAGAGAAAATCAGCTGTTGAGAAGGAGCAGAGGACATGTGAACATTAGTTTCATATCATGGTGTGTCCAATAGGTTCATGAATGCATTTAGAGTGAATTTATCAGTAAATGTTTCACAATGTCTCCAACTTAAACCGAGGGGCTGAAACTCCTGCCCTTTAACCTGCTCTCATCAGTGGTGAAACACCACATAAAATCCTAGAAGAGAAGAAATGTCTGAAGATGCAGCAGCAAAAGAAGAACTACATGAATCAAGACTTTAAGGTGTATTTTAGCTTTTAGGCTTTCTGTATTCAGACAGACTAGTGAAATGAACATTATTGAAGGTTTGTTCTAAAGGACAAGACACAGTTCTGCTTCTGAAGGTAGACTGAATTTAGTTTTTAGCAGCTGAATCATGTAGCCATCCAGTGAACCAACCAGTGCCCACCGGTGGTTCCCAGGTCCAAAACGGTTACTGTGCTTTTTCAACCATGGATCCAAAGCTGTGGGACGATTTGCCATCAAGCATCAGAACAAAATGAAACGATCGCTGCACGGCACGAGCCTTGGTGGCACTTCGCAGCTGTTGTGACCGAGACCGTAGGTTAACAAGGTCACCGAATAGAAGTGTTTTTCGTTCCATGGAGCTTTATGGCACATTGTCGCGCTTCCGCGTCTGATGTGATCCAGGGGGTTAGTCACTTATTTAGAAAAGGATGTTTCTTTTCTTCGACAATGCATGGTGGACTGTCCCGTTGACTGATTTCCATAGCGATGAATGTGTCATTGTTCTTTGCTCTGATTGGTCCTGGTGTTGTCCACTTACAAGCAGAGACAGTTTGACAGACATCTGTAAATTCCTCCCCACAACGGAGCTCTGACCAGACTGTATATTTAAATAAATAGGATGGCTTGCTTGGCTATGTCAGACCCTCACTAAACAGTCTCAGTGTCTTCTAAAAGACGCCACTAACATGAGGGAACGCCTGCCGAATGGAACAGACACAGCAGGACCCGACGTTCCCCTGCAGAATATCGCCTAAAGCCACGGAGCTTCGTTTCCCTGCTGTCTGTGATGGTGAGCTCTTTGTAATTTGTACAACGCTACAGTCGCTCTCCCTGGAGACGTTCTACATGAGTCAGGTCCTACTGCTCATGCCAGTCAGAGAGCCCTGGGCCATCTGCAGGTTGTCCATCTTTGCTCTTGTTTGGTCCTTTGTGGGTTTTTTTTCTTTTTCACTTCTAGCACGCAAGCTTCAGACATGACTTTTCACTGGCCTCCCAATAAATCCCACCTTCATTCCAGGCACAAGTTTAATCCCTTTTTTGTCAGCAGATTTATAGTTGTGACTGATTTAAAACCATAAAAGTTCAGAAAATGACAATGAGACTATTTTATGTTGGTGCTATGCACAAGAAAAAATAGTAAACAGTTTTTGTGTTTACTGGTATTCATATGAGCAACCAGTTTAGCTGCAGAGAAGCATTCTTGTGCTGATTTCTGCAAAGGAATCACACTCTGCATGCAGCTCGGGGCCGACTCTTTGAAAGGTCAGAATAATAAAGTGCTGCATGAATCATTTTACCGATCGGGCAACATGAGAGCTGCTCGCATATATTGGAGCCAATTAGTGATGTGCTCCTGCAGCAAGGGGGAGTGCTGGAGGTCGGGAAGGATGCCACACCCACCAAAAGATGAGAAGATGTCAGGATTTGCTCACAGAACAAGACTCGTGTAATCTCAGGAAAACATTTTAATACAGCTGATTTCATCTTCATCACGTCTCCCTCTGGGACTAATTTTGCAGATCTAACAGATTAGAGTCTCTTTGTTGCAAATTTAACAAGACAGCAGAGACGTCTGCTCGTTGGACACCCCAGATAGATCAGGCCTTTCTAAGGGATCGGGACCTGAACTGATTCTGCTTGGTGTTTTGTTTTTATCACCATAATAAGCTCAAAATGAGATGTCTAATTTGACCCTGATGTCTTGTTCTAAACTGCTCCTATTTTGTGGTTTTAAGACATTTTTGAAAGATTAATTTCATTCAAACGCTAAAACAGAGGCTTTGAAAACAAGTCTGTCCTTCTAACACACTCAAATCTACCACCTGTCAGCAGCTTTGCTCGTATTTTAGTCCAGAACCTCTCAGGTACTTAGCTGAATCAAAAACAAACGGATGATAAAAGGTTTTCAGTGATGACTCCAAGGCGCTGTGCTTATTAGAGGGTTGTGATGTGAGCACAGAGGAAAACAGGAGATGATAAAGCAGCTGCTTTTGTTCCCAGCGTTCTGATAATAACCCAAAAAACAAATAAATAAAAAATACTGGACCAGAGCGGCAATGCTGTGTATTTTTGTTGGTTTATAAAGTGCACGTCCCCCAAACCTGCAGTGAGTTCTTCACTGAGCATAAATATAAACCAAACCAGGAGAGCAGGTGGTAGGAAAACACACCCGCACTTCAATCTAAATAAAATCCTGGGCTTGAATTTTGTTTTAGCACGGAGGAGTCTTAGAAGAGTGTTGTCTGAGAGGTGTTTTTAATTTGAAGCTGCTGCTGGGAGGAGTTTCACATTTGAATCTCTACTGGAAACATCCAGCGTTGTTTCTATGGGAACTAATGTCGTAGTTGTGGAGCATCATTTAAAAATAATACAAATCCAACAGAAAATAAAGGAATAAAAGTTGGTAGATGATTATTATGCCATGATTGTTAGTGATTCTTTCCTGCAACGGCTCAGTCAGTTTCCCAACCACAAATGAAGCTTCTGTCTCTTTAAGGTCCTCTTTCCTAAAACAGTGGAGACCAGAGAAGTCATGACCTGTTGCAGGAGTGATAAAGCTGTGCTGAACGTCCTTCAGGGTGTGGGTCGGAAACATCTTAGTTCAAATGTAGAAAATTTACTTTACTGGAATTATTCAATAGCTAGTTTATGATTTACCCTGATGCAATTTACCAAAACAAATTTTCGGTGTGTGTGTGTGTGGGGGGGGGGGGGGGGGGGGGGGGGGGGAATTATTAACCCTTTGATGCATGAATTATGAAATCTTCAACCATGATTTTTTTTCATTTGTCTTTAGGTGTGAATGAAACAAATTTCAACAAATATTTTTAGTAAAATTTTATAATTTACAAATAATTTATTACATGTCCACTTCAGTGGGCAGCATGCATTCTGAGCATGAAATATGTTGGCTTGGCTTACTGAAGTCCAAACAGAGGGGCTCAAATGCAATAAAGTCTTCAACAGCTGTGCTTAATATCAAAAACAAATAAATAACAATTTTGAGTACCTGTCCACTGTAGTGACCATTATGCATCAAAGGGTTAAAAATAAAAATATTTCTGCTGCATCTTTTAATTTGTTTATTTTTTAATTTACTTAACCAGAAAGAAACTTGTTAAAGAGCAAGTCACCCCCAAATAAACAATTTTTTTCTGATAAACTATATAATTGCGTGTCTAATCATGCTGCAGACACATGTAGTCAATAGTTTTGCACTTTAGTGCATTTTAGTTAAAATTTAAAATTTCTGCCTGAAACTGTCAGTGTTGTACCGTTGTCAGGTAAAAACTCTTGACTGCATTTGAATTTAAACTGCCATCGCCATTGGCTAAGAGGTATGCTATGATGTAAACTGGTAGATTATGATGTCACAATGTCGTGAGTGTGTGTATTTGTAGTGGCTCCACCCTCTCCATCTGCTAGGCAACAGCATTTGTTGCATTTTTCAAACATGAAGTGGGAGTGAAGTACGCTTCTTGTAAGGGGTGACTTGCTCTTTAAGAATCTCGTTTGCGGGGGTGACTTGGTCTAGGTGCTAATCTAGACCCGTCAGTATGGCCCTGTCTTGTTTGTGGTTTTCCTTCATCATAAGGGTTGTTGTTGTGTTAACATCTAGGAGTTAGTGAGTGGTGGTGGAGCTAAGTAGCTGCCCCATAACCAGAGGGTTGCAGGTTTGCGTCCCACTCAGTCTGTTGCAGTCGTCGTGTTCTTGGGCAAGACGACCTGCATAGCCTGACAGAGAGCCTCGCCTCTGTCAGTGCGCCCCAGGGCAGCTGTGGCTACATTGTATCTCCTCACCACCAGGGTGTGAATGTGTGTGAATGGGTGAATGACTGGTTAGTTGTAAATTGCCTGGGGGGTTGTAGAACCAGGCGCTATATAAGTACGGACCATTTACCATAAGTGGATCACCTTTATAAGAATTTAGCAACAATCTGAGAACAAACACTACTTATGTTACACCTTGATTGCATCAGCTACCCCCCCCCCCCCCCCCACCTTTAAATGAAAAATATCACTTCCAGTGCCATTCTGAATTTAATCTTGTTGGATTATCAGAAACGACATCTATAGAGAGTTATAATGTTGCTCAGATTAACAGCACCAGGGACATTTTGTTAAGAGGCAGATTATTAGGATCTGGTACATTTCTAATCAAACTGTGTTATTTTATGCATTGTTGTTTGTGTTTGTGCAAAAGGTGGCAAATCCATTTTATGGAAAGTCCATTATAACATATAATGATAAGACTGACAAGAGTTTGGTGTAATCTATATGTTGTTCTGTAGTTGTTTAAAGGTAATCCTGATTTCTAAACTGACTCCTCCAGAGGAGCAGAAGACAAGATGGGTTGCTGTAACTAGTTGTGTTTTCTACTTATGTTGCAGAAACATAACAATCAGAGCTATCAACTGCTACTTCCATTGGGGTTCACTAGTCTCCTACCTCCTTGGAGTGTGGTGTACTCATAGTTTTGTGGGAATCTGGCTGTCAGCCACCTTGTTGACTGCAAAGCAGCTGCTCATAGCTGACTCGGGGTTTCACAGCTTAAATTTCTCTCAGCAACTCATTCCTGCCACTCTCTTAAATTTCATCTGGAGCCTCGGTTTATTTATTTATTTATTTAGTTGTGGCAAATGGACTGCAAAGGTGCGACATCCACTTTCTGATGGCATTGACTGTTTGAGGACGGTGGAGGACGTGGCTCTGTTTCCATCTGAGTCGATCTTCAAGCTCGGGGGAGGCTGGCACTGAACCGTGCAACTTTCTGAAGATGAAGGGAGGGAGGGAGGCTGCAGAGGGATGGGGGGACACATGAGGGCAAGACAAAGTGTATGTTTCTGTGTGAGCGAGAAGATGCAGGGTGAGGGGAGACAGTGATGAGTTGACATGAAGGAAGTGAGATGTGGCAAGTGGAGAGAAGACGCTCCATCAGTGCTGTCAGCTTTTCCTGCAGTCAGAGACAACTGCTGCGGATGACGCGCTGCCTCGCTAATGACAGCCAGGCATCATTCTTCTTGGCAGTGCAGACAATTGACTCATTTGTGCACATAGCCAGGATTATTCCTCGCTGCGCATTTCATGATGTTTATTGCATATGCTCATATAAATGACAGTCTTGTGACAATGAAAGATGGGTTTGAATGGTCTAGTTGCACAGAAATTGATTATAAAGCACAAAAATAGATAAATAAATAAACAGCTCTCCTGTTTTTGCACAATCAATCTGTTAAGCACATGCTTCTTGTCAAAGGGAACAAAATTGCTGCCAGAGGCTCGGTGTTTGTTTGCTGAAAATGACAAAAATAGAAATTGTAAACTAAACCCTCTCAGGTGTGATTGACAGCTCTGCATTTACAGCGTCGGTTCTGATGTGTGTTCACAGCTGTCGACACCACCAAGGATCCGTGCCAGAATGTGAAGTGCAGCCGGCATAAGGTGTGCGTCGCTCAGGGCTACCAAAGAGCCACATGTATCAACCGCAAGAAACTGGAGCAGAGGTAGGCGGCTCCGGCCCTCCATTCACAAACGTGATGTTTGCAGAAGATTCTGATGATGCATTAAGGATTTCTTGATCGATGGATGGATTAGTCTGTGAATAAGATTTGCCAGATGTGAAAGCTGAACTGTGTGTGATTGGAAAGCTGTGGAGTCAGTGACGAATCCACGGTGTGGGTACTGGAGTGTGCAGTTTCAAAGCCCAGTTCCTGTCCACCAGCTTTTATTTGGGTTTTTGCATCCAGATGGTGGCGATGGAAACTCAACATGAACCGTTTGCATTAATATCCATCTTCATCGACTTCCCTCAAAATAGTTGCGTTAGTAAATAATATGTTGGGTTAGGTAGATTGCTTTAAGAGCTTACTATATTTATTAACTCAACTTGTGACCAATAAGCTGTGATACTCTATGTAAATATAGAACATCAACCTGCTTGGTCTTAGAGGGTAGATTAGAAGGTCTAATCAGAAGATTCTAGGAGTCTTTATTCATTAGGGGATTGTACACACTTCGTTTTGATTCAAGAAACAGTCAGGTTTATAAAAGTAAGAATTTATTTTACAAGCAATTAAAACTTGACAAACTGGTTGACTATTATTTACTGTGAGTGGATGGAAACTAAAAGGTGGTGTCTGGAGCTTATGTGTAAATATAATGTAGTCAGAACTTCCGTATCTCGGAGAGCTGAGTTCTGGATATAAAATAATTTGGTTTACGTTAAGTTATAAAGTTGTTATTATCAAAACCACATCCAGACGCAATCTCTCTGGGTTCTACGTACCCAAGTGGAGACGCCCTTTTGGGTCCGAGATGTCGGGAGGGGGGGTCGGAGATCCCGGTACCGAAGTCCGTAGACTAACTTCCAGTACGACCAGGTCAGTCCACAGTCATCTTCCAGGTAACGACAGTGGGAACTAGTTTGCGTCTCAGGAATAACTCTTAAGGAGTTGAACAAATCAGCTTTGTTCTGCAGGAACTATTTTGTTCTATCAGCTTCGCAGGTGCGAAAAATGTTTTAAAGGTTTTGTTGACGTGCCAAAATCTTTGATGGTTAAAGAGGTTTTGCTACAGATGGCTGGTCTGAAGCTTTTCTCTAGAACTCTCGAACGAACTGAACAAAAACCAGAGTGATCTAGTTTTAATGTAAATGTTATGAAATGGGTAGCCAACCAAAAGTTGACAAGTTTGAGGAATATTACCAATAATCTCAGAAACACGCTTTCTTCGATTCGGAGGCTCTTAACTGGGCAAAAGGTTAACTATGCGCCATGCGTTTAACTTAACTTTACTTTGTCCTTGTGTGAGTGCAAATGGTGATGACCTCGTCAAGTAAACATGCTAAACATATATCATTAAGCACAGATTAATGAAACATTTCATTGTTTTATAATTATTATAAGTAGCAATAAACAAACGTTTATTTAATGATTATCTTTAATTTTAAAATCTTCTTTTCTTCTGTTCTTCTGTGAATCGAGGAGTTTTTATAAAAGAGTTCCTCTGTAAAGGGACCTTGGTAGGAGAGAATGTTATTGTTATGATTTTATTATCTCTGTCAGAGCTGCAGGCTTTCAGTCTCCTGTGAGGGAAAATATTGTAGGTTGGAGTCGTAGCCAGGCTAAATTGACCCGGCTGAAGATCTGACCTGTGGGTCTCAAAATCAGGCCATTTCGTGACGTTACAAAATAAACCTTCATGAACAGACTTCTGTCTGAAATGTGTGGCCAACATGTATGTTTTAGGCTTTTCAAGACTTTCTTACAGATTTTGTTTATTTGTTTAACCAACAAAGGTGATGTTGACTCTGTGTCTTTATGTTGAAAACAATTAATGAAAAAACTCAATTTGATTCAGTGCTAATGAGCCACTGGATCTAAATCTGATAAATGGTATCTCATGTTAAATGTTTATTTGATTGGGACAGTATACGTGTTAATAAACAACACATGTTTGTAAACATGCCAGATTATAGTTAAAGGCTAATTTCCATCCATCGTCCCACGGAGAGAGAACATACATGGTTTGAAAAAAAAAAACTTTCTTAAGGAACAGAAATGATTACAATCTCTTAGCAAAATGCACATTGAAAATTAGATTTACACAAAGTTCATTAAAAGGCTAAAAAAACATATTAAATGCACTCATGCAGTTCAATCTATAGGGTGAATCATCACACAAAAACGGTCAAATAAAATCAAACCTTGTGCTTAATAGTGTTGGTGACTGAAAAAAACATTTTTTTTAATCTTATTTCTGATAATAGTCTGTAACTGAGTTTGTCATGCAGGCTGAACATGAAAATAGTCTCCAACACCTATCTCCTGCATTAGCTTCTGATAGAAAAAATGGTGAAAGTCTAGGATTAGAAAAACCTGACAGATCTACGTCACACTGTCACTTAAGATGTGTGAGTTCATGAATGTTAACTCGTGAGGGGGAAGGCTGTTGTTGATTTAACGTCCAGGAAACATTAGAGAACGTCTCAGACAGTAGAAGCCTTCCGTTAGCATGAGCAACTCCACCACACAGCGGAACTCCTTCAGGTTTGTGTTATTTGTGGAGATAAGACATCAATGTCCCAAAAGCAAACAGAGACCATGGTTGAGTCAAGTTGCTTTTATCCAGTCACAGGCAACAATATCAGGAAATAAGACTTGAAAATGTGCCGCCTGAAGCTCAGCTGTGATGTGGGCAAATTTTAGTTCTTGGAAATGGTGCACCAGTGTACACCCCCCTAACTCCACCCCAGAGTACAACTTACAAGGCATCGAACATCTTTTGTGCGTTCATTCTGTGTGTTTCAACCAACTGCATTACTTGGTTATTTTTTAAACACAGCAAAAGAGTTGTATTTACCTTGTTTTGCTGACATTCCAGCTAACACTGTAGCCTTCCACAGAACTGTGCGTCGCGGCGAAGCTCTGAGGAAGGCTACAGTGTTAGCCTTACATAGAGACCACTGCAAATGCATTGATTAAATGAGTGTTCCACACCTTTAAATACTTGCTTCAAAAATATGGATTTGCCACTAAATATCCCTCTTTATCCTCATAGTTAAAGCATATGCACCGACTGTTACAATAGACATCCTGAATATTGTTTCAGTATAGACTTAGCACATATTAAACAGGTAAACGGGACATGCACCCTTTTCCGCAAGCAGTTCTGCATTCCTGACATTGCTTCAAAGACCTGACTGCTCATCACACTGTGTGGTAGCAACACATCGGACCTAAAATGATGCTGTTGTTATTGATGTCATTTTTTTCAACCTTTATTTATAAAGGTAAACAAATACAAACTTTGTTGACCTTCGGGCTTGCCGTAGTAGAGACACACAGGGGTTTATGGAGGTTGGAGAAGGAAGATGAAAAAAAGGAAGTACAGTGTTTTGGGATCCATTTTATTTGACATAAAGATGGCAAACACACTTTCTTGACAATACATGTGATTGTGTGCAGAGAAAAGTATAAAAATAAAAAGAAATGATGTGTGTTGATAAGAAATTTGCTGGCGAGTCGTGTTAGTGCATGCTCTGTGTGGACGATTCTGGTACTTTTGGGTCACAGCACCACTTCAACGGTGCGATGCCGTCACAAGAGATTAGCAAAGTGTCGAACGTGCCTGATATTTGTGCGGCCACACAGTTGGTGGTCTGGAGCTGGTTATGAGTTATCTTCTCGTTACCTCCTGAATGCTACACAATGCAAAAATGTCCCCAACCAAAGAATTTCACACAAGAGGAAAGTCGGCTCAAAACGGTCAAAAAATTGCAGCGTACGCCTGGCTTGAGTAATAAACTTGACACTTACCTCCCTCACTAGATGTAGGAGGGTTTGTTTTGGATTCAAATCAGCAGGTTTTTGAGGAAAGTACTAATCATGTTAAAGAAGTAGAGCTTTGAGTGTCAAATATGATACATTAGACATTTAAATGTGAGAGAGTGAAAGCATTATTTTACTTGTGAACGATGTGCAATTTTGATTTAAAATGATGAGTTTTGGGATTGGTGTTAGTTTGGAGAGAGTGAGTATTTTAAATCAAATTGGGCTTAACAGCTTTATTTTATCATTATAAAGAGTTTTTTTTTTACATCAACTCCTTCAAATTTACATTTTTTGATTTGTTGTGCTGGATTGTTGTCTGCAGGCAAAAACGAGACTGAATCTGGGCAAAATGTGATGTAGCAAAACAATTATTCTGTTGTGATCATTTTCTTTATTATTGTAGGAGGAAAGTTTTCTTTAAAAGGACCATTACAAAAACCCATAATCTCACAAAGGACGTGTTTACACAAACACTGTAAAGCGAGTCCTGTTTGTGCTGAACTTACAAAAATCCTCAACTAACAGTCGACACAATCTGGGAGACTGATTTTAAAACACCTAACGTTATCCTAGACTGTAGACCCGTGGAAACAAAACAGATTCTGGAGCTTGGTGTGGCAAGAGCAGAAATAAGCCATGAAAGGGGAAAATGGCATTCTGTAAAGTTAGTCGATAAAGCTAAGCGGAGCTACAAGTGCCGCTGCGGCATTCGTTCACTGTGCAGCTCTGAGTGAACACAGTCATGCTTTAAAGAGCAGGAATATCAGACTCAAATGAAAAAACTTTTTTTTTTTACTTCACTCTGCAGTGATACTGAAGTATATCCATGATTTCCAACAGCTTTTTGTATATTTTTACTGGACTTTACAGGGTAACAGTTTGACAAACTGGCACAAATGAAAAATATTAAACGTATAATCACCTTTCATTGAGGTTTATGTTTGGCTCCTCTTTAGTCTTCTGTAGTGAACATCATCGTAAAGTGTTTATCTGCCTCCTGCACTCGTTTACTCCTCTGTGAAAGAAAAACAAACGAGCAGGGCTGCAGCCTGAAACAAATTAATGGAGTGAATTATTACTACCTGAAAAGTCTATCAGCAGTGGTGACAGGCATTTATCTTTTTCACTAAAGTGCTTCATTTATAGAGTTACTGCAGTGATGAGACGAGCGGCGTCCAATGGTGGGTAATAAGCAGGAGTGCAACCGCATCAAATCATCCCGGCATCATTAGGCTGCAGGCTGAGGAGCTGCACGGCAGAGCCTGAACATGAAGTCAATCAGTGCGCGAGGAGAAAGGAGGTTTTATGTGCAGAGTTATTATGACACTCAGTCAGTTACGATCAAAAGTGTCTTGTTTTGTGTTCGGTTTGTCGGTTTCGCAGAATGCAATCTAAAAACTTTTAGGAAAAACTTTTTCAACCCAGCAAGATGGTGGATATTGGATCCATTCATCCAGATTATGAAATTTTTTGCTCGCTTGTGTCTAGTTTAAGGTTTTTCATACATGAAAACAGTGCATAAGACTTGTTTTAGCTGCAGTGAACAAGCTCTGGTTCAGTGTTTTTGATAACAAACCTAATGCATCACTTCCTTGAAGCTTTGTCACAAATGCTGTGTTTGTCTAAATTGTCTCCAAGCCCACAAATCAATACACTGCTTTTCATTAAATTTCATGCACTGCAGTGAAATCGGTGCTTCGCGGCATCATTTTGATGCAAGGGTTAGGAATAAGAGACAAACACAAAGAGGGATGTTGAGTTTTGAATGGGTTAATTTTTATGGATATTTTGATGGAAATAGTTTAACCCATAGTTTGTTTTATTAGCTCACATTTGAAGCATTGTGAATTTTCTTGTTTTCCTTTAAAATCTTACATTAATTTTACTTTAAAAATAAGTTTCATAATTAAAAGCATGTGCAACTGATGAAATAACATCACATGCAGTATGAAGGGTGAAACTGGCTTCCTTTCAGATACCAGCATTACATTAAAATCATACTATGTAAATTTTTGACATTTTTAAATCGTTTTCTTGAGTCAGTTGATGCTAAAACAACCCTTTACAGTGTTAATGAAATGTTACTCAGGCCCCTACCGGCCTCTGTTGCCAGAATACCGCATTTGCAACGTCAGAGTAGTGGGACGCCTCCCGCTGGAGTTGAGCTGACATACCTGCCGCTGCAGTCTAGTTCAAGCATGTTTCCTGCATGTTTTAGATCATAAACACCGTCGATTAGGTTAATTTAGTGATGAATCACTTCTGTAGACACTAAGGAAGGCTGGAGAGGCATTTCAGCTTTCAGGTTAAGGTATTCAAAAGATGAATGCACAGCGAGGAGATTAGTTTCGTTTTTGATTCTACTAAACAGACACCAGGGGGCGCTAAAAATCTGCCTAAACTGCTAAGAGCTGGTTCACTAAGAAACCATTTTTTTGTAGTTATTTTCTAAATAATGTTGGTCAGTTTGAGTTTCACATGCAGGCTGAACGTAAAGATAGTCTTCTACCCCTATTTCCTGCGTTAGCCGCCAAAACAACATACACGTGGCAGCAACTGGATTAGAAATGCCTGACAGATCTACATCATACTGTCACTTAACATTCATGACTCCCCCATCTAGGTTGCTGTTGAGAGAATATCTCTACTATTAGAAGCTAGCCGTTAGCATTAGCAACTCCACCACACAGTAGAACACCTCCAGGCTTGTGTTATTTGTGGAGATAAAACAATGTTGCAGAGCAAACAAAGTCAGTGGTAGAGTCATGTTGCTGCTAGCCAATCAGAGGTGAGATGTCCAAATATCAGGTAATAATGACTCTAATCCCCCTCTCCTCCAGCTAACTTCCACTTCCTGAAACAGAAGCACCAAAGCTTTTTTCCCCAAAGAAAACGACTCACAAGGCATTTTTACTAGACCACAGCAAACACATTGAAATAAGTAAATGAGCACTTTACTCATTTTCTGCAACCCTAAAAGAGAAATAAGACATTTGCAAGAAAGAACACCAATAAAAGTTTATCTTTTCCTTATTCTCTCTACTCATGCTCAGAGTTAAGCAGTCCGAGCAGCAGGAGCTTCATGAAAACAGCTGCAAACCTTGCCCCGTGGCCGCTTCCTCCCCTGTATGTGGCTCTGATGGACACAACTATGCTTCTGAGGTAAAAGCATACACATTCTGCACCAGATTTTCTCCTCAAACATTTACTTTCAATACTTTTTTACCTTGATGTTTTCTTTATTTTTCATTTGATCTGAAGTGTTTCCTATGTAAAAAAAAAAACTGAGCAGAGGAATAGTTTTAAATAATGAGAAGAGACCGGTCAAGTACAGTTTCCCGCTGCGCTGACATGCACGTGGGTGCAGCAGTTCATCACTGCTCACAGGAGGACAAGTGAAAGGGCTCCTGGTGATTAATGACTGACGTTCTCAGCAGCATCACCGTAGGCCGGCTGCAGCCAGGACTTCATTGATTTATGTACAGTTTTTAATTTTGACCTTGCATGAAAAGACGGTGGGAGAAAAATGACAACTCATTCTTGCTGCCTTTCTTTAAGTGCAGCATCTCGTCTGAATGAGCAATCTTTTTCCCGCGGTCACCCTCATAAATATTTTAACGGCTTTCGTGCCTTTCTCTCTTACAGTGCAAACTGGAGCACCAGGCTTGCCTCACGAGCAAAGACCTGAGGATCATGTGTGTTGGATTTTGCCCCTGCACCTCTGTCCCTGTCACAAATACTGACCTGAAACATGGCAAGTGTCGCTTTTAAATTTTTGTCCTGACTTGACACATTTTCATGCATTGTATTTAAAACAAATGTGCATTTAGCCTGTAATGTTCTCATAGAACAAATCAAACAAAAGCATGTTCAGCATTTGGGATCAATACTCAGCATTTTTAGAGATTAGTGTCAGCCAAATATCCCCTGTGTGATTATCTGCTCCTTCAATCATGTAGTAATTAATTATTTAGAGTGTACACAATCCATCAGTGCACCCAAACACCATTGATTGTCCAAGCCCCAGGGCGAGTGAAAATGCCAATTGACCAAACAGCTGAAATGTTAGCCCTCTCTTCTGTAGTCTGGAATAAGTGTAGCTTGAAATTGAAAGTAGATTTCTGTTGGATAACAGCAAATCGCCGCCTCGGAGTTACTGTGAATTGATGTTTTTCTTTGATTGGCAGATCAGACGCTTAACCCTATAAGGCCCACTGTATCGTATGTGATACACACATTTTTAAGTTTGTAGTAGCTGTAGCTCTTTAGCAAGATTAGCATTTTCCAAAACAATCTGCAGTCAAATCTTTTAAGGGTTTTCTGCCTGCTCATGGATTATTTATGTACTTAAGTGTCAAGAGGGATTTTTATTTAGTATAATTATTGTTGTATTATTATAGAATTGCTTGATAAATTTAATATGAAAGTTAATAATTGTATACGGTATTATTATTACCAATCAAATGTTTAAAATTTTAATAAATTCGAGCCATTTGAATATTATTTAATGTGTTGGGCATGGAAGTACAACAGTGCTGTTAGGTGGGGTGGTGGTGGGGGGGAATCGTCTGTTGATCATAGAGAAGTCCAAGTCTGCCTTCAGGGGAAAGTGAGTGTAATGTAGCAGGTCCATTGCACAGGCTTTTGTTGTGGTTTAAATGAAACCAGACACAATAACAATTGTTTTAATGTTTATTTAAAAAGGGTGAAGAGTTTAGACCTGTAAGAAGAAGAGTTGGTATGAGTATTGAAGATTTAAAATGGTAAATGATTGAGTGTTTGTACTTAGCTGTTTCCTTTGTGCTTCTGGTGGTGTTCCAGCTAAAAGAGTCCCTGGGGAGCTGGAGCACCTAAAGAAGGTTCCGGAGCATTCCATTCAGGATGAATAGGAGGGATGATCTGTGAAATTGATCTATGAATATAGATTAGTTTCACTGAATGTTTTTAGGATTGATTAAGGATATTTCTATTTTTGTATTGTAATTTATTAAAGAAATCTTATAGATGATGGTTTAAGGATAATTTAAGAATATTGAAAGATTGTATTTTTGTATTTACCTGTGTCTGGGTTTTAGGATTAGTCCAATTAGTCACACCTGTTATAAATACAGTGCTGTGTTTGTTGGAGAGGGTTGAGAGATCGATGGAGCGGCATGCATGGATTTTTGCTACCTAGTTTTTAATTTAGAAAAAAATGTAAATAAATGCACTTGGGTCTGCACTGGACATCGGCCTCCTCAGTATCACTTTTTCCTCCTGAGCGCATGAGTCATGTTGCTCACGAGCATCTGTGGGGTGTTGAGCGGTGGGAATTGTCTTTCTTTGCTCCTGCAGAGAGCTGCACGGGTCAGGACCTGGCAGACTTGGGCGACCGCCTCAGAGACTGGTTCCAGCTGCTTCACGGGAATGCAAAGCAGAACAACTCTGGCAAGCCTGGATCGAGCAGCGCCTCAGGTTAGAGACTCACCTCTTATCATTAAACATACAGTCCGTGCTAAGTAGTGGTGTAGAAACTCAAACACTGTTTGGTTATTGCTGACAGTGCTGGAAAAGAGTCTGGTAGCTAGCTGCAAGGATTCCATCGGTTGGATGTTCTCAAAGCTGGACACCAACAACGATCTTTATCTGGACCAAGCTGAGCTGGCTGCCATTAACTTGGACAAGTATGAAGTCTGCATCCGACCTTTCTTCAACTCCTGCGACAGCTACAAGGATGGGAAGGTCTCAACAGCGGAGTGGTGCCTCTGCTTCTGGAGAGAAAGTGAGTGGAGGTCTATTTTGGATCTATATGAGATGGATGGGTAAAGTGAATGTGAGTTTACATGAGTAGTAAAGGAAGAAGAATGGACCTCTTTCTCAGAGTTGCTGAAGAGTGTATCTGTGTTCATGACAACAGGTTTAGATTTTGAGATGATTATTCAAGCCAAATAATTTAGGAAGATGGATTTATTTTACAATTATTTACAAAATGGAAATTCAGTAGACTTGATCCAGATATTGTGTAAACTTACAGTTACAGCGCTCCATTCTCCATTTCTTTTATTTATATAGCGCCAAATCATGACAAGAGTCATCTCAAGGCACTTCACACAGTAAACATTCCAGCAGAGCTCAGTTCATTAAGCCAATCAGTAAAAAGTTTCCTATATAAGGAACCCAGCAAACAGGATCGAGTCATTGACTAGTGTCAGTGTCTTTTCAGCAGTCCTCATACTAAGCAAGCATGCAGTGACAGTGGAGAGGAAAACTCCCTTTTAACAGGAAGAAACCTCCAGAAGATCCTGGCTCAGTATAAGCAGCCATTCACAACGACTCACTGGGGATCGAGAAGACAGAGCAGACACACACACGTTTTTCAGCATCACTCCTGGAAAGGATGCTTCTGATCTTGTTCTCGATATTCCGAAAGTGGAAGAAGGAAATCCTACAAACCTGTTTAACGTGGAATTTGATTGACATGTCCTGGTCAAAGATAACACCAAGGTTCTTTACTTTGTTCTTGCAGCACTCATATTTGACCCCTCTAGAGGCCACAATTATTTATTTTACCCATTTTAGTTTGTGTTGAGATGACAACTGCAGTAATTGGTCAACTTTTGAAAATAACACTATATGCAAGATCTCATCCTGCAGTCTGTTAGCACCCAAAGTTTGTGTCATAAATGACAGTGTTATTAACACACTAAACTTTAAAGGGGACGTGTTATGACTCTTTTCTTAAGTTATAATAGTTCTATGGTCAATACAAAACATGTTTATGAAGTTGTTTGCATTAAATCCCTCTCACAAAAAGCAATTTATGCAGCTTTATTCTTGAAAATTTCAGTATCTTCCAGAATGAGCCACTGCCGGGTTCTGTCACTTTAAATCCCCAGTGTGTGATATGTTTATCTGTTTACTATCAAATCCTGTGTTTCCAGTTCACAAACTTGTCTTTTTTCACTAATATTTCTCACCATCAATTCTAAATATTCCTGTCAACTTGAAATTTTACATTTTGATATAAGTAAACTGTGATCGACGCTTCATGGCCATCCCCCATCTTAAAATACAGTAGCTGTTTAGGGACATACGTGCTCCACGTTACCCATTTGGACTGTGACTGTAACCTGAAAGAACCAGCAGAGGGCAGCAGTGCGCCCTGGAAGCATGGTGTCTGCTAATTCAACTAAGAAATAAAAATAATAGCTACACCTTTGCTGTACTTGTTAGCTTGAATGAAAAAACAATTAGATCAAAAGACAAAATTTGTCAGTTCGTCATCATGTCCAACACAAGGAATCTGCATATGTTCAGACCCCCGCTCGCTATTAACTGGACTCTAGCCTCAGATTAGTGTCTCTGACTCCCAAACCCACTTCAAGTTGTTCATTCGTCTTTTCCTAGTACCAGAACTCCGGATCCAGTCCCAACGAGTTTGTTCCAAAGTCCTTCTACTCAAGTCTCCTCTCTTCCCACAGCCTGTCGTCTCGCCCAACATGCTCCAACACTCGTCCGTTAGCCAGTGGCTACAGTCAGGTCCATAAATATTGGGAAATCGACACAATGCTAACATATTTGGCTCTATACACCACCACAATGGATATCAAATGAAACGAACGAGATGTGCTTTAACTGCAGACTGTCGGCTTGTATTTGAGGGTATATACATCCAAATCAGGTGAACGGTGTAGGAATTACAGCAGTTTGCATATGTGCCTCCCACTTGTTCAGGGACCAAAAGTAATGGGACCATTGGCTTCTCAGCTATTCCATGGCCAGGTGTGTGTTATTCCCTCATTATCCCAATTACAATGAGCAGATAAAAGGTCCAGAGTTCATTTCAAGTGTGCTAATTGCATTTGGAATCTGTTGCTGTCAACTGTCAAGTTGAGATCCAAAGAGCTGTCACTATCAGTGAAGCAAGCCATCATTAGGCTGAAAAAACAAAAGAAACCTATCAGAGAGATAGCAAAAACATTAGGCGTGGCCAAAACAACAGTTTGGAACATTCTCAAAAAGAAGCAACACCAAAAGACCAGGAAGACCATGGAAAACAACTGTGGTGGTTCACATGGTAGTTGCTTCAATGAATTTAGGGGTGTGGTCCTGGTCAAGACAATCTCCTGAACTCCAAACTGAATGTCAGAACGGGAAAGAAAGGTGATTTAAGCTATTTTGAGCGTGGCATGGTTGTTGGTGCCAGCCGGGCCGGTCTGAGTATTTCACAATCTGCTCGGTTACTGGGATTTTCACGCACAACCATTTCTAGGGTTTACAAAGAATGGTGTGAAAAGAGAAAAACATCTAGTATGCAGCAGTCATGTGGGCAAAAATGTCTTGGTGATGTTAGAGGTCAGAGGAGAATGGGCCGACTTATTCAAGCTGACAGAAGAGCAACTTTGACTGAAATAACCACTCGCTACAAATGAGGATGTAGCAAAGCATTTGTGAAGCCACAACACGCACAACCTTGAGGCAGATGGGCTACAACAGCAGAAGACCCCTCCGGGTACCACTCATCTACACTACAACTTGGAAAAAGAGGCTACAAGTTGCATGAGCTCACCAAAATTGGACAGTTGAAGATTGGAGAAATGTTGCCTGGTCTGATGAGTCTGGATTTCTGTTGAGACATTCAAAAGGTAGTCAGAATATGACGTAAACAGAATGAGAACATGGATCCATCATGCCTTGTTACCACTGTGCAGGCTGGTGGTGGTGGTGTAATTGTGAGAGGGATGTTTTCTTGGCACACTTTAGGCCCCTTAGTGCCAATTGGGCATCGTTTAAATGCCACGGGCTTCCTCAGCATTGTTTCTGACCATGTCTATCCTTTCATGATCACCATGTACCCATCCTCTGATGGCTACTTCCAGCAGGATAATGCATCATGTCATAAAGCTCCAATAATTTCAAATTGGTTTCTTGAACATGACAATGAGTTCACTGTACTACAATGGCCCCCACAGTCACCAGATCTCAACCCGATAGAGCATCTTTAGAATGTGGTGGAACAGGAGTTTTGTGCCCTGGATGTGCATCCCACAAATCTCCATCTGGAAGATGTTATCCTATCAATATGGGCCAACATTTCTAAAGAATGCTTACAGCACCTTGTTGAATCAATGCCATGTAGAATTAAGGCAGTTCTGAAGGCAAAAGGGGGTCAAACCCCGTATTAGCATGGTGTTCCAAATAATCCTTTAGGTGAGTGTACGTTTAAATGCGGATGACACCATTTTATATTCACGCAGTTCATCCTTGAACACAGCTTTGTCCTCCTTGCAGTACAACTTTAATTGTCTTTAACATGTCTTCTGCAACCTTCATTTTCATTTAAACACCAGTAAAACAAAGTTCATGATCTTCAACAATAACTTACCGCAATCAACATGCCACCATAGTATTGTTTCCCTGGATGCTACAGAACTACAACTTGTCAGTTCACGTATTTGGGTATTTGGCTTGACAGCACACTTACGTTTAAAAATCATATTGATCATTACTTTCTAAAGTCAAGAATTGGGTTTCTATACCACAGCAGGTCATCCTTTACTCATTCTGCAAAGCAAACCTAGGTCAAAATGACAATCTTTCCCATCTTGGATTATGGTGACATCATTTATAGGACTGCTTCCAAATAACTTCTTCATAAACTCGATGTTATCACTCAGCAATCCATTTTGTCACTGGTGCCCCTTTCACTACTCATAATTGTGATTTGTACTCACTCGTTAACTGGCCATCACTCCATTCCCGCAGGATGTTACATTGATATCAGTTCATATACCAAACAATCATCGGTAGAACCCCGTCATATCTTCGCTCATTACTCATCACTTCCAACAACCAGCGCAATTTATGTTTCAGTAACTTGATCTCTATGGTTACTCCCAAAGCTTGCACCTCCTTTGGCCGCTCCTCATTCCAGTTTGATGCTTCCAACGCCTGGAATGTGCTGCAAAAATCACTGACGCTCACGACCTACATTCCACTATTTACCTTCAATAATTCACTTCAGTCAATAGTTTCTGATCTGTGCCTGCTTCTGATTACTTAAAGATTGTTTTAAGTCTTTGATTGCGTGTACATATTGTAAATGAGAACAGTCTTTTGTCTTTATGTCTAACTGTTTTCTTATTTTGATCTTGTATGTTTTATCTTACCTGTTCTCTGATCCAAAGCTAACTATGTGTCTGTTGCTGCTGCCTCTTGGCCAGGTCGTCTTTGTAAATGAGAACTGAGTTCTCAATCGACTCATCTGGATTAATAAAAGTTAAATATAATGAATGAATGAATGAATTTCACCAGTGTGTGATGATGACTATGGGATTTTATAAGATAGAAGTGCCAATATCTGGGAAGTGTTCATAGTAGAGCCGCTGGTCCTCTAGCAACAGCTCTGTCTTGCACTTGAGAGGGGGCTCTATGCTAATTTCTTTGTGTCATTACAAACGGGGTCTTTTTGAAATTGCTTGTTTTAGGCACATAAAACACAAACAGGATAGACAGATTTTTTTTTCATGTCTGGAGTGTTTATAGAGCCAGTACAGACACACGTGGAAGGACAACAGGATGCAAAACTGCCCCTCTAAATTTACCCATGAGCAGGGCGTGTGCATAATTGTTCAATGAGACACTCAATGAGCACCAGGCTGTGATATTTGGCGCAGACACACACACACACACACACACACACACACACACACACACACACACACACACACACACACACACACACACACACACACACACACACACACACACACACACACACACACACACACACACACACACACACACACACACACACACACACACACACACACACACAGTTTCTGGATGTTTATATCTGATCTTACCCAACACTCTCTCCATTTAACTTTTACCAACAACAAAACTCTCACTAATAAAATGTGTCACAATTTTCTCTCTGGCGTGTTTTCTGGCTCAACTTTGCAGCATCGACTGCTAAAAGCTGCTATTGGGTTACATCATAGGTCAGACGGTTTTAACCTGAAAGCTGAGAAAGAGAAAAGCTTAGAAATTTTAAAGTGGATCAAAGGCTACATGATGAAATGATATTGCTGATATTTAATCCAACAATACCTGATTTGCACACAAAAAAAGATAATGTTGACATTTAGTTTGTAGCTATAAAAAAACAATCAAAAGTTTCCACGGAGACACATGTCACAAGTGCAACATCTGCACAATTTGACCTTTGATGAAAGGAGGAGATAATTTACCGTGCGTTTGCTCACTGATCACTCCACTGATCAGATGTTTAATGAGCATGCTATGGCTCAAACTGACTCTGATCGGTTTCAGATGGCTAAGCTGCTTTAAGCTGCGAACACATCAAGAGATGTAAAGGGACGTTTCACCATCAATCTTTAGTTTAGTGGTTTTTTGTGCCTAAACACATGGAAATATTTCTTTCACGGTCAACTAAGATGCTGGAGAAGGTTTGTATCCTTGGGGCTTGACACAAAGCGTGTCTTTATTTCTATTTCTATTTGCTCCAGAGGTTCAGCTTTTTTCCTTGTCCCTCTCAGCCTGCATCCATATGTTCTTTCACCCAAACCCTCCTCGATCAATCACGCTCCAGGGAGCTGAACAGAAGGCTTCTTAAACAAATCGATGCCAGCAAAAAGTGTAATTATGAAGTGCATTGATTGAGATCAAGTTTGAAGGGAGCGGTTTTAAGGTTTTGTCTGTCATCACTTTTTTTTTTGTTTGTTTGTACTCTCACAGAGCCGCCGTGCCTCGCTGAGCTGGAGAGGATCCAAGTGCAGCAGGCTGCCAAGAAGAAGCCTGGTAAATATACATTTGGAATAATTCTGTGAATTCTGAGCTGGAACGCTAAACATGCAGTTAAATGGCTTTCAGACACAAACGTTTTGCTTACTTATCTTGGATTATTGTAAATTCCTGCCACGTTGTACTTATCCTGGTTTGTGTCCTGTTGCTCACCACTACCTAAAAGCTGGAGAAGAATTAACGAGATCACAAGAACATAGCAGGGACTAGGGCCCAATCAGGAAACGTGGGATTAAGTGCTGAATTTAGAGAAAAAGCTAGGTTAATGTGGCCATTTGATTCTGATAAGAAGAAGCTCCTCTCTGCAGAATCTGCAGTATACCTGTTTTTTGTCTGAAATCATCCCTGAGGCCCGCTCTTGTTTTCTCTGCTGTTGGTTGGAGAGGATCGGTGCTTATTCAGAGTTTGACATGATAGTCCTGAGGGAGGCTGAAACTGCAGAGCTCTGTCACCACATCTGAACATGTCACTCATGCAGCATAGGAAGCCCATCGTGCTATCTTACTGCATGAGAACATGGTGGAAAATAATCTGAAAGCTTTTGTTTTCTCCACCTATAAAGGATCTGTCCTGATCCTGATCTGACGTTTGTATCGGTGGCTCGATGAGGCATGCTGGGACCTTGTCCCATACACCAACATTTAGCTGTAATGTGCTCTGAGGGTGTAAAACGCTCTAGAAACGGACGTGAGGATGTGTTCATGTCTCTGCAGGCGTCTTCATTCCCAACTGCGACGAGGACGGCTATTACAGGAGAGTGCAGTGTGATCAGAGCCGAGGGGAGTGCTGGTGTGTCGACCAGCATGGAGAGATGATGGGCTCAAGGGTCCACGGCAGTCCGGAGTGCGGTGAGAGGATGACATTTAGGAAACAAACATTTTTTTATTGCATGTTGAGTTTAAGAGTCCAGGTAATAAATCCGACAGAGCTCCCATGTGTTTGTTTGGATTATTTTCCTTTGAAAAGCATGGAAATAAAATATGAAGCGGTCCCAATATGTCCCATCTACTCACCCCCAATCATGCCTCTTTGCTTTAATATAAAATTATAAAAATAGCAATAGTTTGAGTATTTCACCAGAAACTGTTGAAACAGCTTCTCCAGTTATGATGTTCAACATATTAACAGATTTATGTGCCCCCTCATAAAAAAGGATCACTGCCAGTGATTGAAATCATTTTTCTCTTATCATGCGTACTCAAACTTCAATCATTATTTTTGCTAAATATGACAATTAATTCAATTTAAAGGTGTAGTTTACTCGATTAATCAAGGTATTTGTAGTGGTCTCTAAGAATGCCTTGTAAATCATACTGAGGCCTAGTCCACATGTAGCCGGTTTTTAAAAAAAACGAATATCCGCCCCTCCAAAAACTTGCATCCACACCACCGCGTTTTAAAAACAAACTCTGTCCACACGTAAAAGGATAAATACGTTGTTAAGGACATGCCAGACCTGTAGGCGGCAGTACTTCCCCCGTTCTTAACCTCGTCCTTCGTCTGTGGTCTTCCACAAGGAGCAGTAATTCTGCTTGCAAAAACAAACAAGCAAAAAGCGCTTGGACAATTGATAAAGCGAGCGCAGCTCTGAGGGCATCCATGCTGTCGGCTAGTGTAAACACAGGTCGCACACGTGATGTCAGCATTTTTTTTGTAGCGGAAAGTGACGTTGCGGACCTTAAAACTCCGGTTTTGTCCGTCCACACGCAGACACCCAAAACGGAGAAAACGCAGATCTTCACTTTGTCCGGAGTTTTTAAAAAACTCCGTTTTCGTGTGAAAAAACTCCGTTTTCGTGTGGATGACAGGCCAAAACGTAGAAAAATACTTACGTTTTGGCAGATCCCTGGCTACGTGTGGACAGGGCCTCAGAGGGGATAAAAACTCTGGTGCACCATTTTCAGGAACTAGAAGTGAGCCACGTCGAAGGAGAGCTTCAGACGACAAGATTTGGAGTCTTATTTTGTGATATTTGGACATCTCTCCACTAACTGGCTAACAGCAACACAACTCTATCACTGACTGTGTTTGCTTTGTTGATGTTTTATCTCCACGAACAACACAAACCTGAAGGAGTTCTGCCATGTGGTGGAGTTGCTAATGCTAATGGTTAACTTCTACTAGTCGTGATGTTCTCTGCTGTTTCCTGGATGCTAAGAGTCAGGATGGGTGAGTCCATGAACGTAAAGTGATAGTGTGACGTAGATCTGTCACACTTTTCTATTAGTTTTTCACCATCTATTTTCTATCAGATGCTAATGCAGGAGATAGGTGTAGGAGACTATTTTCATGTTCAGCCTGCATGAAAAACTCAGTGACCAATTAGAATCAGAAATAATAATTAAAGTATGTTTTTTCAGAGTTCCCCACCTTTAAGTTAGAGCATTTGTGCCAAACAAACAAAAATATTTGTCAAACCATAACTCAAATCTGTTATATTTTGACATTTTGAGTGATAGAAGAAGCTGAAGAGTTTTATGCATAACATGTGTATGACGTGTAAAGGTTTTGTTATTTAAAAAGCAAAAACCTATACTGATCATTTCTGATGTTACATTTTATATCGGGCTCATTTCCGATGAGAGTTGGACTCCACCAAGGCTGCCTTTTATCACCGATTCTGTTCACAACTTTATTGGACAAGATTTCTAGGCGCAGCCAAGTTGTGTGTGTGTGTGTGGGGGGGGGGGGGGGGGGGGGGCTCAGAATCTGCTCTCTGCTTTTTGCAGATGATGTGGTCCTGTTGGCTTCATTAGAATGTGATCTCTTTGCTCTCACTGGAGAGGTTCACAGTGCAGTGTGAAGTGGTTGGGAGGAGAATCGGCTCCTCTAAATCTGAGACCATGTCTTGATTCGGAAAAGGGTAGAATGCCTTCTCCGGGTCAGGGATGAGGTCCTGCCCCAAGTGGAGGAGTTTAAGTATCTCGGGGTCTTGTTCACGAGTGAGGGAATGCTGTAGCGTGAGATCGATAGGCGGATTGGTGCTGGGTCTACAGTGATACGGGCGTTGTACCGGTCTGTCATGGTGAAGAGAGCTGAGCCAGAAGGCAAAGCTCTCGATTTACTGGTTTATCTACGTTCCAACCGTCACGGTCACTAGCTTTGGGTAGAGACTGAAGGAACAAGATTGCGTATACAAGTGGCTGAAATGAGTTTTCTCCGCAGGGTGTTTGGGCTCTCCCTTAGAGATAGGTTGAGAAGCACAGTCATCCGAGAGGGGCTCGGAGTAGACCCGCTGCTCCTCCAGATTGGGAGGTTCCAGTTGAAGTGGCTCAGGCATCTATTAGGATTCCTCCTGGACACCTCCCTGGTGAGGTTTTCTGGGCATGTCCAACTGGGAGAAGGCCTAAAGGAGGACCCAGGACACGCTGGAGAGACTATGTCTCTCAGCTGGCAAGGGGACACCTTAGGATTCCTCTGGAGGAGCTGGCCCAAGCGGCTGGGGAGAGACCAGGGACCTGACCCCGGATAAGCGGCTGAAAATGGATGGATGGATGGATGGATGGATGTTTTCTGTTGGCCAGTAATATCAGACATACCTTATCTGTACTGACTTAAAAGTAGAGAAAACTGGTAACCTACAATATTTAATGAAACTTTCTGGGTATTTGTCTTCATTATGAAACATGTTTCATAAAGTAGAAACACACACACAACCTACAAAAATGTTGACCAAACATTTGTTATCTACATCTTGTTCAAAATGCGATCAAACTACCACAATCCCAATGCCTTTCTATCCTCTTCCAGATGAAATAGGTGGATATTCTGGAGACTTTGGAAGTGGAGTTGGCTGGGAAGATGAGGAGGAAAAGGAGGCTGAGGAAAATGGAGAGGAAGCTGAAGAGGAGGAGGAGGAGGAGGAGGAGGAAGGTGAGGCAGATGATGGAGGATACATTTGGTAGAGCGGATGAAAAATAAAACTGTCAGACTGGAAAAGCTTATGCTCTGATTGAATTTATGGTGCCAGTCGGGTCAGGACACAAGATGGCGAGCAATTTTATTGTTTTTTTTCTTAGATGTGTGTACTTGCTTCATTCTGTTCTCGGGTTTGGAGCAACAGAGCTTTGTGTTTCTCTGTCCTGAACAGGTAGCCACCGTGTGCTGTAGGTAAACAAAGTCCATAAGAGTTTGTATCTTGTATTATCATCATCTATGCATAGAGAGATTACAAGTTACTTTGTATTGTGCAAACAGTTGCTGAGTGCTAAAGTTGGTGTCCCACTGGAACAACTAGAGATTTCATGTCAAAAAAAAAAAAAGTTTGACACTTTGGGAGATAAGATTTGTGATTGTTTCTTGCAGAAGGTTAGAGATGTGTGTGTGTGTGTGTGTGTGCGCGCGTGTGTGTGTGTGTAAGTGAATGAAGGGGGAAACATTTGAAGTGTGAAAATAACACTTTTAAAAACGTGTTTGTCATATTATGCAGAAAATGAAAACAACAAAGAAAATTATCTGGTAAAGAATATCTCTAAAAATAAAACTTGTCATATTACACTTTGATAAATGAAACAAACATTATATAATATGTAATTTGCACTGATTAAACATGAACCTTTTATTTCTATGTTGAGCCAACACAGCAACAAAACCGGTGTAAACTGAGTTACATTGATGGAATGTGATGTTTTTACTAATGCATCCTACCTGGTTATAATCTGGTTTATTCCTTCTTATCCCTAAAACTAACAAGATTATAGATGCATCATTTTACATATTTTCTGCTCAAGGTGGTGGGTTTATGGCTACTTTACTGCAGGTTTGAGCTAAATATGGTCTAATATTTCTGTTTTTATTCAGACTGTAGCTCATCTCAAGCTAAAGACCAGAAGAAGTATTATTAGGCTTTATCCTCTAAAAACTATAAGTAAATAAATTATAAATAAATTTATTATTATTATTATTATTATTATTATTATTAAAAGTTGGTAGCTTTCAAATCATGGTCCAGACACTATTGATTTATATTTATATTAAATAATCAGAATCAGATGCATTATATTTTTTCCCATGACAGTTGGATGTGTGAAACAAAAAATATTTATTTGGCATGCTCGCCTCATTTTCCTGATGCTGTTTAAAAAAATCAGTCCAAAAAAAAAATCCTATTTTCTAAAGTGTCAAACTGTTTCTTCACTGCTTGTAAAGCTGATTGTGTAAATAATGGTAGAAATGTAAAAACAAGTTTCAAGTTATTATGGTTTCGAGGTACTTTAATGACTTAAGTGCACAATAAATCTTAGCAGGTTTAAATCTGTAAATGTTTTCTGAATTTAACTGATTCACACAACAAAACAGGACCTACAGTGCATTTCTACGAGTCAAACTGCACCCACATTAGATGTTGCTGTTCCTTTTTCTGAGTTTGCACCTACTGTACTTTGTGTTATATATATAATATGCATTTCTTGAAGTTCTGTGTATACTTGAATTTGCACTACTTTTTTTCATGAGAATATTATTGCCATGTCTTCATCCATGCTATTGATAGACCAGGTGTTTGTTTTTGAGTACTGCATGTTAGTAAGAATGTACTTCTATGCTGATGAGCACTTTATTAAAAAAGGCCCTGGAGCCAAACTGTGTCTTGATTCCATCCCCCTCGTCCCCCCACCCCCAACACACACACCCCTGAAGATTTCAAGGACAAAAGGATTATATCAGGAAGAACTTAGCACCAAACCCCCCTGGTGCTGCTCTCTGCGTATATTTATCGGTGACACTGCAAAAAGCAAAGAAAATTGCTCTCAGGCACATTTGAGGGTAAAGTTATTTGTCCTGTTTGGAGACTCAAGTATCAGTTTGCACATTTTGCTGCGTCAGTGTTTTTAGATCTTTTTATCGAAGGTTTGTAATGAATTATAATTACAAAAATTCTGCAGAGCTAAGTGTGTTTTTTTTATTGACAACTACATTAGGTCTGTCCAAAAAGTCTATATTTTCCCGATTTTTGCTCAGTGCACTCCGGCATGATAGTGATACATTTCTGTGCTTGGAGTTTGTCCCAATTTGTATGATTCATTTATTTTATTTTTGGTCCAGCTGTCTCTTGAGGATTGACCTCAAGTTGTCAATGAACCCTAAGTGTAATGTTTTATTCCCTGAGCCACTTACTGTAGTTCAGGTTTTAGACTTAAGGCATGGAACTCCATCGTGGTGGAAAAGGCATCATCTACCTGTTTCTGTGTGGTAGGAAGAAGTTCACATTTCTCTCCAGTAGTATTTAGGTTCTACAGTTGTTCTCAGGGTAGAACACGAGCAGGTTCTCTTCCTAGTCTGAGAAGCAAATGCACATGAATTGTCTCAGGACTGTTGATGGGTGTGCTGATCACCTTTTCTTCTTTGGACAATCCTTTTTTTCAGATGCTTTAAATAATAATCTGAATAATCAGAGTAAATGGCTTTCACTCCTCAGCTCTCAGCCTGATCCCTGAACCTTTCACTTATGTGACAGGGTGAGTATCCTGTCACTGTATCCCAATTGATCATGTGCCCTGGCTACTTGGCCACAGGGGATATCCCTTTGGCTGACCGGTTAGTGCGTGTGTGTGTGTGTGTGTGTGTGTGTGTGTGTGTGTGTGTGTGTGTGTGTGTGTGTGTGTGTGTGTGTGTGTGTGTGTGTGTGTGTGTGTGTGTGTGTGTGTGTGTGTGTGTGTGTGTGTGTGTGGGAGTCTGGAGGTCAAATCCTGCCCAGGTCCTGGTTTCTACATTTATTCCAGTGATTTTTTAACATATTTTATATTTATTTTAACATACTTTTTACAAAGTCAAACAGTGCGGACGTTGCTAATAAATGATTTTATAAACGTAGGACAGAAACGACACCTTTCATATGTTCACATTCATTAACACAAAGCTAAATGAAAATTAAAATAGCATCATTTTTTCTTTATATTTTCCCCAAAAACATCACAAATGAATTCTAACTAAATGCGTAGAGCAACTCAAAAAAGTAAACCCTGACCATTAAACCTCATTGTATTTGTTTATCAATGACATTTTTATTCACTTAAATTATTTTAAAGCATAAAGTTATGACTCCCAGCACAGTTCTTCCATATGTGTAACTGATGCACGTTTTATTTTTAATATTTGTACTGACCTTTATTTAATAAGCTGATCTCTTATACATCTTATTTCTTTCATTTCAACTATTCTTCTGAAACTTGGGAAGAGATCCTACAAGCTTCTTACACAGCTCTGGGTCATCCCACTTTAAAGCATGTGATTTATTAAATATTTCATTGGTTAGATAATATTCGGATCCATTTCTAATTATTTTTGCAGCTTTCCCCAGATTTACACAACAAAAGGACATATAAACTGATTTTTTTATTTAGATATTATTACATTTAACAGAATATTTCTATTGCTTTGGACCTTTTTCTGTTACATCATCAATGTGAACAACTTTAAGAGATTTCTTAGTTTTTATGATGTGCTTCTATTATAATAAACTGTGGCTGCAAACAAATTCTTCCCAAAATCTTATGGCCACATCTGTTTGTAAACAGCACATCTCATATTTTCATGTAAACCCTGTGAGACAAACAGACGAACAACTATGTCCTTCAGGAGTACTTCTGAGTTAAAAATGCTCATGTAATTCGTATGTGGAGTAACCCGGTAGGTAGGTTTCAACTGTTGCAAATCTGCAACGCCTGCCTCCAGAGGGTTTAAGGATGTGTCTTACTGAGAAAGATGAGCTGGTTCTGGAAATATGACAACTTTTGATTTTTTTTGTCTCAATGATTATTGCATTTACCTCCTTCAGAAAGGTCAGAACTAATTAGGATTACTGAAGCAATGAGTAAATACAAATGTGTCACAGATGCTGTGGAATCTCTAATGAGCTATACAGGACAAAGAAATGCAGAGATAATTTGGTACTCAGCTGTTTCTTCACTGTAGCAGAATAAAAACTACAGCGGATCAAAGAGAAGAGAGAAGCTTGAAGATGTGGTTACGCTGAAACTAACGGTGAGGCTGAGTTAATCATCTATAGGTTCAAAGTGCAGTAGAAAAAAGTCCTCCAGTCTACTAATTCTGAGAAAACGTCCACAGACAAAGACAAAACTTGGTGGCAGACTGATACTATAAAAACTTTTTATTACATTTCAGTCATCTAAAGAAATCAGGCTCCATCTGCATTTCCTGGAAGTCACAGCTGTTGAAACTGTACAGATACTTGAATATATTTATTTAGCAGAAGACACTGTTGCTTCATAGTGACCGTTCCAGGTTACTGTACAAGAATTTACATTTGTATCATACAGAATGTACATGATTCACACGCTGGAGCAGAATATGGTCAAGAAAGCTTACATGCAGAGCTGGTTCATGGATAAACACATTCTCACTTATTCTTGAAGTATGATTGTTCACTCTTGAGTTTAACATGCAGGCTGAATGTGAAAATAATCATAATACTTACTAGATTAGCCACTGAAATAGACAAGGATACGTTCAGGTCAGGAAGAGATCTATGTCACATTGTAAGCTAGCTTGAATGGACTCGCCCATCTTGGCTCTCAACAGGGAAGGCTGCTGTTGCTTTAGCATCTAGGAGAGAGCAGAGTGCATCTTGGCTAGAAGAAGCTAACTGTTAGCATTAGCAACAACATAGCAGAACTCCTTCAGACTCGTGATATTAGTGGAGATAAAACATCAACGTTGCAAAGCAAACAGAGTCAGTGATAGAGTCGTGTTGCTGTTAGCCAGTCCTGTCATGGTCTGGGTCTCTTTGTGTTCCTCTTGTGTCCCCTGGTCTTCAGCCCTCCAGATATTCCCTCTCAGGTCCTGTGTTCCTTCAGTCTCCCCACCATTATTTCCATAGGTCTATTATTCCAGTTTTGTGTGTGTGTGTGTGTGTGTGTGTGTGTGTGTGTGTGTGTGTGTGTGTGTGTGTGTGTGTGTGTGTGTGTGTGTGTGTGTGTGTGTGTGTGTGTCCTCCTCCAGCTGTGTGTGTGTGTGTGTTTGTGTCCTCCTCCAGCTGTGTGTGTGTGTGTTTATGTGCTCCTCCAGCTAGGTGTGTGTGTGTGTGTTTGTGTCCTCCTCCAGCTGTGTGTGTGTGTGTGTGTGTGTTTATGTCCTCCTCCAGCTGTGTGTGTGTGTGTGTGTTTATGTCCTCCTCCAGCTGTGTGTGTGTGTGTGTGTTTATGTCCTCCTCCAGCTAGGTGTGTGTGTGTGTTTATGTCCTCCTCCAGCTGTGTGTGTGTGTGTGTGTGTGTGTGTGTGTGTGTGTGTGTGTGTGTGTGTGTGTGTGTGTGTGTGTGTCCTCCTCCAGCTAGGTGTGTGTGTGTGTTTATGTCCTCCTCCAGCTGTGTGTGTGTGTGTGTGTGTGTGTGTGTGTGTGTGTGTGTGTGTGTGTGTGTGTGTGTTTATGTCCTCCTCCAGCTGTGTGTGTGTGTGTGTGTGTTTATGTCCTCCACCAGCTGTGTGTGTGTGTGTGTGTTTATGTCCTCCTCCAGCTAGGTGTGTGTGTGTGTTTATGTCCTCCTCCAGCTGTGTGTGTGTGTGTGTGTGTGTGTGTGTGTGTGTGTGTGTGTGTGTGTGTGTGTGTGTGTGTGTGTGTGTGTGTGTGTGTGTGTGTGTGTGTGTGTGTGTGTGTGTGTCCTCCTCCAGCCAGGTGTGTGTCCTTTCCCAGTTAGGTCTGGTGTCCTCTCCTGCTCCTCCTCCCTGATTAGTTATCACTTTCACCTGGTTCTCCCCCTCACACCTGCAGCTCATCATCCTCCCATTATGCCCCAGTGTATTTAAGCCCTGTCTTGTCTCAGTGTCTTGTCGGCCCATTGTTGTTTGTCTGCATTGTTTTAGTGCTCAAAGTGAGTTTTTGTCTCGTCCCCAGACTTTGTGCTCTAGGTGAGCTTTTGGTTCAAAGTCTCAGGTTTTTGTGCTCCACTGGAGTTTTTTCAGTGTCCTGGATCTCAGGATTTTTGGATTTATTGGCTCACTGCCATTTGGATTTATATTTTGTTTCATCCTACAAATAAACGGATGATTTATTTATGTCCCGTGGGCCACCACCAACCCGTCCACGTTTCTAATAGATTTTCCCCGCTCAGTGACGCACCCACTGATAAGCCGACTCTGATCATTGGCAGCTCCATAGTCAGAAACGTGGCATTAGAGACTCCAGCAACCATAGTTAAATGTTTACCGGGGGCCAGAGCGGGCGACATTAAATCTTATCTGAAACTGCTGGCTAAGGATAAGCGTAAATACAGTAAGATTGTTATTCACGCTGGCGGTAACGACACCCGGTTACGCCAATCGGAGGTCACTAAAATTAATGTTGCTTCGGTGTGTAAGTTTGCCAAAACAATGTCGGACTCCGTAATTTTCTCTGGCCCCCTGCCTGATCGGACCAGTGACGACATGTTTAGCCGCATGCTGTCCTTCAACGGCTGGTTGTCTAGGTGGTGTCCTGAAAACAACGTGGGCTACATTGATAATTGGAAAACTTTTTGGGGAAAACCTGGTCTGATGCGGAGAGACGGCATCCATCCCTCTTTGGATGGTGCAGCTCTTCTTTCTAGGAATATGGCCAGTTTTATTAGTCCTCCATGACAACCCATGGTCCAGACCAGGAAGCAGAGTCGTAGTTTAACCCACCCCTCTGCAGCTTCTGTACTGTTACCCACCCAGTACCCCATAGAGACAGTGTCCTGCCCACGGCCAAAACCACACAGATTAAATATCAGGCTTAATAAAGCAAATCATGGAAATCTCATAAATATTAGAACAAATTCAACTGAGCAGAAAACTAGAAAAATTAAATGTGGGTTGTTGAACATTAGATCCATTTTTTCTAAGACTTTGTTAGTTAATGAGTTGATTTGTGATCATCAGATCTCTTTGCTCTCTCTCACAGAATCCTGGCTGCAGCAAGAGGACTATGTTAGCTTAAACGAGTCGACTCCTTCAAATTATTTAAATCATCATATTGCTCGAAGTACAGGGCGAGGAGGAGGAGTGGCAACCATTTTTCATTCGGACTTATTAATCAGTCCCTTACAGATTAATAGTTACAGTTCGTTTGAACATCTTATTCTTAGTTTTCCTAATCCAGATTGCAAAACTGTAAAACCACTCTTGTTTGTAGTTTTATATCGTCCACCAGGCCCTTACTCTGAGTTTTTGGATCAGATCTCTGATTTTTTATCTGATTTGGTGCTAAATACTGATAAGGTCATTGTAGTGGGGGATTTCAACATTCATGTGGACATCGAAAATGATTGCCTCAATGTAGCCTTTAGTAATATCTTAGACTCAATTGGTTTTACTCAAAGAATACATAGCTCCACCCACTCCTGCCATCATACATTGGACCTTGTTCTGACTTATGGCATTGAGTGTGAGGAAATAACAATCTTTCCACATAATCCAGTCCTCTCGGACCACTTTCTGATAACCTTTGAGTTTTTTATAACTGAGTTCTCGAGACATGAAAGTAAATTTCATTATAGTCGGTCTCTATCTGACAACGCAGTTGCGTCTTTTAAATCAACTGTTCCATCTTTACTGTCCTCAGCATCTCAGAGGCATGTAGCAGAGGGCAATATTTTCAGTTCTAGCCCCTCACAAATTGATGCCTTAGTTCATCATGTTAATTCCTCTTTACGTGTGGCATTAGATGATGTTGCCCCTTTAAAAAAGAAGGTAATTAGGGACAGGAAGTTGGCTCCCTGGTTTAACTCTCATCTACGAGCCTTAAAACAAAACTCTAGGAAATTGGAGAGAACATGGCGCTCTACGCACCATGAGGAGGCCTACCTGTCCTGGAAAAATAGCCTTGTGCTTTATAAAAATAAGCTTCAACAAACTAGAACTGCTTATTTTTGAGCATTAATTGAGGAGAATAAGCATAATCCTAAATTTCTTTTCAGTACAGTTGCTAAACTTACACAGAATCATAGCTCTGAGCCATCTATTCCCTTAGCCCTCAGCAGCAATGACTTCATGGGATTTTTTTACAAGTAAAATTAATTCTATTAGAAACAAAATCTTTAGCATCCTCCCTAATGCGATTTCTTCTTCCTCAGTAAGTGAGGCAGCTTCAGAGGTGACTCTAGAACCTCATCTGTGCTTGAACCGTTTTGATCCAGTTGAGCTTTCAGAGTTATCAAAAATATTAGCTTCATCTAAACCTTCAACTTGCATTTTGGATCCAATCCCAACCAAATTATTTAAAGATGCATTTCCTTTGGTTACTGCCCCCATTCTAGATATAATCAATCTATCCTTAGTAAATGGGTATGTACCACAAGATTTTAAGGTGGCTGTAATCAAACCTTCACTTAAGAAGCCTTCTCTGGATCCAGATGACCCAATGAATTATAGACCAATATCTAACCTTCCATTTTTATCCAAAGTCCTGGAGAAAATAGTGGCCATCCAAGTATGTCAGCATTTAAACACTAATGCTCTGTTTGAGGAATTTCAGTCTGGTTTTAGAGAGTATCACAGTACTGAAACTGCATTAGTGAGAGTTACAAATGATATTCTCATGGCCTCAGATAAGAATCTTGTGTCTGTTCTAGTCTTGTTAGATCTCAGTGCTGCCTTTGACACAGTTGATCACAATGTTCTTTTAGAAAGACTTGAACATGTTGTAGGGATCAAAGGAACAGCGTTAGGCTGGTTTAAATCCTACCTGTCTGACAGATTTCATTTTGTAAATGTACATGACAAATCTTCGTACTCCAGGGTTACTTGCGGAGTACCACAGGGTTCAGTGCTTGGACCAATTCTTTTTACTATATATATGCTCCCAATTGGTAAAATCATTAGACAGCATGGGATAAACTTCCACTGTTATGCTGACGATACCCAGTTATATTTATCCATTAACCCTGATGAGCCTAATCGGTTGGGTAGATTACAGGCTTGTCTTGAGGACATAAAAAATTGGATGACTCTTAACTTCTTGCTTTTAAATCAAGACAAGATGGAAGTTCTCATGTTTGGACCAAAAATCCAGAAAAGGAAATTGCTTAGCCAATCGCCTGACCTTAATGGCATTACATTAATCTCCGAGAACAAAGCAAGGAACCTTGGTGTTATCTTTGACCAGGACATGTCATTCAAATCCCAGGTTTCACAAGTTTGTCGGATTTCCTTTTTCCACCTTCGGAATATTGCTAAGATTAGAAGCATACTTTCCAGGAGTGATGCTGAAAAACTAGTTCATGCATTTATTACATCAAGACTGGATTACTGTAATTCATTACTCTCAGGAAGTCCACAGAATGTAGTTAAAAGTCTTCAGCTTGTCCAAAATGCTGCAGCTAGAGTTCTGATGAGAATTAAAAAGAGAGATCATATCTCTCCTGTCTTAGCTTCCCTACATTGGCTACCTGTTAAATTCAGAATAGATTTTAAGATCCTTCTTCTCACATATAAAGCTCTTAATAATCAAGGTCCATCATACATCAGTAATCTGATTGTTCCATATGTTCCTAACCGAGCACTTCGCTCTCAGACTGCAGGTCTACTGGTGGTTCCAAGAATATCTAAACTTAGGATGGGAGGCAGATCTTTTAGTTATCAGGCTCCTCTCCTGTAGAACCAGCTCCCAGCTTTAGTCCGTGAGGCAGACACTTTGTCTACTTTTAAGAATAGGCTTAAAACATTTTTATTTGATAGGGCCTATAGTTAAAATCTGATGTTAGCCTAAATCTGGACAAGTGGGGGAGTAGAGGGAGGTGGAGTGTACAGTCGGTAAAGACGGCTCTCCATTGCCCTGCCTCCAACATGCCTACATCTAAATAGGATAGATTATCCAGAGTTAACTCTGTAGTTATGCTGCTATAGGCTTAGACTGCTGGAGGACACACTGACCACTTTTCACACTCTACTGCTTTATTCTACAGTCTGCTCTTTAACTGTACTATTTTGTGCAATTTCAGCTGTTAACTTTATTTTCTCTGTAAGTGTTTTTCTCCCCAGAAGAATCTACAATGACGTTCTGCTGAGCTGTGGTGGCCTCATGGAGGGGGCCATCGACTAGCACACTGCTGCTAACCACTAATACATTCTCTCTCTCCTGATAATAACTTTTTGTTTTCATTGACTTTTGATGTGCTAATACTAGTTTATCCATTTAATTATAGATCCACTAGGATAAATACAATAAAGTTTATCTTTCACCAAATACAATATTTACTAAGACATCACAATATAACTATAGACACATTACTTGTCTGTGTGTGTGTGTGAGTGTGTGTGTGTGTGTGTGTGTGTGTGTGTGTGTGTGTGTGTGTGTGTGTGTGTGTGTGTGTGTGTGTGTGTGTGTGTGTGTGTGTGTGTGTGTGTGTGTGTGTGTGTGTGTGTGTGTGTGTGTGTGTGTGTGTCTGTGTCTTTGTCTGCCTGCTCTGTCTTCTCGATCCCCAGTGAGTCGTGGAGGATGGCTGCTTATACTGAGCCAGGATTCTCTGGAGGTTTCTTCCTGTTAAAAGGGAGTTTTCCTCTCCACTGTCGCTGCATGCTTGCTTAGTATGAGGATTGCTGTATAGTCACTGACACTAGTCAGTGACTTGATGCAATTTGCTGGGTTCCTTATATAGGAAACATTATTTCTGATTGGCTTAATGAACTGTGAATTGGAATGTTTATTATGTGAAGTGCCTTGAGACGACTCTTGTCGTGATTTGGCGCTATATAAATAAACTTGAATTGAATTGAATTGAATATCAACTACTGCCTCATGTCATCTGGGGTTCCTGCATTTTGGGTTCTAATCTCCTCCAAACCCTTCATCGTGACAAGTCAGAGGCGAGATGTTCAAATATCATGAATAATAATGACTCCACATCCTGCCGCTTTCTGCCCCCCCCCCCCCCCCCCCCCCCCCCCCCCCCCCCCGGCTAACTTCTACTTCCTGAAACTGCAAACGAGTCACGAGGCATGCGTTCATACTAGAGACTACAGCAAATGTACTGGAAAAAAATACGAATGAATGAGAGCTTACAGTGTGTATTTTTCTGGCAATGGGGGGCAGTAGATATCTAAATTGTTGCATGCAAGCTGTATTTTTGTGCTGGAGTAAGACCTTACCAGCAGATGCCCATTAGGGTCGAAAAGGCCCAGGGGGTGCAAACTTTAGCAAAATAACAAGCACATCAGACTCTCTTTCATCACTGGCAATGACTGAAGAGGTAAATGTGTAAAACAACGTTGATTAATAGTGAAAGTTTTGTAACCATTTGTCAAAAATCAGTAAATGCATTTTGCCTTCATGGGCTCCCGTAGGAGGAAATATTGCATCTAATATGGCGCCGACCAGAGACAGTCCCATGTATTTTAGACCTGATTTTTATGGTTATATGTTACGAAGCCGTCAATATTTTTCTACAACTGGGCATCATTTCATTCATTTTCAACAACATTTCGATGGATATTTCCAGAGATTAACGATAGAAACTACACATTGTCACTTTAATATAGAGATGTCATATCCGCCTGTGTTGATGCAGGAAATGTGCTCATTTCAAGATGCACATAATTACTTTCAAGTTTGTAAAAAAGCACAAATTTACACAAATTGTCATTATCTAAACACATTTCTCCTGTTTGAATCGTGTCTGAAACTATCCATTTGGAAGCATCAAACTAGAATATTAATTTTTATCTTAGAACACTCAATGTTTTAAAGTGCACTCTCGTATATTTTCAGATAGTCAAAACGTACATTAGCAGCACTTAACACTTGTGTGCGGTACAGTGAAAACACTAATTAATTATCAACATAGTATGAATCATAACTTAGACTCTTATTTGAATTATTGCCACTTCAAATCTAACTAAAATGAATGACCAGCAGCAGGCTGGAAGGAGAGGTGTCGAGCAGATAAACTGGCTCAGAACTACTTCTACTCTCTGACTCGTGTGCAGCAGGGAGAGGGAGGTTATCTCGTCTCAAATAAAAGCGGCTCTACTTTATTGCTTTCTGACATTTTAAGAGCGAGTCATTATTGCTGCCATAAAAATGCAATAAAAGGAAGTCAGCCACAGGAAGTGGAGTTCTGTGCGAATGTTTCATCTTTGAATTCACAAAGTCAAAGACAGAAGATGAATACCTGCTCCACTAACACGCTCCAAGTTAACCGCCTTCCATTTGAGCACTTAACTCCTTTGGATTTCGATATCCTTGACCCAAAAATAAAATTTAATCAAGACGCTGAGTGAGCCCAGCGTTAATAACAGCGGTCTTATAAGTCATATGAATCCATCACAAGTGGCTTCCATCACTTTTCATCTCTTTTTTTAAGTGTAAAGAGGATTTGGTGTTTTTCCTTCTCAGTGCTCGAAGACGATATCATGTCAAAGCTCTCAAACTGCTAATCTCCGAGTCGTTAGCGTACATCTTTGGCTTTATGCTGTGAAGGCAGAGGCTGCATATCATCTGACTAATTCAACCTGAACCTAATCCTCTCATTTTGATATCTTTGTTTATGGAAGAGATTTAAAACCTAATCTAGAGATTAATCTTAAATTAGACAAGTCTAAAGCCACTCCTTACGCTGCATCACTCACTCACTATTATAATAAGCTCCAGCTGATCTTTTAAATAATAAATATTGCAACACTGCAGCACACATGTTCACATTCCTGGGAAACATCTCCATACCCAACAAACCCTTTTGAACATTTGCATAGAAGAATGTAAATGTTAACGTTTTTTAATGACGTGGTTGTAAAAATGTGCTGGTTTTTGTCACGTTTTGTGTTAAATCCCTGCTGGACTTTGACGGGTGGATGTCAGTCGATGTACTGTGATAACCATCTGAAGCCTTCCCCATAGCCTTGTCTCTTCAACACGCTGCACATGAATATCTCCAGCGGACGAACGTTCAGCTCCTTCAAAGACACGCTTCCCTGTTTAATGACAACAAGTTTTAAAAATAAACATGTCTCTCGTCAGGCACCAGAACATGAGCTCATGTGTGTTTCTGTAGCTTTTTACCTTTCCTGTGACCTGACCATCCAGACCAAACGCTCCCCTCAGCGCTGCTTCACTGACGGCCTCAGGACGGTCGATTTTATTCCCCAAAACTAACACTGGTACGCTGGCGACGGTTTCATCTAACAGAAGAGCCTAAAAAAATCACAAAAGGTTAATCGTCAGTTTCTTCCAAACCAACAGAAACGGCTCGGAGCAGGTGTGTGTTTGAACCTACGTCAAGTTCAGTCTTTGATTCTGCCAGCCTTTCCTGATCAGTGCAGTCAACAAGGAAGACGACTCCATTCACAGCCGGCAGATAGTTCTTCCAAACTCTTCGAGCTATAAAATAAAAATGAAAGGAGAGGCAGTCTGAGACAGAGAAATTCTACATCTTTAATGCAACGGTTCCACAGTGTGCTGGTGAAACTTTACATTTCAAACACTGTAGTTCTTATTCTTTAATAAAAGAATAATAAGGTAAAACTACTGGGATTGAGCTGATTTACTGCCAATGAAATTAATCTGAATTATGAATAAAATCTGATAGCCCCTGATTTGATGACACTAGATCCAGATTATGTTTTCTTTAACAGCTTTATAACTGAGAGGGGATCACATTTTCAGTGTCTTTCTCTCTTATTAAACAAACGGGCTTGAGTCTTGCTGAGAATTAAAATCAGCAAACTTTATGCGCTGATACAAGAGGTGATAATTGCTTTTTCTAAAAGTCTAATTAAGGCAAAATGACAACATTAATGGGAACATTTTAACATCGCACCTAATGGGGTAAACACTTTATTTCCTAACAGCGATGACGTCTTCATTGGAGATGGTTCTGTCTTTAAATGTTCTTTACATTTGTCAGAAATCAGCTCTGAGCAGCGAATCAATTAGCACCATCACGTCAACAGAGACACCTGGTGGCAGCAATGAGAACGGCTCCTGATCAGATTACCAAAGTTAATGTAAAGAAGTGAGCGGCAGACAAAGGCTGAATTAGATTGCTCTAAGGATCTGAATGAGTTTTATTACAAACATCAGTTACAGCATTGTGTTTGTGTTTTTGGCTGGCTTTGTTTACTTCTCAAACTGAAGCCTTTTGGTGTATTTATCATCAGATAGACTGCTGCACTTTATAAGAATAAGTGAACCTCACATGTGTGAATAAATGACAAGGAGCTACGTCAGACAAATAATCAAACTCTATGCTGATAAAACAGGAAGCTCGGATTTTAACGTGTTGCGCAAATGCAGCATGAGTATATAAACAAAGACAGAAAATCCCTACAACTATGTATACCATACTTTATCGCTAGAAGAAAAAACAGCATGTTTTTACCTTGCACATGCCCTCCCAAATCAAACGTGGTGAATGTCATCCCACCGATGGTCAGCTCCTCTGAGGCTTTAGGGGACAGGAAAGTAAAACTACAGATTATGCTTCCATGTGTCTAAGCTATAGTGTGAGTAAAAGGCTGAGGATCAAATAATCCATAACAACACACTACTATCCTGTTACATTTTAAACCTTTGCCAAAGAGGTAAAATCATACAGAAAACACAATATATTAACTTCCTTCTTTACATACAATGGTCTGACCTTTTAGAAAACCTTGGTGTATTATTCAGTAAAATTCATAAAAATAATCCCCTCCCTCTGCATGTTCTTACTGGGATGCAGCGTCGGTACATGCTGACCAAGTCGGTCATCTTTCAGCATGTGTAGGAGAGTCGTTTTACCGGCATTGTCCAGGCCCAGGAAAACCAACTTCCCACTCTTCCTGTACAGACCTGGGAAGTGTTAAAAAAAGGAAACGCAGCACCATAATGCCGGATGACTTCTTAAACCAAATATTACAAAAAAAATACACAAATGCTTGGACTAAAGACCTTTAAGTTGGAGTTGAATAAATGTTCTGTAAGAAAAGGTGCTCACCAAGAAACTGTAAAACACTACTGAAGCCCTTGTAGATCCAGTCAAACAAAAATGACATCTTGACACTGTCACTCTGTAAAAGGAAGGACATAGTAGTGCAACGAGAAACCAAACATAAGCCGTCACAATTTTGGCAGTTTCAAACATTTAGTGCAAGACAAATAGATTTATGGCTTTATTTCTGCGTTTTTAATCATAAAACACATCAAACTGTTAAGAAGGTGGAAACTAACATTATTTTTACATATATGGTCTTAATATAAATATTCAAGTCTTAAAAGTATTTTAACTTCAGCAAAGCATCATATTCCTTTTGTGTAATAATGCTTCCTTTAAAAGTTAAATAAAAAGCCACGTGTTGTAGGGAGTGTGGGTCAAATAACATATTTAGTTTCATTTATTTTTATTTTTGTTCTTTTGCTTTCTTTAGATGCTTACTTTTTCTGGATTGTATTTCTCTTTTACTTAAATGCTTTTTGTTGTGGATTTTTACAGAAGTTCTATTTCTCATAGTTCATTTATTGTATGAAAGATGTGACGAAAAAATACATAACCTGCCTCATCGTTGACCTGTTTAAACGTTGTTTTGATCTCTAATACGCCATTTGTGACTCACACGTGTAGCTGGTAGTTAACAGTGACTTAACTTTTAACCAATTGCCCTATTTGAAATAAAACACAGCGCACATATGTATAAATGTGGTGAAAATCATGTGTAGTAGTGAGCTGTTTAAAAGAGTGAGGACGATCACATTCGCGGATGGCGTTAACATGGTTAGCTAACATCCTCCTCGTGAGGGTTATTTCTGACACGTTTGGCAAACTAACAACAGCGAGGAACCATCATTATCAAGAGATGCTAGAGGAGAGAGGAAACATTAAGATAAGTTAAACTGTTACATAAAAATGGAGTTAAGCTCACCTACCCACAGCACCGAGCAATATCCCAGTTCTCGTTAGAGTCGGTGGTTTCCTTGGAAACCGTCAATCAGAGAGCTCTATCTTCTTCTTCGTGTTGTTTGTATTTGGCACGAGACATTCAGTCAGACGCTTACAGCGCCCCCCTTAGTGTAACTTTAATAGTGAAGTACCGTTTCAGTTTTCTCTATTATTCAATATTTATGCATTATATCAATTATTCCACCAAACGTTTTTGTTTATTATCCTGTGCAGTTATAGCAGACTGTGTGTTATCGGGTTGGAATTCAACTTATATTCTCCTTCTTGAACAAAAACATACAAATACAATCGTTCCCAGCTAAATCTGCAAAACATGCTGTTGGAGCTTACAGTTAAATTGAAATACACAGATGATTTCAACATTTTTTTTAATCCACCACATTTAATGTTATTACATTTTACAACACCCCAATAAACCATTTATTGAAATAATGAATAATTTGTTAAACTGCACAGTGAAAATATGAACAGTACTGTTTATAATTATTTTTGTCTGTGTTGTATCCATGTTAAAGGTGTAAACACACATAACAACCAAACTGTAAAAGTCAAACTATAGTTGTTATTGTTTAAAATCATGCAAATACAATGTGATTGAAAATGGTTTAAATTAATTTCTGAACACATGCTTGTGACTGTTTTACAGCAAGACACAATAAAAAGAATGGTAGTACTTCTACATGGTCTGAATTTTGCTGAATGAGCAGCAGCATAAACAAGTCATGTGTGAGTATAGACGTTTATAACATCGTCACACATTGAAGAAATCCTTTCAAGCTTCTGGTAACGTCGAAGATTATTAGTTTTCATAGTAGAACCACTTGTCAACTGAAATAAAACAAACAAGGAATCATATTAGTTGAGCATTTGGAAATATTCTTGAAATAAATAAATTTGTTTGAACACTTAAAAGAGCAAGTCACCCCCAACTCAACTTTTTTCTGATAAACTAAATAAATGCGTGTCTAATCGTGCTGCAGACACGTGTCATCAATAGTTTTGCATTTTAGTGCATTTTAGTTCAAATTTAAAATTTCTGCCTAAAACTGTCAGTGTTGTGCCGTTGTCAGGTAAAAACTCTGCACTGCATTTGAATTTAAATCTGCCATCGCTATTGGCTAAGAGGTATCCCAGAACGTTAGCTGGTACCATATTTATTTAATCATAATTTTATACGGAGGAATAACCACTTGAGATGAAACATCTCGTTTTCAAGTGGGTCCTCCTTTACAACTAAAAGAGCAAAAATTAAGAGCAAGACAGCAGAGCAAAAATCAACTGTGTGTGGACAACTGTCGATACATCACACTTCGATGTGTCCTAAATGGACAACGAAGAACAAAACGACAGAGACTATTATAAGCAACATCAATAGAGTGCAAGCAGGGGGATGTCACAGTGTCGTTGTGAGCCTGTGTGTGTGTGTGTGTGTGTATTTGTTGGCGGCTCCGCCCTCTCAATCTGCTAGGCAACAGCATTTGTTGCATTTTTCAAACAGGAAGTGGGAGTGGAGTAGTACTCTGGTAGGGGGTGACTTGCTCTTTAAATAAATAGCACACACCTGAGCTTGGAACGGGATCTTCTGGTCCAAAAGCACAGGCCTATAAAAGTAACAGAAAAATGTACTGTTCTACCTGAAAATTGCCTTTTTCAGTGTTAATGCATTACATTACATAACATAGCGCTAATGTTTGATGTTTTGCACTTTTAAACTTACAGACTCAACCACAGTGTCTGCATCTGTGGCAGAACAGCAGAACGGACTATCAGACACAGTGGTGTTCATGCTGATTAAAAGCAGAAAGAAACCAACAACATCATTCATCTACAGTGCCTTATGTATTAAGTAACTCTAAGTTAAATCTGACTGTGAGCAACTCACCAATTTAACTCTCCAGCATTGGTCTTCATAGACATCAGTGATTTCCAAAACTCATGTGTACTTTTCACTGTTTTTATGGCAAAATCCTGGAAAACAGAACAACGTATTTTATGACTAAAATACAAAAATAAAGCAACCCTTTCAACAACACGAGACACGATCAAATCTAAAATCGTGCACCCTGTTTTTAAACTCTCCGTTAAAAGCAAACTGGTTTTCAGGTTTCCCATCAGGAACTTTGTATCGTTTGAACCAATCAACGGTCGCCTCCAGATATCCTGGCTTCAGCTGCCTCACATCGTCGATGTCTGCAACAAACCAACAGCATAACAAAGCCACCGTTGTCATTTTGTCTTCCATCAGCACAAGTGAACAGAAGGTTTGTCCTACTGTTGAAACTGGCAGCTTCTGGGTCCTCTGTGTTGATCACAATGACCTTCCAGTCTGTTTCCCCCTCATCAATCAAAGCCAGAGTTCCCAACACCTTCACCTTGATTACGTCTCCACGAGAGCACACCTGAAATCAACATTCACCTTCCTAGGAAAAGGTTTTCAGCAGACAAATGTAAACAAGCCCGTACTTACTTTGTTTCCTATATCACATATGTCTATTGGATCGTTGTCTCCACAGCATCCTGTGTCACTGTCCTTGTGGTTGGGATCTTCCCATGTCTGTCAAAAGCATTAACACATGGTAAACTGATTTGTAGCAGTATGAATTCATGTAGTCTAAGCATGACCTGCCTGAGGAATGGCTCCATAGTTCCAGATGTAGCCTTTGTGGGGAAACACATTAGCTACATAGCGGAGATTCCCCTTCTTCACGTCTTGTTTTAAAGGATTGAGAGGGTCTTTAGTGGCAATCTGAGAAGCACAAGGACAGAAAAAGGAAAGATTGAGTGACTGGTTGCAAAAAAATAAAATAAAAATACATTAAAAGTCTAGAATTCCTTGAGAATTATGCACAACCACACATTATCAGAAGATCTACTGAAAATGCTACTCAGTAATGTTTCATGGTAGTGCAGTTGTAGCACTGCTGCCCCTCAGAAAAAAGGTCACAGGCTGTGGCGTTTCTGCATGGAGTTAGCATCTATGGAGGTTCCCTGACTCTGGTTTTCTTCCACAGATCAAATACATGCATGTTATTTTAATTTGTGACTCTAAATCTGTCCCTAGGTGTAAGCGGTTGCATGTCTCGTTTATTTCTATGTGTCCGTGACCTGTCCAGTGTGTCCCCCACCTCTTGTTTAATGAACACGGGAGTTAGGCTACACTATCTGTATCCAATGATTTCTCTCTGAGTTTCTTTAAGATCAATTCAGTTGTTAATGAGAAATGTGTGCATTTGTATGCACGTGTGTGCGTGCGTGCATGCATGTGTATGTTTGTGAGTGTGTGTGATACAATGATTATCAGCAACAATCTCACCAAACAGATCAGCTTCATTAAAATAGCCATTTTTGTGTGTGCTAATAGCGACGCGTTAGCTGTGTCAGCCATCTTGAATTGGTTAAAATTCAACTATAGATCACATTTGGATTGTCAATCAAAATTCATCTAATTATTTATCAGGTGTTTGGGTCACACACACACACACACACACACACACACACACACACACAATATGCCTTTTTCTCAGCAAGCATCAAGATATTTGTCTAGGGTAAACATAAACTATACAAGATAAAAATAAAACAAAACCTCCATCTTTGCATTTGTCCATCTTGGAACTTCCACAACAGCATGAAAAATGTCCTGCAAAAGGATGCAGGCACACTTGTTACTCTGAAGCAAAAATCAGACAATGTCTCTTGTTTTAAATTGGTACATTTATTTTGAAAAATCCACCACGCAATCATAAACTCACTGAGAAGGAACATGTGTACACCAATGACTATAATTTATATTATAATTGTTACTTTTCAGGTCTATATTGATGTTAACATGTTGCAAAATTAAAATTATAAAAGAATCACGTAGGATATTACCACAATAGCACAAGAAATGGAAAAGTGAAAAATATTTTCATTTTAATGAAAACTTTTTTATCATATTTTCTTGAACTGGGTGAAAATGAGCTTTTAGTCCCTATACTGGCTCAATATGGTTATTTACTGCAGGGTTCAGTTTAAAATGAAGATTATTCAGGGTGGATGGACATTACTGCATGTAAAAAGAAATGTGACTATGACCAAAGTTATAGGTCATCAAACATTCTCCATAAACTTCAGCAAACATAGGAAATAATGATAATAATAATGACACCATCAATGCTCTAATGATGTTAATAAGTGCATGTTTTGCACACTTTAGGTGCAACCCTGTTTGGTAAAGTCATGTTTTTGCTCACCTGTGCTTCATTTGCATAGATGGGAATGTCATGAAAGGGAGAGATGTATTTGCCTTCTGAGTTTTCTAAGAACAAAGTTCAATTAGTGTTCATAAATTGCAGTTTAAGTTAATAAACAATTACCAAAAAGGTTATTTTGCTCCAACAAGGTAAATTTGACTGAAAAAGGTGTGCTTACTGAAAAACACCCTGTAGTCCTGGGTGTTGGGTCTGCCCCGCTCTTCCACGGTAAAGCTCATGTTGGTTTGGATCCGTCCCACTGCGATCTGTTCTCTAAATCAGCTGTTCTAAGAGGTTCAGACGCTCAGACGGAATCACCAAGGTAAAGGAGCAGGCATGCGCACTGCTAAGAAAACAAAATCTAGTTGCATGTTCCTGTTTTCATTTCACATCCAATGTCTGTCACTCCTCTGTGAGAGGCAGAGCTGTGAATAGTAATCAGCAGCGAATCCTGCCTTCTCACCACCTCTCCACGCCTTTAGCTGTCACATGCATTCTGCTACACAAATGCAAACACGTTCCACCTTCATTTCTACAGATTTGTTTTCCGCTGCCCTGATTCTCAGCCGCGACTCTTGAGGGCTCCTTTTCAGAAACAAACAGATGGAAGTGACTGGTTTTAGCTGTAATCCAATTTACGCTGCAGAATTAGCTGCTGTAACCATGGTGACTTCTTATGGTTTAACCACTACACCGTAATAGCAGAATTAGGGACCTATTTTTGAAATGTTATGCTTTAAAAATACTTTGTAGGATCTTGAGAAGGTGGCATGATTAATGGCTTGAGTTAAACGGGTAAAACTAGATAGATAGATAGATAGATAGATAGATAGATAGATAGATAGATAGATAGATAGATAGATGATAGATAGATAGATAGATAGATAGATAGATAGATAGATAGATAGATAGATAGATAGATAGATAGATAGATAGATAGATAGATAGATAGATAGATAGATAGATAGATAGATAGATAGATAGATAGATAGATAGATAGATAGATAGATAGATAGATAGATAGATAGATAGATAGATAGATAGATAGATAGATAGATAGATAGATAGATAGATAGATAGATAGATAGATAGATAGATAGATAGATAGATAGATAGATAGATAGATAGATAGATAGATAGATAGATAGATAGATAGATAGATAGATAGATAGATAGATAGATAGATAGATGGGAAAATGCATTTAGTAACCAGCCCAGGTAATCTGGTTGTATTTGTTAGCTTAATATAAACAATGTAAGTGAATGGTAACAGCTAGCATTTTGCGTGAAAAGTCATGAAAGTTACTCAATAATGATCCTAAGTTTTTCTTTGTGATCTCAATAATCATGTTGACAAATAAAAGTTCTAAATATAACACAAGGTTGGATAACAGCTGACCCGTGTCACCCTGGACAGTCTTTTTGACTCGCTTCCATCTGGCAGGAGGCACAGATCCATTCGGACAGAACTTCTCGCCACAAGAACAGTTTCTTCCCTCTGCTGTTGGACTCATGAACGATAATCCTAGGACTGTCCACTCCAGTCACTTGATTTCAGTCATCTGTGTTGTGTTTGTACCTGAACTGATCCGCTCTGATTAGTACCTACACTGTCTTTTATATAGCAGCCGTTTCTCTAATTATTGCCACTTTATATTAATATTTTATCATGATTATATTCCTACTCCCTATATTTGCTTATCTCTTATTTTTATCTTTCTTTTTGCACCAAATACTGCAGCAATGTCCTAATATTGTGATTTCTCACACATATGGCAATAAAACCTTCTGATTCTGATTCAAAGGAATTATGGGGTCTAATTTAGACATTATATATGACAAAGCACCACCGTCACAGCTGCAAGGCACAAGGTCATGGCCCAGCAGCCACAAAAGACACCTACTTCATATGTCATGTACTCTGCCATTTTTAGTGCAACTTGCTGTACCGTGCATTTGTGTTTAATTTGAATGGTTGAAATGCTAGCTGTTACTACTCACACTTCATTTGTCACGGTTTTGGGCTGTGGATTTGGATGTGTTGTGTTTTGCCACTATTTGTCAACATCTAGCTTTTTATATTCAATATTTCATGATGGTATTTATTTTTCATAAAGTTTCCAGAACAATAGAGAGAAAATAAATATTAGCCATAAAGGCGCGACAGTCCGCAGTAGTACAAACAACAAAACACACATTTGTGATTTTCAGAACTTTAATTCTGTTTGCTACAAAAAGTAATAAATTAGCAATTAAATAACAAATTTGGGAGCTGAAAAGGTCCGATCGTAGGTCGGGAATGATAGATTTCCTCCCCATGAGTAGAAGCAACAGCATGTGATCTCCAGCAGAATCAAAAGTTCCACATGAACAACAGTTTCAGGTATTTTATTACCTATCTGAGTTCCATAAGGGTAAAGGCACCTAGCATTCAGGCTGTAGTTGGTGTCAGATTCACAAAATATTATTTAGGACTCAGTTGTTGACAAAATATCAAATTTGTGGGGAGAATTCAGAGCAGACTGAGTGTTGGAGTTTAAAGGATTTGACTTGATGTTGAGCCACTTCAGAGACGGCATGGCGGACAACTTCTCCAAAGGTATTTCTGGTGGGAAACCGAAATAGGAAAACTGTATGATCTCAAAGAAAATCTTTGATTGCAGGTGGCTGATAAGAGTTTTTACATCCACACCGGATTCATAAATGTGACCCACCAGTGATGCTATTTCCCTCTAGATCGATCTTCTCCAGCGAGGCTATTTCAGTAAGCTTGTCGGGGAAGACAGAGAAGCTGTTATCAGCTAGGTTGATGCAGGTCAAGTGCTCCATTTCCCCCACAACATCGGGCAGTTTGGTGAGAACATTTCCTCGCAGATCAAGCTCTGCAAGGTATTTTAAAACAAGAGAAAATCAAGTCACAGCAGGAAGACCTTCTGTCAACATTCATGGTGTGAGCTGCATGCAAAGAAAACAAGACAGTCTCTTCTGTGACGGGAAGAGACTTTCCTACCTCTGAGTTGGGTAAAAGTCGAGAAGAACTTGCTAGAAATGGCCTTCATGGCATTATCAGCTAATGTGATAACATGGATATTTTCTGAAACAGATCTCAGGACCTTGAACACACCATCTGGGAAAGACATGAGCTGGCAGTTTGACAGATCTGCAAACCAGAGGAATAAGAGATCAGGGTGTAACACAACAAATACACACATTCTAAAAACTACAATGGTCAGGATTTCTGAGGCATTCAGAATTTAGGCCAGCATCACCATCTGCTGGTAAACTTTGAAACAGCGTCCACAACAAAATCAGAGGTGTACACTCATGCTCTAAAATGTAAAAAATTGCAATGAATGCAGAAATAAAACCTAATTATTTTTTAGATAACTTACCTAGATTATCTTTGCCATCTTCTACTGTCTCATTAATCCTTCGGGCCACTTTTGCAACCGCCTCTGCCATTTTTCCTGAATGAGTTTATAAAAAGCATCACTTTACACACATTCTTATTTTAAGACAGTTACAAACATATAACCAGCTAATATTTTTAATGAAATACGAAAAAAAATGCTTTCTGTGTAGCTACTATGAAATAGTCACTTTAGATGATAACAGGAACACTTTGACATCAACAGAGGGCAAAGGATCGAGAAAAGCTGCTGAGAATGAGCAGAGAGAAAGATTTCAACACCATCAGGTGAATTTTGACTACTAAATATATAATCAGTCAGCACAAATTGGTGTAAAAAGAGAATAATTTAGTAGATTTTCCAAAAAGATTAACAAACTGTTTCATTACATTTTTTAACAACTGTCTGTACAAAAGCTTGAGGCTCAGGGCTGTCTTTTTGCTATTATTAAAGTATTTACCCCACTGAGTCTACACATCAGTGACAAATCTAAATGCCATGTATTATATACTTAAATATTAAGGTGTAGATGATCTACATGTTGCCAAAAAATAAAAAAAAATTACTAAATCTGAATGCCAATTTAGGGGTTTTCCTTCATTTTATTCAGTTTTAATCAAGTAAAGTTTACGAAATGCCACAAATGAGCACACTGGGGCTGCTGTCCAATGAATGAAAATACATCCATCTAAATAAGATCCATAGCAAAAAAACGTCAGAACCATTACAGATCAACAACTACAAGCCTGATCTGTGTTCACCAGGTTTCTCAAAACATAGAAAATCAATCTACAAGTGTAAATAAGTCTCTTACTTCCCAACAAGCAGCGAGTGTGCGTTACAGAACCTGGCAGCTGTCAGTGTTTGCTATCATTAGCTTTAGCAGCTTACGCAACGTTGTGAGTATTTTTAGCCCAGTGGAACCCGGTGTAATGTAAGGGTATCCCGTGTAAAATATATAAGTAAGGTTTGTTATATTTTCCGACTCTTAACTGGAGCGATAAAACTAAAGAAAGGTGTTGCTTTTGCGGAACTCTGAGTTTTTAGCTAAAGCTAAATTACAAGCTAACAGCTAACAGTGGTGTTCACGAGCGTCAGTCACGCGCTGCTACATGGCAGCGTAAATTATTCACAGACACCTATTTTGTAGACAATAATACAACGTATATTTATTATTAATAATAATATTTGTATTGTTATTGAACATTTTACATATAAATATTATTTTATTTGACCTAATTTAACCAGAAATATCTCAGTAAGATTTAAACCCTTCAAGATTGAAAAGGGAAACCTGGAAATAGCAAAAATTAAAATAAAATGAAATAATTACCCTTTCAAAGGTCAAATTATGTTCAGTTAACATCCATGAAATCTCATGTAATTTAAAACATTTTAATACTGTATTGTTATTGTGAAATAGCTGCACATTTCTGATTTTTTTAAATGGTTGTAAAAAAGTGTATTTCTATTTGGATTTGGTTTTAGTCGAACATCAGAAAATTAAACACTGACTTACCTCTGATTCCAGTTCAACTGACAGTTTGAGCGGTTGTCAGAGTCGTGACTCCTGGCAAATTCCTGGTTACGCTGTGTTTTTACAAAGACTTTGGACACAAAGAATCCTCTGGCTTCAGAAGAACATAATTCACTATGACACATTGTTACACCGTTACTGTATTTGCTGGATTTTCCTCTACAAAGCTGCGTTCAGCATGTTGGAATGTGGAGTCGCTGAGGGAGATTGAACAAAACTAGAAAAGCACACCCGTTATGGTGTGCTGATTCTATCGTGGCACACAGCAGTTCCAGAAAAGCCAGTGGTGTGTGTTGTCCTATTATGTTTCTGCTTGTGTGAATATGAATTATTTCCAGCCTTTTTTCCTTGTAATGATATTGAGGATCCTCCTGCTTACTTGCAGTGACTTTTAACAGATTTTAATGCATTATGACACCATATTTACAAACCAAATAAAAAACTAGTTAAACTTAAATACATTATTCAATATCTACAAAAATACATATTAGTTTACAGTCAGTGACACGGAAAAATGAGTGAAAACGATGCTGAAGTATTGTTGGGTAATAGCTTAATGCTGTTATTGATTTCAGCACATCTCAAAAAGTTACAAACCAGAGCTCGTACAAAAAAATAAAGTTCAGATGCAATCATCTTACAGTGCATGTTAACAAATATTGAAGAGCATATTTCCTTAATGCTAAGTGTTTTCTTTTTGTGTTCCACAAGTTGTTTTTCTTCTTTACAGCATGTCTGCACAGTTCATGCTCAGAGGAGGTTCATTGGCAGCCACACTCTTCCACGATCATATCTTCATGGTGTCGGAGGAGCACCTGTCCGTTGTCAAAGTAGAGCATGCTGAGAGAGCTCATTTTGGTTGGAGCACAACACGGTGCTACCACTCGCTCAGGGTGGAAATAGTTCAAAAGACCCTGAAAAAGGAGAGACAGATCAGATTTACAAGGTAAACAACTGTGGTGTTGAGTAATGGAAGTGCAAATACTTTATTACCTTACTTAAATAGAACCTTTTTTCTGTACTTCACTGGATTGAAGGATTAATTAGCCAACTTACTACTTCTACTGCTTATATTTTCATGCAATTAGTTCCACTTTCTACTTCTTACATTTTAAACACAAGAGAAAGATGGAGCAGGAGATCAATAGGCAGATGGGTGCTGCGTTTGCAGTGATGCGGGCGATGTACCGGTCTGTCATGGTGAAGATTTACTTGATTTACTGCCCAGTCTACGTTCCTACCCTCACTTACGGTCTCGAGCTTTGGGTAGTGACTGAAAGAATGAGATCGTGGATACAAGTGGCTGAGATGAGTTTTCTCCGCAGGGTGGCTGGGCTCTTCCTTGTGAGAAGCCTGGTCATCCGGGAGGGGCTCGGAGTAGATCCACTGCTCCTCCACATCGAGGAGCCAGTTGAGGTGGCTTGGGCATCTAGTTAGGTTGCCTCCTGGATGCTTTCCTGGTGAGGTTTTCCAGGCATGTCCAACCAGGAGGAGAGTCAAAGGAAGACCCAGGACACGCTGGAGGGACTCTCTCAGCTGACCAGGGAACACCTTGAGATTCCCCAGGAGTGGCTGGGGAGAGGGAAGTCTGGGCTCCTCTGCTTAAACCTATACATGCTTCTGCATCTGTGTTGGTACGGAGAAAATAACGCTATTATCCATCCTTGCGAGACTGCTGAAGAGCCCTCGCAAGGACGGATGGAGTCAAGCCTACTTTTCTAAACAACCGTCGAACGAGATGGATAGCGCACGCTTGTGATTGGTCAGCACGCCGCTTTCATCAGCTGCCATTGCACGTTCAAAAACATAAAGAGAGCTGAGAAAAGATATCTAGAGACAACCCCGGACCGGGTTGAAGAATACCTTTTGAAAAACTCTAAAAATACGAACGTTTATTCACCCGTGACTGGAGGAGTAAAATGATACACAGCAAGCATTTTAACCGTGGATGGAAACAGCAGGAAACATGGGTTTAGAGGTGGCGAGCACATGAAGAGGTGGAGGAGAATGAGGGACGCATTTGTCCATGGGAAAAAGTCTCTTAAATACAAAAAACACAATATAAACACAATAGTAAATGCACTATCTTCCTTTCAGGGTACCCCAGAACAGCGCTACGCCCTCTGTTGTCCCGGCGGCAAATTGCTTTGCAACACTCATGAAGTGCCTCGTGATTTGTATCTTGAGAGGCGCTATGTAAAAGGATGTTTTCTGTCTTTACTCCCCAGGAGATGGAGAAGTCTGAGAGCAAAATGTCTCCATCACTACGTGTGCATCTCTCTATCATGGAGCTGATGCAGAAGTATAAACTAGACTTTAGACTGCTACCCCCGCGATTCCTGATAAGTGGAGGACAATGGATGGATGGATTAACATTTTTAAAATTGCCTTGTAACTCATTGTATTTCAAGTTGTTGATAAAAACAAACGCAAAAAAAAAAAAAAGATCCAGAAAAACTGTCTCTGCAAAGATGGAATTTAACTGCAGTTAGATAAGCATTTTTACACATCTGCTATTCTGAAACATTATTGGGTTTTACCATCCGCAATCCACATGTGTACTTTTATGTGTTTGCGTTGCACTAAAATGCATTAATCTCAATGGGGACATGTGCAGCTGAAACAGTGTATCCCAAGTGTTTCAGCATCATCATTTCTACATATTTAGGGCCTTTAAATAAAATAGTGTTTGAGTGTAGCACCACTTAAGCCTTCGCCCTGGGTTACTTACATTACTTTAATACTCAGAGTAGTTTTGAAACCAGTAAAAGCTTGAAACAATACTTTTCTACAGAAGCCTTTTAAAATTCTAGTATCTATACTTTTACCTGAGTAATTAATATGAATACTTTTAGCACTGCTGGTCAAAGATCAGTTCTGTAGAAAGAAAGTTCCACTGAAGATATTTTATGGACAGCTGATAGTATTTATATCACTTACTCTGTCAAAAATTTGTCACAAAAAGTCTAAATCACGATTTTTCCTATCAGTCTCTTTCTGGAGTATTTCTCTTATCCGATGGCACCATCTAGTGGCTGACAAGCATATCACACAAAAAGTCTGTCGCTGTTTTTTAAGATGGCAACTTCACGTTTCTGTTTATAAATGTGCTTCTGCAGCCCACAAACAGAGCTAAAACAACGTTGTTTTACAAGTATGATTCTCATGTCATGTTGTGTTCTCACATATTTATTTATTAAAGACTTTCCTTTCCATGAAAAGTTCATCAACTCTGCCTCAGCCGATGTATTCCTTACATTTGAAGCATCTAAGCGGTAATCTAACGCCATTGGTTAGTTCTGGTCGGCAATCAGTTTCCTATTGCACGGAGCTCATGAAGGGCAGGGGGCGTGCTTAGCAAAAAATTAAATAAAAAAAGGACGTATTGCTTACATTATATCACAGTACATGATAAGATAATCACTTTTACGGATTTCTGACAAATCATACATAATTTCTGAAAGAGGACAACTCCGGAAAGCTGCTGTTAAATGGGGGATGTTTTCAGCCTATTGACACTAAATATGAGCAAATCCTCACTTTTAATATTTTAAAACTTTATAATTTTGCAAAAACAGATAAAAACTGAGATGTCCTCAAAGTGACATACTTGTTGCTCCATTTTGAGTTATTTTTAAATGTTTCCAACCATCGCGTTGCACTCACACCTTTTCGGACTTGATGTAAATGTGAACCCGAGAAGCCACTCAACCTATCAGTGATTAGCTGCACATGATCAAGCTCAGCAACTCCCACTTTGCGTCACATGGCAGAGAGAAGATGTAAACAAATGAGGTCATTAGTGTGAGTAAACTGATGGACTGACTGCTTTAATTACACTGATTGATTTTTGTACTAAAGTCTGCAACAAGTTAAACTCGTTTTGATGCAGCAGCTAACCGTGGAGAGGTGCAGTACTTACCTGCATGTAAGCATGATCAATCGGATTTGCGTCTTCACCCAGAGGACCCTGGCAGGAACCTTCGCAGCGGTAGGCGTTGAATCTTTTGGGAGAGATGATGGAGGAACCCCATCCGATTTGATTAAAGTCAACGATCAGATCCACCCTGTAACAGGGGGACTTTTCTCCCCCTCTGTTCAACACCTGCAGGCTTCTCGCTGTTTGCTGCCACTGACCTCGTTTGCTCCTTCGCCTCTTTTGCCAGTCGACCCTTTTGATTTCAGCAGGAGACAAAAACTTGGATTGTTCAGCTGTGCGAAGCAAGCTTGCTTTGGCCCTAGATTTTTTGTCCAACCCTGTGTGTGAGAAGACAACCAGAAAGGCCTGGTTGCTCACGTCCTGCACAGCTCTGGAACTCCCAGCATCAGCGAGCTGATCAGGAAAGGACAGCTCTCTCCTTGTCTTTTGTATTTTCATTCGTGTTGTTTTTCTTCTGTTTCGAGTTCTGGCCGGTGGTTTCAGCCTGAGCCAGTCCAGGAGAGGTTTGGTCATGTTGAACACTCTCCAGCTTTGAGACGAATTGACCACAGAGGCGTCCGTGAGAAGCCCCACTAGATCATGATCCAGGTGGAATACCTCCATAGTGAAGTTAGAACCATGTTGGGATTGAGGCAGTTTTATTCTCAACTGTGCTGCTTGGATGTGTTTGTCAGCCAGCAGGACGTGGAGGTCAAAGGTCACCACCCAGCACCCATGTCTGTGCGTCAAACCTGTTCCAGTAAAAACACAAACATTAACACAATTTAGCACATAATAAACAAAGCAGCCTGTCATTTAGGAGGAATATGTCAGAATGTCATGTCTTTGTTTTTAACGGCAGACAAGTAAAATTGGCCCCTAACTTGATTTATCTCGCTTCATCTTCCCAATGACTGAAAATAAAAACAAAACATCTTAAAATTCAAAAAATTGCAGGATTGTGAAAGCTGAGTTTTGAATTTCTAAAAAACAAAGCCATCCAATTTAGGAATAAAATACGAGACCAGTGAGAAACTATGGCCCCAATGAGGCGCTACACCCTGGATCTCATGGTTTTTATGCAACCTTTTTCTCCCACCATGCAGCCCTGCTAGCAGAAAGAAATGCAATCTCCAAATGTAAGATTTGTTTCACCAAAAAAGTAACATATTTGTCTCCATCGTCAGTTTTTTAAAGATATTTATAAATGTGTGTATTTAGATGAATACTTAAAAACTTTTGTACTTTCAAAGACAAACTATTTTTAAAATAAAGGATTTGTTAAAGTTGATGTTAAAGCAAAACATTGCAGTTTTCCTTTGATTGTTTAATTTATTTTTGAGTTAAGTTAACTTAAATATTATGTTTGTCATTTGGAACAGTAAGGCTAAATGTCAGTGATTACTTAAACATATGTAATAATGTAAGGTAGTTAAATAATAGGTTTTTTAAATCACCTGTAATATTTTACATATTAATTTATTTGTATCTTGTTTTTATTTTCTGCTAAATTTTAATCAAAAAGAATGTTTGGTTAAGTCAATAAATTATTTAAATGTTCTCAAAGGAAAGGGTGTTTTAATTAAAATAAGATGTTAGCATAAAATATTTTGCCAAAAGGGTTTTTTAATTAAAAAAAACAATTATGAATTAGTAAGGAGTAATATGAAAGGAAATGCGGAAAATAAAGAAAAAATCTCAAAATGTAAAATTATTTTGCATATTTTTTATGGGGAAAAGTGGGAATAAAGTACAAAACGTTTCCTAACAATAAAACCATTAAGTCACATCATGTGCATTACAGGTTTTTACAATTTGTATTATATATAATATGAAGTATTTTATATTAATCATAATATTTCCCTTCAATCACATAAATGGCTCATAGACTAAATACACAGTTATAGTCGTTTTCTCTCATTTAGCAATCTTTAGAAATGTTTAACCCACGTTCGAGGCACTGGCTCGTTGGATTTGACTTTTGATCAAAAGATGAACCCATCTTCATCATTAATCCACTCAAACCAAACTCAGAACCAATCACTTAACTCGTCCTTCTCAGCCAAACAAATACAGGTAATAACTGCCGCTCCAGCAGAGATGTGAAATTGGATTCTGCAGCTGGGATGGTTGTCAGCTACTTGTGGTACCATGAAATCCCGAGCTCTAATCTAATCAGGCCGAGTGTGAAAAAAGAACTAAGGGAAGTTGTTGATTTGACCTAAGAAGAGATTTGTATAGGGGGTGTCTGGCGAGGGACCTAATAAACATGACTTATTTAAGGAAGAAAAGGCAGAGAGAGAGGTTTGCTTTGAGATTTAGACAGAAAAGTGGCCTTTTCACACACTGATCCCTGCGAGGTTATTCACGCCCTCAGAAGGATGTGGATTCAAGCCTCTCAGGTCGTCTGGCAACACATAACGCGCAGGGAATAGTCTGAACATGACCCCGTTACAAAAAGATAACAGTTTTGATTTCCTGGTTTAATAGTATAACATTTCCCGCGATAAAAGAATAAATCTTACTTTTTGCCATCAGACTCTTCACCGTGTCCGCCTGCTTTACCGCGTCTCGCTCCAGATTATCCATAGGAGGCCTGGAGAAGTTCGTCTTGAAATTCCTGTAAAGGTGCATCATGTAGGATGGCAGGTGGTGCGCGCTGGGTCGCTCCATCGGAGGTCTCATAACTCCTTCACCTCTGGATGTGGGGATCCCCTGGGCCAGCAGCAGCAGCAGCGATGCGCGCAGCAACAGCAGCGCGTCTCCCGGAGCTCCAAAAGAGCGCATGTTTTCTTCTGCTTCATGACAATACCGGACAGAAATGGGCTGTCCCTTATATAGCTACCCTCACCCACCCACTTTCATGTTTAACAAGTTGCTGGGAACATTAAAGGAAACTGTCAGGCGTCCTTAAGGCTTGTTACCTTGTTACCCGACAGCTCATCATCCATTCAGTTGGTAATGAGGCGGCTCGGTGAGAGTTTGCAACACCATTCTTTCGGAGCGCTCCTGCGTCCCGACTCCCATCCTTGCCTTGTTTCTAATATTTGTTTTACGCTAATTGTGAGTGAGGCTTTCCCGTATAGTGTAATGCACCGTATTGACATGCTGAGGAAATGATTAAAAAGGAGATCAGTTAATAAAAACATTAACATGAAAAAGAAACTTTAAACCTTGTTCGTTATTACACAAATTACATGCATTATGTCATTTTGTAAGGAGAAAGCAGCCTACACACTGTAACAGATTGCTATAAAAAAGAATGCACCCATTCACAAAAACAATAAAGATAAACAAAGAAATTAAAATAACGAGTTAATACAAAATGGGGAAAATGGATAAAATAAAATAAAATGATAAGGAAGAAAGAACATGAATAAAAAAGGTAACACGTGATCCCAAGAAAGAGAATTGGTAACAGCAGCATGAAGAGGAGGTAGTGAGGAATAATCAACAGAAGGCACCAAAGTCAGCCTGAACAGGTGAGTTTTCAGCTGTTTTTAAAGGTATTGGCCTTTAAATTCAGTACTACACTTTACCATCTGAACTGGGTTCAGTTTTTTATTTAGTTAAGGACTTTTGTCATAAATCATTACAGAAAATCCAAATCCTCTCCTCCAGACAGTGAAGAACTGTGTTCCGCATACATCAAGGTAGCTGCTGTTGCTAGTATTGTGAATGACTGTATTTTGTTTAGTTTCATGCTTTTAATTATTAGGAAAACTGCGTTAACAGCTGCAGCAACAGGTCTGGGGGCAAATGTCCATGTCCTACACGCATTTTTAAATAACATAGGTCTGATCTAAAATATTAACCTACATCTATAAATCCATCTGGAATCGCACTGCTACTTCTGGACTCCAGACAAGTCCCATTAGCATGACTGCAGCACTGCTAATCGCATTAGCTCTGGTAAGGAAAAAACAAGTCATTTGGGAAAACCACACACACACACACACACACACACACACACACACACACACACACACACACACACACACACACACACACGATCTAAAAGATGATCCCCATATTTCAACAATAGATCCTCCATGGACCGGTACTCCATGCCATCCTGGATTAGTGCCAACGAGTCAAACTGAGTTACTCCAACTCCAGGAAGATTTATTCTGGTAAACTAATGGCTAAATATTTTCCGGAGTTATATGAATATATACATGGAGCGGTAAAACTGGCAGCACATTATTTTATTTATCTGTAGATTACTGAATTATATTGGGACACGTGATGGACCTAAGACCAGCTGAGAACTCGTCAGTTTAGAGCTCCTGGTGGAAGCGCTATGAACACAGAAATGAAATATTTAACACAAGTAGGAACGGCACCAATTTTGGTTCTGAAGAGGAACAGAATCCTCCCTGGTGTCCAAATCAAACTGCGGGTCTTCTGAGTCAAACGGTCTAAAACATGTGTGCACCTCCGGTAGTGATATGCAGCTAGCGGGTTTTGAAGATAGGTTCAACTTCTCTGGTAATATCCCTTTTTGTCGCCATCTCCCAGAGAAAATACAAATTTGACCGACTAGCAGAGGCTTCAGAAGCTACACCTGACTGATGACACATTGTTCTCTGCCACAATGCTAACGCAGAAACACCGGCATTGTTTTTTTTTTACTATAGCTGTTTCAGCAGATCTCCCTGTCTAACGTCACCAGCTGCACAGCTTTTTCTTAAAATTCCAGCTATGAAAATCCAAAAAATGTTGAGGTTTTAATAATTCTTTACACAAGCCATTCAAAGGAATTTTGCCTCTGTCCAATATATTTAAAGGAGACCATTGATCTCAGGCTCGGGGGAGAGAGGTCCAGAGTCTGGGGGCCACAGCAGCAAATGATCTGTCACCTTTGGTCTTCAGCCTGGTGCGCTGCACAATCAGTAGGCTTTAATCACTGGACCTCAGGGACCTGCTGGAGGTGTAGGGACTAAGATCACCAATGTATGATGGTGCTTGTCCATGTAAGGCCCTATAGACCAGAACCAGGAACTTGAATTTGACCCTGAAGTTTATAGCCAGTGAAGCTGGAGGAGAAGCGGTGTGATGTGGGTGCGCTTTGAGGATTTTGTCAGAAGCCGACCACAGGCATTCTGAACCACTTGTAAACGGTTCAGGGAGGTTTTGCTCAGACAAGTGAAATGCGAATTGCAGTGGGAAGCTGCCTTTTCTGCATAAACAGAAAATGAGCATATTTTTGAAGTGCAGATTGTGGACGCAAACCCAGATTTTTCTTTCTGAAGATTATCCAACTGAATCCTATTTGTGGTCACATCTTATAAGTTGAATTATAATATGCTATCTGTTTGCTGATGCTCTGTTGTTTCTTTTAAATAGAGCTGATCAAAAGCTAATTGTTGCACACTTATTTGGATCCCCTAAATTGATATGCTGTTATAAAGCTGTGGCATACCCAAAGGTCAAGTATTCATATGAAAAAGGACCAGAAAATAACCTTTAATTTGCAGACACAAATTGTGTCACACATCCAGGGACTAATTACATCTGTCTGGCCTCCAAACAAGAAAAACAAGGATCTATGACTGTGCAACCAAATAAGTTAACCATAATAAGTTCCTTTCCTTTTCTTTGCAGGAAGACAAGGCCCATGCGGAACACGAGACTTTCTACACTTTCAGTCTGAATAAAGTTAATCTTCCTTGAATCACAAATGACTTTACAACTTAATAGGTTGATGTATTTAAATGTGTTGAATTAACAAGATGCTTGAATCCCAAAGTGTTTGAATAATGTGCTTTAATCAATGATGTGTTAAAACGAATATATTTCCTGCAATGATTAATTTCAGATCTTAAACTACACCGGATCAGTATTTGTTGATTTAACAAGTTAATCTGTCAGTATACTCATACATCATAAGATTAATATTTAGCTTTAACATTCACTTCACATAAATGTGTAAAAAAACATTTTCACTTCACACTTAAGCCGGGCGTACACTGTGCGACTTTTTCACTTTTTTGAGCCGATTTTCCAGTCGTGCGAGAAGCCACGACATCGGGGCGAGTTTTGCGCCGAGCGGTCGTGTAGTGTACAGGGGGTTACGAGAGGCGATTAACACCACGTGACCAGCCGCCGATCAGCAGTCGTGAGGTCGCAGGGACTTCTGGTGTGTTTAATATTTCGCTCGTCCCTCGTGAGGGTATCGCACTGTTGAAGCGGCGCTGCGAGCAGCTGCGAGCAGCTACGATCCAAAAAGTATCAGAACCGCTCACGGCGCATGCGCGCGCAATCCTGCATCAACGCCGGCCGGTCGCTCGCTATTTCCCTAATAACACACGCTGTTCGTTTTTGTTTCTACACGTTTTTTTACTCACAAAGATTGTCAAGAAAGCGTGTTTGTCGTGTTCATGTCAAATTAAACTGATCACAAAACACAGATTCACTTTCTTTATTTCGTTTTCCTCATCCAACCCCCATAAATCCCTGTGTGTCCTCCTGCAGCACTCCCGAAGAACAACAGGCAAGACAAAAAAGTCTGACGTGTTGAGTAAAAACTGCTATTTTTAGCACATTTTTAGGGCCGACGTGTTGCTACCAGACGTACAGTGTGAGCAGTCAGGTCGCATGCGAGAACTGGGTCGTGCAGTGTGAGCACATGACTCGTGAGATCTGCTCTGCGAGGAAGTCGTACAGTTTGAGCTGAAGCTGAACGCTGCGAGTGAAAAAGTCGCACAGTGTACGCCCGGCTTAAGAGTTCACTTCTCTGAGTATCTGCAGTGAAGGCGTGTTTTCTGAGGTATTTTGTTAAGGCCTCATAAATGTGTCAGATTTGCCTAATTTATAAACAAAAGTTGATAAATACAGAAATCACTTCTTGATCTGATTGGTTCTCCCGCTGCCTCCCGGCTGGCTCGCCATAAAATTTGTAGTGTTGCTTAAGGATTGACTACACATTAAATGATCATTAAGATGTGATATTCCATATAAATATGAAATATCAATCTGATTGGTCTTTGAATGTTAAAGTGATGTGTGTGTTCCCTGAATAGTAAAAAAAAAACTAAAGTCTTCTGATTAAACTTTCAGTTTTGAATTTAACTTATTTGTTTGTGTTCACATTTATTAAATCCATGTTTTGCTGTAAAAACTGCATTTAAAATTGTGGAAATGCTATGTTTCTCTGCAGGAGTTAGTTTGTGTGTGTGTGTGTGTGTGTGTGTGTGTGTGTGTGTGTGTGTGTGTGTTTGTGTCTTTGATAATTTTCATCTCTAAAGTCTGTTTATACACAAAAATGATCACATTTTTCAATTGCAGTGTTTTATTTTGAAAAATATCTTTATTTTGTTAATATTACTGGCCTGCTTCTTCTGTTTGGGTTTGACTTCCTGCCAGAATTGAAGTGGTTCACTCACAGCTTGTGAAAAATTAGAGCACACGCCGAAACTGCACGGCGTGAGCCTTCGTGACGCTTTGCAGCTGACGTGACTGAGACCGTAGGTTAGGAAGGGTGCCGAATAGAAACGCTCGTCGCTCCACGGCGCTTCGCGGCGCATCATTGCGCTTCCACGTCTGATGTGATCCAAGAGTAAGCAGAGAGGCCCAGACTTCCTTCTCCCCATCCACTTGGGCCAGCTCCTCCGGGGAAATTGCAAGGCAACCCCTGGGAGGCGCGAAACATGTCCCCCCAGCGTGTCCTAGGTCTTAGGTCTCCTCCCGGTTGGACGTGCTCAGAAAACTTCACCATGGAGGTATCCAGGAGGCATCCTAATCAGTTGCCCAGGCCACTTAAATTGGCTCCTCTCAATGTCAAGAAGCAGCAGGCCTACACTGAGCCCCTCCCGAATGACTCAGCTTCTCACCTTATCCTAAAGGGAGAGATCAGACACCCCGAGAAGAAAACTCATTTCGGCTGTTGTATCCATGATCTCGTACGTTTGGTCACTACCCAATGCTCATGGTCATAGATGAGGGTTGGAAAGTAGATCAAATGGTAAATGGAGAGCTTTGCCTTCTGTCTCAGCTCTCTTTCCACCACAACAGAGTGGTACAAGGCATGCAGTACTGTAGAAGTAGTACCAATCCATCTATCGCAGGACCTCATCCCTGACCTGGAAAAGGCATTCTACTCATTTTCTGAATCATGATCTAGGATTTAGAGGAGCTGATTCTCATGTAGCTGCTTCACACTCGTCCACAAACGGCTCTAGCAAAGTTGCAGATCACTGTCGGACCTCCGTAAAGGTAAAGAGCTGATCCAGAATTCCATGGCCAGGACGAAAACCACATTGTTCCTCCAGAATTTTATTTATTATTCCCCTTTTATGTCAGGGAGGGTGGCACCCTAGAGCCCACAAGCCCTAAAGTGGCGCCCACAAGCTGCCACTGCCAACTGTGTGTGTTTTTTTTGACAATATAAAGTGTTACTGTATAGTTAATTTTAAGTTGTTACATACAATTTTTGTCTAAACAATAAAATATTAATTTTAAAGTTAACTTTGTGTGATATGTGAGATTTTTTATTTTAGGTTCAGTGCTGGCTTGTTAGACAACAAGTTTCATTCATTCATTCATTCATTCATTCATTCATTCATTCATTCATCCAAATTGCACATATTGAAGTTTTAATTATTTGCCGTGTTTTATTTGAATTACAATCTCATTTACTATTCATCATTCAACATTTACGCATATGGAAAAACGTAATGTATACAACATTATGACATTTTCTAAGAAAATATGCAAAGTCAAGGACGACATTTGCATAAAAATAGATGTGTGTGTGTGTGTGTGTGTGTGTGTGTGTGTGTGTGTGTGTGTGTGTGTGTGTGTGTCTAGGCCGACAGAAGTATGTCTTGATGCAGAAGAGTAACCTATAGGAAGAAAATACGCTGATGAAAATAAATCAGATCAAAATCAGTGGAAACATTGCTTTGACATCGCACTGAGTAAAACAGGAAACATGCGCTTTTCAAATTAGACTTCCAAGAATTCGCGTCATTTTGTAGCAACAAAGTTTTTTATTTCGATCAGAGCATCCGTGAATGACCGCTGCCTGCGCATGCGCTCTTTAGCCTCCACACAGCGAAATCCCTTTCCTCTCATTTTTCCCAAAAGAGGACAGAAAAGGGGACAACATAATATCAAAGTTTTCGCCTCTTCCCTTCCTGAAATGCTGCCTGAATCTGTTTAAACTCGGACGAAACGCAGACCCGAAAGATAAACCGAAGCACGTTTTCTCAAGACGCCTTTTCACCGACCGTGCTGAAATGGTGAGTCTCTTTAAAGTTTACGGCTCGTGCAGGAATGGCCCCCAGAAGGTGGAGTTTACGGTGATGTTTGGATGTAGAAGCTCCACCAGATTCAGCATAACTCTTTTATTCGTGTCTCTTGTATGTCTTCATGTAAAATCTTGCCAGAAAAGCTTGTTTTAAAGGATGTGCTTGTGTGTTTGATGGAGCATACTTACATGTGCTTGGCGCACCCCACCACGGACTCTAGTCCCCATGCTTAGATCACTATTGTGCACTGCATTGGCACAAGCAATGATGAAAGAAGTTTCACCTTAATTTTCATGCAAACGTGGCAGCTTTTAGCATTTATCCTTACGAAAAAAAATGTAACTAATTTTCTGGGCTTTCAGCTGCACTTAACCACAAAGCTTCACTGCTTTAGTAATAAAATGATTAATTACTATCCTTGGTGCAGCACAGTACCTTTTGCATTCACATCAGTACTCAGTATCTCAACACATCAACCCACAGTTTAAACCTGCACACACTAAATCATTATATTTTGTAACCAGATTCATAATTTGTCACTGTAAAGTTAGAAAAAGTCCAAAATTACCAATGATTGTATTTTTTACCTTTAATGTGTCATTCAGTGCACAAAAATACCTTATAATAATATTGAGCTCTAATAAAAGTCATGTCTGTCAGTTATTCTAATTACATTGGGTGAATAGTTAAACTATGAGATGTCTCAGAAACAAAGGGGGAGATGTCCTTTGATGTATTGTACTTGGTCCCAGTTTGTGTTTAATTAAGCCCCTCTAGCTGGATCATTTTACCTTCAGGTCCAGAGGGGGATGACACAAACTAACCCTTGTGAGCCTACATCAAACTACGAATATCACAATTAATCAAGAATGAATGCACAAAACCCTTCAGTGAGTTAACAGCTGGATGATAAATGAGGATGCTAAACAGTTTGTCTTCCAAAAAGGCCTGGAGGTGAATGATTACCACCCCAAATCAGTGCTCAAAAAGTGGAACTTTTCTGTTGTATACACACACACACACACACACACACACACACACACACACACACACACACACACACACACACACACACGTCTGTCTTTCTATCATTGTGTGGACCCTCCATTGACTTTCATTCATTTTTGTGACTCCACTATCCATACCATAACCCTAACCATAACCAAAGCTGATCTATTCCTAACCCTAACCCTAACTAAAACTTTATTCACACCATAGCTCTAAAACTAACTGGTAAGCTTCTAAAAAAAGTGAGGACCAAAAAAATGTCCTCACATTGTAGGAAAAATAGTCAAAATGCTCCTCAGTATGTAGTATGTACAAGAACACACACACACACGCACGCACGCACGTAATGAAAGTAAAATAAAACACCAAATGGTTTGAAATTGATTAGTTTTAAGGGAATTGCCTTTAGCTCCTAAAGTTCATGATTTCTTGTTTAAAGCAATTCAATGAACCCAACGCTTAAAGTTTTAACAAATCTGTGACTGTCTAATCTATTTGTAATTACTCGTCTGTATTTGTGTCATCACCAGTATGCAGTTGAACATTTCAACCACTAGGTGTCATATTTGATTGGCAGATCTGGGAGAATATTTTTTCACAAAGTACAATTTTGGGGGGCTAAGAGTGAATACTGTTAGCTTTTTGCAGAAGCTATGCACTAATTTTGTGTATTGAATAAATTTAGCTTCACATTTTCTATTTTGTTTAAATATGCAGATTCAACAATCCTCCGTGGCACATCAGAAATGCTTTTAGGAGCTGAACCTTTGCTCTTCTTTTCCTGTTACTTGGACATATTAGCTGTTCTTTGGTAAAACAGAATCCAGCTCTAATAATGAGCAAGACAGGGAATTTAAGGCCATGTGCACTTTGAGACATTTGGCATGGAGGATGCTTTATAATCTGTCAAATCACGTCAGTTCCCCCCAAACTGTACATTATTTTGTTTTGGATATAGAAGGGAGTGAAGCTGCTGGTATACATTTAATTTGATATATTTGGTGACATCTACTCATCGTCCTATGATAGATTACATTTTGTTGTCATAAGTCGTTTCAGTAGATCAGATTGATTTCCTCTTCTCTTAGACTGATTCATTCGTGTGAGGTTTGCAGGGCATGGGAGGGTTTAGTTTCACAATCATGGCATTGCAATAAAACCTTAGTTTTGGCCTGCACCACCCCAGGAAGGAAGGAACAGGTGTGGCAGCTGTAGATTTGTTTTGCATCTATATCATGAAAATCGCTTATCACTTTGACAAATGAGCCAAGAGTGAAGACATTATCTGTTGAGACATTGTTGAAGATTTTCATGATGTTGCTGTAGTTAACAACAATCATACTACAGGTGTTTTGTTAGTTTGTCCCGTGTTAGCACACAGATGGATCTGGTGGTGGTTATAACTGTTAGTGGTATGTCGCACAAACATTAGCAGCTGAAGCCTGGGCTGAAATCAAAGTATTTGCCCAGCTGTAAGCCTGTTTACCTTCAACATGGCATGTGTTAACTGCTAATGAATGGAGTAATTAGAGCGTTGTAGGGAATTAGGCTTATGTGATGTCATCTGCGTGCAGTTGTTAGTGATTCTCAATGTTCTGGCAGGTTCACATTACACCATGTCAGTGAGGGTTAACTGCTGCAGCTCGCAGTAATGCACTCGATAAGTGAGAGCTCAGTTTTATGCGTTTGATGCAGCTGTTAAAGAGAGTTGCCATGTGTGGAAGAAATAGTTCTGCCAGAGGGAGGCTCTGGTAGTGATTGGATAGCACCCTGGATGATGAGTAAGCCCCTCTGGACCGCCTCCACATCCTCCTTACACACATACACAAACCCCGTCATGCACGAGCAGCTTTTTGCACCTCGTGCACGGGGGGATGCATTCACACAAGTCACAGACAACCAACGAGGGAGCGTTCTGTCACACATGTTAAACGTCTGATGGAAAACTGTCGCTTTCTCCTCCAGAATGGGTTCTGTTCTCATGGAAGGACACGTCCAGTGACTTGCTTCATAAGAACGTGCTAATATTGCGAGACTGCCGCCTGTCTTAGTTTCATCAGCAGGGACAGATTGCCTAACAGATATGACAGTGAAGATGTGTGGTTGAGACCAATTCTCTGCAGGAGAGCTATCACTTTCTTTATATTCCACTCACTGTGTTCTGGCTTATGTTCCCTTTGACACTTCTGCACCTCTCGGATGGTGGACAGAACATCTGGATGTCAGGTACAGTTTGATGCTTCTCTGTGTTCTGATGTTGCAGACGTGCACAGCTTGTCTTCTGTAAATCTCTGACAGATGCATGGTCAAACGTCACAGATTGTGAAATGTTTCGGTTAATTTGTAAATGAAACATGTAACTCTATCTGAAAATGTTAATTAAGCTACCTTCTTTTTTTACAATAAATTGTTTCACATATATGCTCATATCAATACACAAAACACATTAATTTGCTCTCTTTTTATTTGTTAGTTCCCTTTAGCCAGACTTTCACACCATACACAAACTTAGAAAAACATCCTATTTTAGGGGTGTATGTTTCACCACCTTACTGTAAGTGGTCAGTAAAAGTAACTGCAGAAACAAAGTGGTGTGAAATCTGTTCATATGACATGTAGAGAGGAAATGTTTGAAGGGCGTGACAGATCAAAACTGTCAGTTGGCTTGGCGGTGCTCAGGGTGTTGTGGTCGGACACTGGAGTTTAGAAAAGGCAAAAACCTTACTGCAGCCTTGAATTCGTGGAGGAATAAAATTGCCATGTTGACATAAAATAAATTACAGGGCGGGATTTAAAAATAGAACCGCTGACCCTTTTTAGCAGTTTAGTGATGGAACCAGGAATGCAGAAAGATATTTTGGTTAGTCTTATTCAGTTGACTCAGTGTATTTGAATTTTTTTTCTCTGTCTGTCTGTTTCAATGTGGGCGTGTGTAATTATTGGATGTATATTTACAACTGATTAACCTTTGCAATCAGTCTGACTCAAAATGGCTGTCATAGTTTATCAACGTGAGCAAATATAAAGTTGTGTTTAACTCAGTTGATTCAGTAGTTACTGAACTATAAAAATGCATGAAAGCTTAATTGTAAACATTGCTATTAAAAGAGCTTTTTCTAATAATGACGTTAGAATGACATCCTGTGACCAAATTTGGTTACTGCAGCCCATTTTGCAAAATTGCCTCTCCTTTCCACCAGACGTGAAAGAGGTCGTCGTCTTCCCCCGCTTATCCGGGTCCGGGTCGCGGGGGCAGCATCCCAACTAAGGAGCTCCAGACCGTTCTCTCCCCGGCCACCTCCGCCTGCTTCTCCGGCAGGACCCCAAGGCGTTCCCGGACCAGATTGGAGATGTAACCTCTCCAATGTTTCCTGGGTCGACCCGGGGGCCTCCTGCCAGCAGGACATGCCCGAAACACCTTCCCAGGGAGGCGTCCAAGAGGCGTCCTGACCAGACGCCCAAACCACCTCAACTGACTCCTCTCGATCCAGAGGAGCAGCAGTTCTACTCCGAGTCCCTCCCGAATGTCCGAGCTCCTCACCCTATCTCTTAAGGCTGAGCCCGGCCACCCTACGGAGGAAACTCATTTCGGCCGCTTGTATCCGCGATCTTGTTCTTTTGGTCATCACCCAAAGCTCATGACCATAGGTGAGGATTGGGACGTAGATCGACCGGTAAATTGAGAGCCTGGCTTTCTGGCTCAGCTCCCTCTTCACCACGACAGATCGGCTCAGCGTCCACATCACTGCAGATGCCGAACCAATCCGCCCGTCGATCTCCCGATCCCTCCTACCCTCACTCGTGAACAAGACCCCAAGATACTTAAACTCCTCCACTTGAGGTAGGACCTCTCCCCCGACCCGGAGTTGGCAAGCCACCCTTTTCTGGTCGAGAACCATGGTCTCAGATTCGGAGGTGCTGATCCTCATCCCAGCTGCTTCACACTTGGCTGCGAACCTACCCAGCAAGAGCTGAAGGTCAGAGCTGGATGAAGCTAGGAGGACCACATCATCCGCAAAAAGAAGAGACGAGATTCTCCTGCCACCAAACTCGACACACTCCACACCACGGCTGCGCCTAGAAATTCTGTCCATAAAGGTAATGAACAGAACTGGTGACAAAGGGCAGCCCTGGCGGAGTCCAGCCCTCACCGGGCTGACCACGACAGCCCTACAACATCCATAGCCTTGAGATACCCAAGACGAATCTCATCCGCCCCCGGTGCTCCGCCACTGTGCAGTTGTTTGACTACCTCAGCAACTTCTGCCCCCAAGATTGGACAGTCCATCCCCAGGTCTCCCGGCTCTGGTTCCTCCTCGGAAAACGCATAGGTGGGATTGAGGAGCTCCTCAAAGTATTCCTTCCACCGTCCGACTATAGCCCCAGTTCACGTCAGCAGCTCCCCATCCCCACTGTAAACAGATGTGAGCGAGTTGATGCCTCCCTCTCCTGAGGTGCCGGACAGTTTGCCAGAACCTCTTTGGAGCCGATCGATAGTCTTTCTCCATGGCCTCACCAAACTCCTCCCACGCCCAAGCTTTTGCCTCGGCAACTGCCACTGCTGCACCGCACTTGGCTATCCGGTACCTGGCTGCTGCCTCCGGAGACCCACAGACCAGCCACGCCCTGTAGGCCTCCTCCTTCAGCTTGACGGCTCCCCGAACCTCTGGTGTGAAAGTGGTGTGTAATGTGATATAGGGGTTGTACCCGCAAGCTTGACTTTTATTTTGAAGGTTTCTGGATGTTTTCCACTGCTTTCTTGTTTGACTTCCTGTCTGGCCCAATCTTAACTGCAGAAAATAAACGTTTGAAGAGTTTGTTAGAGTAGCATGTAAAATAGACTCAAAACGTAAGCAAAGCGTCTTCATGCTTCTGGGGATGTGTCCAAAACATAACATTTCACATTCAGTAGAAAGGAACCAGTCCCATATAATGGCAGCAAAGTATGTTTTGCGATAATTAGCCACCGTTTTGTGTCTGGTGGAAAGTAAGGTAAAGAGTGACTCCCTCACTCCTTCCCTTTCAGTGAGTTTCATGGGCACCATAAGGTCCTAGAGATGATGAGCAAAGACGAATAAATACATTTCACTGTAATATCAGGAAATTAGTGTGAGATTTAGAGCCTACTCTGTTTCCAATTCACCGTTAGAATTGTTAGCTCAACATTAGCCTCTAGCCTTCTCTACCCAATTTTAAATGTTGTTCTTGTTCTCAAGCGTATAAAAAAGTATCTACCGAGTCGTTCCTGTTTCCTGGCTTAGGTTCTTCACAAAACACTGCTGAGTTTTGCCAACTGGTGTTGAGTTACAAATGCGGTGTAGACTCATCAACCCCGGTGCGGGTTCACAGATTGCAAACAAAGACTACGTCCCTCTTTAGCTTTTTGGAAAGGATAAAAGCTGACAACCTCCCAGAAATCAACTGACTTCCTTCCAACATGATTGAGACAGTAGACTGTTTTATGACTATTTCCCTGTCAAATTCTTACATGTTGTACCTTATAGTCAGACATATGCTTTTGGTGTCCACTTTTGTCTGTTTCACAATGGACCCCAATAACCAATTTGGTGAAACGTCCTTAAAGTAACAAATTTAACCAATAACTGATTAACCTTTGAAGTCATGCCAGTTAAAGATGGCCACTGTCCCTCGACAACACAAAAAGGCTATGACCACGGTAATGTTGCATATGTTGAGTAAAAATTTGGCCGTAGAGTCTTTGCTAACACAAATCTCAACCTAGACATCCTTGCTTGAAACTGCCATCAGCTGTTGGCGTCAACTATGTAAACAAAATAGTTCATAAACCACTTTATAAATTATTGAAGAAACTCTTAGAAAGTAATAATCAGATTTGCATCTACAACTGAACCTTCTCTGGACTCTTTGCAATCAGTGGCAGCGCCGGGGGGCTCTAGGGGTCGCTATAGCTACCCCTGGATTAGTCATTGCACCCCCATAGCACCCCCAAGTAAATATTAACTTTTTTTTTACAATTTAATTTTAATTTAACGTGTGGATGTGATTATATTTAACATACAAAACAAAAATAACCAGTAAATTATCATATAGATAGTAAAAACTTAAACCAAAACAGGAATTTGATGTTAACCTTTGACCTCATTTTCCACCTGCGAATGAGTGAAAGGTAGAGCTAGTGGTAAAATGGATCGGTTTTTGTTGCCCAAATTTCCACAGGTTCAGTCAGAAATGAATGAATCTTTCGAGGTGATCCCAGACCCACAAAAACCTACGGCTCTGGATGAAGAGAGTCAACCTTCAAACGCCGCAGCAGTGGTCGGTTTAGCCGCTGGAAATGCTAACACTAACGTTAGCTAACCTTGCAACACTATAGATGGTTTTCTGTGTGGCTGTATGTGTTTATGATTTCATGGAAAAGTCAGCGATTGTTCATATGTTTATGATGTATATTAATGATTGTTTCAGGTGTTGTTGAGGTTTTGTGCACACATGTGTATCTGCTAGTGTTGAGGGTGTTTTGGAGAACAATAGGTACGCATGACCACTTCCTTCGTAGCACCCTCAATAAAAAGACTAGCTCCTTCATAGCACCTGCAGAAAAAAAATTCTGGAGCCGCCACTGTTTGTAATGCAAAAGCCATTGTCAAACTTTGGGATCACCTGGCTTCTTTTTGTCACCGTCTTCATCCGAGTAGATAGTCTTTGTGGACAAAGGCAAACATCACAGCTGCAAGTTGATACAAATTCACAATGAGGCTTTTGGAACACAAAAGATTTTCTGCAGAGGAAGCTGTGAGCTCATTTCCAGGCACAAGTGATGTTTAGCTCAGGAACTTGCAATGTCCTGTAGAATCATACTCGTGTGTAACCCCTCACCTCGTTGGGTAAGTAGACGTACAGCTTCAGGGAGAAATTTTCAGAGTGGAGCACTTCCCGTGAAGGTGTGCTGACATTTCTTTTCATCTGGTTGTGACCGACTGACTTTTTTGCTCCTATTTCAAAGCAGTGAAGGGTCTTTTGCATATTCTTAAACTTAGTGTTTCTTCATACATTTTGAGCTGTCCGACGCAGCATGTTGTTGTCATTAAATCAGTGGTTTTGCTCTGGTTTTGTGCAGCCAACAGGCTTTTGGGCTTAACATTGTCAGACTGAATGAGTGGCCTCCATGGAGACCAGCATGATCATTGAATTTGATGAGCAGCACGGTGCCAAACAGGCCAACTGAATCAAGATCAGCCTTTTGTGGCTTTCACAACCGCCCTGGTGGCTGCCTTTTTACCCTTGCTATGGGATGTGGTGTTGATAGATTTCTTATGTGTTACAAAGTGATACGCATCTCTCTCTCAAACTGCTGCATCTGTCTTTGAATGAAGAGTGCTCGGCATCCTTCCTTAGGGCCACCAGCAGATGCATCCTGCAGCTGCAAACTCCTTCCTGCCTGCACCCAGACCCCATTTGTCTGAAGTCACCGCTACAGCGAAGTTAGGACACTGGCTGAATTTAAATGGGGTACGCTTGAATGGAGCAATGCTGGTTGGCTGGAAGGAGCCTCCTTTTCAATCCGACTGCGTCACTACTGTATTTAAGTCCAAATTTCCAGTGTCTATTTACACTATGAACTTCACAAAAGTCGAGTAACAGATTATGATTCAGTTTTTATTTAACTTTTTTCTGCATTGCTTGATAAGTTCTTGTGCATTTCAGTCACACTCTTGCTGACTTGTGGGATAAACAGCCTCTCTGATGAGCTGCCATTATTGGTCCTTAAGGAGGATGTTTATGACTGAAGGCTATTTCTACACAGGCCTCCGCCCTGACTGCCTGCCTGCCTCCCTGTTAAGACCAGGTCTGCTGAAAACTATGTTGCTGAGGAGGCGTTTGTTGCTTTTCTGTAGCAGGAACTTCCGTGCCAAGACATGCGTGCTCCAAGACCTCGCTGCAGAGCTGACGGTGTGTAAGGCAGAGCAGGCACTCTGATGTTTTCAGTCAGAAAGAGGGCTTAGCAAAGTGACATTTCCTCTGGATTCTGTAAAGCTGAAGCATCAGGAAGTAGCAGACAGCCTGTTTTACAAATAACTCCACAGTATAAGGTGCTGGAAACTTTATGTTTTCATTGAGGTTCGGAGGAATGTGCATATTATCACAAATGCCTGTGGTGGAGAGTAAAAGAAACCTACAAATTTAAAGTTTCCTAAAGTAACACAGACTGGACTAGATTTATGAGTACTTTGCTGTGTGGAGAGCAAGAGTACTGCTGGAAAGTAAAAGTAAAATAAAAATAAAAGTCTTGAAATGGTCAACTGTTCCTTGTCCTGTGAAAGCGTGCTCAGCTTTAGCCATCTGGCCACCAGATGTACGACAGCTTCCTCCGGTCCCCTCCGTGGAGACTAAAGCTTCTTGCATCAACTTCCCAACATCAGACAGGAGATAGCATGCAGCGAAGCAGGGCGCAGTTTGAAAACTGGAGTTTTTTCTGAGTGCCAAGCAGCCAGGCACCCTTGATTTCCCGCGAGGGGTGTTTCCCACCATCTGGGGGTGGGTGACGGAATTCCAGAGAGGACCGTTTCTTTTTTAGATGTGATGCCAAGTTCTCACACTCTTTTCGGACCATGGCGGAAAACAAGCAGCAAAGGAAAGGATCTGGGAGTACAGAACGCTCCTTATCCCACTTGTAAGATGCTAGAATTTAGTGTATCGTTGCTCTTTGGTGTTTTTTATTTCTGCTTTGTTCTTGGGTGGTAACAGATGCTTTTGGTATGGGGTGTGGACTCAAATAGATTTGTGCAGCTGCAGCAAAGTTTTCTTTAAAACGTGGCTTCCTTTTGCTGAACTTGGGTAGCGGTTTGCTTCATTTTTACTTTTTTCTAGCCATTAGAAGTCTAAAGGCTGTTAGCAATCTCTTTTTATGCATCCAGGAACAAAACAATAACTTTATGTATTTTCTTACTAGTTGCATGAAGAGAATCTCTTTTGACTCAAAAGGGTTTCTGAGTACAAGGTTGATCTGCCCACTCACCTCCAGACGTAACAAGGAGGGGAGTAGCTGTGACTCACCCGGCACGGCTCTCAGCACAGCAAAAGAGTTATTCAGAGGTGCTTCGAGCTCAGACGGCTAAACACAAGCTTTTCATTCACTGAGCTGTGTGACATCAAATAGATTTGATTGCGTGTTTTTGCTATATGACTTGGTGCACATTTGGTGGCTTTTTTGAGCGCTGAAGCTTTCATTTTTAGTGATGGACAACACACTTTTGTGTCGGTTTGTGCAGAAACCAGGTGTTTAGCAGCAGTTTGTCTACTGGCTGTTAGGTTGTCAGAAGGATTGCTTGTTTATCAGCAGAGCTCCCTGAAAAGCTTGCGTGCGAGGGCCTCTGCATCAAACTGCATGGTTAAAATATACTTATTGTTATACTCATGAAAAGGTCATGTAAAGAAGTTAACTTTATAGGTTTAGTTGATTTCTAAGTTTAGTCTCCATAAGATTAGGCTCAAACTGTTAATTTATTATGTTAATCAGCATTTATACCTTTATTCTGACATGAAAAGCGAAATAGAAAAGTTAGTCTTGATAGCTTTAAATACCTGTGACCATAATAAGATTGGGCATATTCTCCTACAGAAGTAGAGCTCCGGACGTCACGTGACTCTCAGAGAGTAGACGCCATGTTGGCAGGCAACAAAGGTAAACAAAATGAGTGGGATCGGCTTGGATTTTAGTCCGTCGGAGTTTACTTCACTCTTTAAAACTGAAGAAATTATTTTATATAGTCAGAAATTAAATAGATTAAACATCGCCGACCCGTACCATGCCCCTGGGATACTTTTTAAAAATGCCGGAAGCTGTCAGAGCGGACTTCTTACCAGATTTGAGATGCTCTGACATTTATAATTTATAAAACTGATTAAACAAAAACACAAATAACATAGATTTACATGTAAGAAGTTTAAATAGAGTGCTGTGCTGTTTGAATGTATAAACTGAACGCCAAGAGAAATCACTAGTCTGATTTTTTTCCGTGAATAAAATAAATATGTCAGGCTGGAGCATCTCAGGATCTGTCTGAGATCTGTCTCGGTGAGACAGATAATAGCAATCCAAAGTGCTTTTTATGTGCGATCTGACTATATATCAACCATTGCTTAAAAATTAAGTACAACTTTGCCGGTTAATTGATGTGATCATAAAACACGTAATTGGAAGCACGCAGAACTCGAGGCAACGTTTTACGTGATGTTTACTTGCTGCTATGAGTAATAAGACAGAAAAAGCCACGCCAAAATAAGTTTAGGAAGCCCACTAAGAATCGTAATAAAAGCATTTAAAATAAATACCATACACAGTTGAGGAAACATTGGTTTAAGTACCTGACAGGAAGTGGTCGCTGCATAAGTGAAAACCTTTACTCTCGGGATCCCACAGTTTCATTTCAGCCCGGTCACGAGCGCGTTTTATTACAATGATCCAACATTTGCGGCGTTCCAGATCTTGGGGAATCCTGTAGATGGCTCATCCCTTATGTCGTCTGCTTCTGTTCTGGCATCCTAGAGCACAACAGGAATCTACCATATTTCCTGTTTGATTGAGTTTTCTGACGATAACAAATAGCCTAGCTGCGGGCTTCTGCCTGCCAAGATGTCCCCATTTCGATTTGAACTGTTGCATGCCGGGAGAAGTGACGTCAACTCCCGGAGCTCTATAGCCTTGTTAAATGACTGATAGGAACTATTTGTCCTGTTTATTTTTATCTTTTACATGGTGTTTCTTTATTGCAGTTATGTTTTGTGCCAGATATTTCCTTACTGCAACATATTTTCCCACTGAGGCCAATAAAATAGTTTTCAATTATTATTTTTGGTATCTTTACAAAGAAATTATGTTTCGCTGCAGCCATTTACACCTTAGCTGCCCCCGAACTACTTAAATAACTATTTTTTTTTTACCGGGCTAACTAAATGCTACATCTTGCAATATTAAAAGCTGATGATATTTCTAGTTGGACTGTCTCGCCCAGTTTTAATAAGCATTGGAAAGTTAGCCTTGAAGATGCTCCCACAACCTTTGAATGGTATGTGTGGCAGAATTGTGACTGCTCGGTAAAAACAAATAATGGTGGTAGAGACAAACAGACAAGACACAAATGATTTATTGGCGTTATTTGAAAACTTCACTGCTAGTACTAGCATAATGCAAATTCCCTTCACAACCTTTTTTCTCTAGTTGCTACAGCACCTTTCTTTATTTCTGCTTCGTCTGTCCCAAGTGAGCATCATTTCTGCTGCAGGAGGCAGAAGTGTTCACATATTTCAACTCTTTGCTTAAGATGTAAATATGATTATATTGTTGAAGAAGAACATCTCCTCATTGCCTCTCTGTCTCTTTGCTTTGAATCTTCTTTGAATATAAAAATATGGGCACTTGGCAGTCTCTTTAAGTACTTTCAGCATTTAAATACTGCCTTGATTGTTCCTTACACTCACTATTTTTAATAAAAGACACAAATTATTTTTTAGTAATTTTTTCTGTGTTTTAGAAAGATCAATTCAAAGGTCATGCAAACTTAATGGGAAGTTAGAAAGTGCCATTATAAGGTTTCAATGGTACTCCTACTTGTCTTCTGGTTGTGTGGGAAGTTATCCTAGCCACAAAATCCAGACTGTCCTCCTCCCAGTGACTTCCACCTGCTCCTCCGGTGGGATCCCAAGGTGCTCCTGTACTAGCCTAGAGTGGTAATCCCTCATACGTGTCCTGGGTCAGGGTGTCCTCTCAGCAGGACTTGAAATTTAGGAGGCATCCAGGAACAGTCCTGGTTTAAACAAAGTTATGATAAATCAAAGGAGAGATGTTTGAGTTTATGGTAAAAGCTTCAGCAGTACTTTACTACAATCCTGTTTTCCCCAGCCTATATTTTATCTTTGACATTTTCTAAATCATTAAAAGGATATTTCGTTTGTGGCCACATTCCCCAGAGTTAGATAAGTGGGAAAAGCATTTAGTAACCAGCCCAGTCATTTTCCTAATCTAGCAGTAATCTGTTAGCTTTAGCTTAGCATGAGCACTGTAAGTGAAAGGTAACCGTTAGCATTTCAAACATTCAAATTCAAAAAGACACCTTCTTCCCTAAACACGAGTTCATGGCTACTACTAGACACACACCTGGTATAATCTTTTAAAGGAACAGCAAAGTAAGCCCCACTAAAATGGCGGAGAACATGACCGCTGAGGTAGGTGTCTTTTGGGGCTGCTGCATTATGTCCTTGCTTAGAACCCAAAAATTGATTTTTGTCTGCAAGAAAAACTGGATCCCTGCCTAGTCTAACTGAAGAATTGGCAGTAATGGTTGGATTTTATTATCAGAAGATCGCGAGAGCCGAGCCAGAGTGTGACCGTGATTTAACAGACCACTTGTTAAACCTTTGCCTGTTGCAGAGGGAGTTTTCAAATGGATTACTTCTTCAAAGCAGTGCCATTCCGACGTTAAAACGACCAGATGACAGGCCAGGGTGGCAAATACAACCAAAAAGCTAACCGCTAGCTGAATGTTATCAATGGATTGGGACAATGAATCAGGTGTAGAGTCTGCTACCATCTCAGCCACCTTTTCTCCATTTGTGTGTGTGTGTGTGTGTGTGTGTATGTGTGTGCGGCTAGGGGGGTTGGGGTGTTGAGTGGGACATGACAATGAGTCTGTGATCTCCGGGTCTGCAGCTGTGAACTATTGTGGATGTCTTGGAGGCAGGTGGGGTTTGATTGAATCCAAATGTCTTATTTCCGGGTTGAAGAAATGGGTCTCAAAAATAACTTTTACTTCATAAAAAATGAAAACTAAATAGCAGGTATGCGCATTTTCCAAAAATGTGTTTAACTGGTTATTGAAGCCATTAAACGGTTAGTACTCCGGTAACTGTAAACTCCCACCAAGCCCCTCCAGGCACAAAATAAATTACAGCTGAAAGACGTGAACTGGCAGCTAATCTGGCCAAATTGTTTTACACGGTTACATTAACTGGTTAACTATGTATTAACTATGTGGATCCCTACACAATAGTGCAATGGTAATATTTTATCATATATTGTGCCTATTGTTGCTGTGGAAGTTGTAAAATAGCATGCCACAGGCTCTTTAACCCAGTCTTGTGTGATGTCTCGTGAGCTGCTAACCACTAGGCTAATAACTGATTGTCATGAAATATCACATTCAAGTCTTTAAAAAAGTAAACAGATTGCTACGGTTTGAGAGCATTTCAAGAATTATATTGATAATTGTAACTTGGCGTCTTATATTTGAATGAATTCTTTCTGTTTTGCATGTTTTAGACCCTGATGGATACAGCTTTTTTTTAGGTCACCGAGGTTTTTATTTCCTGTCCCAGACTATAATGTTATTTTATATTTGTGATGTTTTCTTCTTTAACACCTCAGTTGTTTTATTTCCACTTGACCTTCACTTTTACCTATTTAAGAACAAGTAGGCACTGAAATCATCCAGTTAACAAAAACATAAAGCCTAAGTGAAAGACCTTCTCAAGTCTACCGCATCTATGCTCAAAAGCTCTATTTTGTTGGTTTCCACAGTGACAAGTTCCACCCCATTCATCAAGTGGTTTGAACAACCTGATTACACACTTGCAAGTCCTTCGAGTCACACAATACTATCCATCAACTCAAATATGGTACAAATGGTTTCAAGACCATTTCATGAGTTCTGTGTAAACTTGAAGGGCAAATCATGTATCATGCCCTTACCACGCCAAAGTAAATTGTCTGACCCCGTTGCTTTATTTCCAGCCCAGTTTGCATTGAAAGATGAAATTTTTACACTTTCTTTGAACTTTATAGAAGCTGAATACACCTCTGTAACAGTGCCACACGTGCATCCTTGTGCAAAGCTTTCTTTGACTCTAGCACTTTTTCCTTATTTTTGACTTACATAATTCTTGAAGTGTGAGACACTCACAGAGTGACTTTCACACCCCAAAACTCTTAAAGTGTTTTCACACTCCAGATGTAGTTATTCGTTGTTGCATTTGTACTTTTAGGTGCATGAGTGTGTTTGTTTCCTGCTTCTGAATCCACTGCGATGTCTTTTGCAGCAGCTTGTGGAGCATGGGTACAACTGCCAGCGCTGCTCCCCAGCCTGTTTATGTTGCGTCGCCGCTTGAGAGTGTCCATGGCAACGGGATGGCTGACAGCAGGCAGTCTTTGAGCATGAGCCCCATCCACACAGTCAACATCCACAACAACAAGGCCAAGTCCATTATCACCAACAAAGTTGCACCGGTCGTCATCACGTAAGTTCCTGCTCGAATCTGCGTTCTCACAGTTGGGCGTTAATTCTTTTTCATCGCTAAGGTGACACCCCTCCTAAATCCTCAAGGAGAAATGTTTGCCTCCTTTATCATCTTGTTTGTCACTTTAGGTGGAGCAAACAGTAGCTGATAGTTGAGCAGGTTTTTTTTTATTTAAATTTTTGTCTTTTCCAGATATAACTGCAGACAAGAATTTCAGATTCACGATGACATCCTCAAAGCCAACTACAAAGTCGGTCGGATATCCGACTCTATGCCTGAGCACTACCTTGTGAAGGTAAGGACAACGCTTTTTTCACATCTACGTGTCCAAATTGCAGGCTGGTGCTGGAACATTGTCATGCATTATTTTATGATCAGAAGCAGCCATTGAAACAGATGTGTTATCACCTCCTTATTAAGGCTTTGATCTGCTCTGTCACGTCTGCTGTGGTGGTTCAGCTCCTAACCCACAGCTTCTGTTTATAAGTGTTGAAAGGTCAGGTTTTCTTTACCCAGGAACATGTGTATGGGAAAGAAGAGCATATTTTCCCTTTTATGTCGACCACATCTCACGATTAGTTTGGGTCTTTAATCAAATCTGCTCAGATGGTTTAATGAAGAATTACAAGATCTTTATATCATGCTAAAAGCAGACATTTCTTTGTGTTTTATTTTTTATGTTTTAGCACTTTTTTGTTTTTTATTGATTTTTTTTGCTTGGAAAAATGCCAAAAAGGTGCAAAATAAAAATAGCTGTGTTATCCATTGAATGCTAAACATTTTCTGAATGTATAGTCATTGTAAGCAAGTAACTCATTAGACTTTAACCCTTTGGGCTTTGAGTTTTTTCAAGAAATTTTTGACGTGACTATTTCAGAAGGTTTTAGCTTGGAAATGGTTAGAGATAGAGGTAAACTGTAAATGAGAAAAATCTTCAGTAGGACCCTAAGTTTGGGTTGGGAGCAAATTCACTCATTAAATTTGCATATTACAACTTCACCAGGCTGCCATATTGGAATGCATCATTTTGACTTTTGCCATTGCACAGGAAATAACCTGAAATGATGTTTTATCAAATACCCAGAGTAATTAGAAATGTGTTTTAGAATCATATGTATTTAATACATGAGTCTGATTGATTTTGAATGTTAAAACACTTGACACTTGATTTTCTTCTTAGTTGGAATTTGGAAGAATTGGATATAATTGAACACATATAGGGGAAATATCTCAATAGAACACTTTAGATATGAGCTGACAACTGTGAGCAGACCTTACAGAGCCCAAGTCTTATAACAGCAGTACATAAATTAATGCCGTATTTTCACAGTATTACAAGTTATGCCTATGTGCTAACAACCAAATAGCCCCACATGGTTCACACAAATGATGCTGTCCTTGACTGATATTTACGACCCAAAAGCATCGTAGTCACAAGTGCCTCCATTAGCCATTTCTTGTTTTCCTGTCACTTGTGCCAATCTTGAATCCCCAAACCCTGAAAACCTAGGTATTGTGAGTACACAGAACCACAGAGGACTTGCTGCACCCTTTTCCCTTCATTTAAACCATTTTCCCTAATGGACCTTTGAAAGCCATAGATTCAAACAGCTGATCCCTGTGTTCAGACATGCTTGGTATGAGAGTCACCAAGGAGTTAATTTACAGCTATCTAAGGGTCTAAATGGGGTAAAAGGGGAGTGCACTTTCAACACACTATTACAGTGTGGACAGAACATGAAATCTGCCCAGTTCTCCTGTAGGATGGTTATTTTCTAGCTACATGAAATACTTTGAAATCACAAGACAAGAACATGTGCACCAAATGTAAAAACTGATTGTATAGATGTTTGTCATTAAAATTCACATCTTTTCTCGAGAACAAATGAATTAAAAGACTCCATGAAGCTTTTATAAAGGGGTTGTGTCACCTTTTTTTCATTGTTGTTGACATAGTTGTACCTCAGCATGAGCCAGGTCAATTACATCTTAAAGCCGCTATAGCGAATCTGCAAACAAGCTTGGTTTTGAATGCAGACATGGCTATGGAACACTCACCCTTGGCTCAGGTATCTTGCCAGAACCAAAAACCCCATTGCCAGAGGAAACGAGATAGTGCTAAACACCATTCGTCGTTTTCTATGTCCAAACGTCTTTTGTTGTCCATGACTTCAAATGGTGTTTTTCCAGCTGTTTCTCCTTCTCTGATATTAATGAGCGGATAACCTCTCACACCAGTGGTGTTCTGTTACTAAATATACAAGTGTGTAATGAGTGGAGAACCCAGGGAAGTATGAAATTGAGGCAGTTCAGTGAGAGGGATAACCGGATAGTCCAATGGTTGCGTTTGGTCCGAAACATGTAATTGGCGAGAGAACCTCTTTATTAATAAAAATAATTATCTTCACAATATATTTGTAGCTATACTTTGTCTGAACGTTGTTAAGAGGCATGAAAAAATGGCTTAAGCTAATTTGTTTTCTAACTTTGCTATAACTGCTTTAACCTTTCAGCAGTAAGTTGTATCTAAACAGTATAACTGTAGCCTAGAATCTCGACCATCATTAGCTGAAGCAAAATTGTTTTTTTCTGCCCGTCACTTATATAGGATGGCTTGCCAGGCTAGTATTGTTGTACTCTATGAAAAATAAATAAACAGCCATACAAAATTGGGCAATCCAATGTTAATGTGAAATGTTATCAAGGATAAATCGGATGAATGTTGCATGTGTTGACAGGGTGAGTACTTCATGGTTCAAGATGTGTACAGCAAAGTAGATGTCCTAAATACCACAGACCACTATGGAGCCCCCAATTTCCGCCAAGTGAAGGGCTCCTACCCGCTGTATGGAATGGGTCAACCCAGCCTGAATGGCTTTAGACAGGTCCTTCAGAGGCTTCAAGCTCAAGGACAAGAGGTATGTTTCTTTTATACTCAAAATCATTTCAGTTTATTTAAATATTGCCAAATCATGACAAGAGTTGTCTCAAGGCACTTCACACAGTAAACATTCCAATACAGTTTTGCTCATTAAGCCAATCAGTAAAAAGTGTCCAATATAAGAAACCCAGAAAATTGAGTCACTGACTAGAATCAGAGTCTTTACTGCAATCCTCCTACTAAGCAATTATGCAGCTTGTGGAGAGGAAAACTCCCTTTTAACAGGAAGAAACCTCCAGAGGATCCTGGCTCAGCATAAGCAGCCATCCACCACGACTCACTGGGCATTAAAGTAGCTTTCCAGAGTTTTCTACTTTCAGAAATTATGTATGGTTTTTCAGAAATCCGTAAAAGTGATTATCTTATCATCTACTGTGATATAATGTAAGCAATACGTCTATTTTTTTATTTTTATTTTTGCTAAGCACACCCCCTGCCCCGCAGAGCTCTGTGCAATAGGAAACTGAGCACCGACCAGAACTAACCAATAACGTTAGACTACTGCTTAGTCAGGGGCGTCCAATCCTGGTCCTGGAGGGCCGGTGTTCTGCATGTTTTAGTTTGAACTCTGTTTCATCACTCCTGATTTCAATCAGCAGCTAATTAACAGGCTTCTGCAGAGCCTGATGAGCTGCTGCACAGGTGTTTCAACCACTGAATCAAGTCTGTTGGAGTAGAAAAACCACAAAACCTGCTGGATACCGGCCCTCCAGGACCAGCATTGGACACCCCTGGCTTAGATGCTTCCAATTTAAGGAATACCTCGGCTGATGCAGAGTTGATGAACTTTTCACAGACGAGAAAGTCTTTAAAATATAAATATATGAAAACACAACAAGACATGAGAATAATACTTATAAAAAAACGTGTTTTAGCTCTGTTTGTCAACTACAGAAGCACATTTGTAAACAGAAACGTGAAGTCGCCATCTTAAAGAAACAGAGTGACAGACTTTTTGTGTGATATGCTTGTCAGTCGCTAGATGGTACCATCGGATAAGAGAAATACTCCAGAAAGAGACTTTAAGACTGAGCATAAAAACGCGTGCGCGCACACACACACACACACACACACACACACACACACACACACACACACACACACACACACACACACACACACACACACGTGCCGATTCTCCAACTTGACTCTGTGACTACCTCTACTCCCAGCTCAGATACATAACAGTAGAGGATCCTCCCTCACCCCATCCTGTCCTCTGTGGTCATTTCACATGACACCAAGGTGGGAAAAAGGCGTCTCAGCCCCGGCTTATAACTGTGGTGTGAGAGGGGCCATGTTGTCAGTAAATATTTGCAGAGTCGAGTACTCAGGGGAGGATAATGCTTGATCGTAGAACTGAGCAAACGTGAAATTGTTGCCATCTGTCTCAGTGGAAAAGGCTCGTCTCCACTTTATTTAAGTTTATTGTTTATGTTTATTTGTTTGGCAGACGCTTTTATCCAAAGCGACTTACATTTTATAACCTATAGGTCATGTTGTGATCTGTGGGGGAAACCGGAGTACCCGGAGGAAACCCACGCATGCATGGGGAGAACACGCAACTCCATGCAGAAAGGCCGCAGCCGAGTTTCAAACCTGCAACCTTCGTGCTGCGAGGCAACAGTGCTAACCACTGCGCCACCATGCAGCCCACTTAAAAGTGATGTAACCAGTAGAAGGCTGCAATTTCTACACAGATATAAAATCTGATGTGTGTCCTGCTGTGCTTTGCAAACAGGAGATTATATTCTTCTGTGTAAGAGAGGAGCCTGTGGTGTTCCTCCACAAGGATGACGATTTTGTGCCATATACCCCGCGGAGGAAGGAAAATCTCCACGAGAACCTTCATGGGTTGGAAAAGGACGGGACAGTGGAAAAACTGGAGCTAACCATCAGAAATGAGGTGTCAAACATACACTCCATATCTAAAACAACCAAAAACAAGTTGTTTTCAACAGATTAGGATTAAGAATAATTTCTCCCACAGCTATATGACTTTGCCAAGCTCAATGAAGATGTCTTCTATGTCTACAACGACATTGAGTTCTTCAAAGACGAACCGCAGAAGATATCGATCGCGTGTGAGGAGGACATCCATGTGACTGAAGAGGTCTATAAGAGGCCGATGTTCACCATGTCGGGCTACAGGTTGGTTACATCTGCTTATCGTGATATGCTACTCACACATTATTGACCCGCTCTGCATTTCTTTCATCCACTAGATTTAAACACAAAATATTCCTGCGTCCTGTGAGTTGATTAACTGACCTAGTTCTGCACTTCCTTTTTAGGGAAATGTAATCTCTTTCTTTCCCAGAGAGGAATTCTGAAAATCTTTCTCTTGGTTTTGACAGTTTGTCAATAAATCAAATTACAAGGATGTTTTTGGATCTAACCCAGATTAGTAGGGCTGGGGGTAAACGATTAGTTTTAAAACGATTATTCTGACGATTATTTTATCGAATAGTTGACTATTCTAATGACTATTTAGACGATTAATCTAATTATTATTTTTCTATTGCACAATGAATAAAAACCAGAAAATCTCTAATAAATTCCTCAAAAACGGTGATCAATTGGTACTGTAAGAGAATAAACACTACAGGCCTTCCATTTTGTATAACACTGCTTTTATTGGTTATGTTCTGGTGACATGTAAAACACGGGAGTGCAGGCTGCTGCCTGAGAGGTGGTTGGAGACGGAGTGTCTCCATGCTCCTTTGTTTTGGTCACTTATGTGCGTGAGGTGATTGGTGTTACGACCCTTCCTGGGGAGTTTGGCTCGTGTGCAAAAAGGAAGGGACAACAACGTGGGATCTAAAAGTTAAAATGATGATCAGGTTTATTTACAACAACAACAAACATAAATCTTTCCATCCACAGGTTCACAGGGAATACTAAAACTAATTCTGCCTGTGGGGAATTAAAACAAAAGTACAAATAACTAGGGATGTCCCACTGGGCAAAGATTACTGAGTTCTGGACCAAAATAAGGATCTCCAAAGGTCCAAACTCTAAACTGGGTGGTTAAACCAAACTCAAGGTGATATATTAAACTAAACCAAAAACCCACAACACTCTAAATGTAATAAAAGGGAGATCTGCACCACAAAAAAAGATGAACTCTAAACCAAAAGGTAACAGCTTATCCATGTCATGGTCTGCGTCTGTGTCTTCCCTCATGTGTCTCCTGGTGTTCTCCATCCCTCTCTAGATTCCCCTTTTGTGTCTCATAGCACCCTCATGTGTCTTTTGTCTACGTCTCATTTATGTGTCTTCTGTTTGTAGCCCTTTAAATCATTCCTCCCAGGTCCTGTGTTCATTCAGTCATCCCCAGCCCCTCCAGGTGTTCCTTCACGTTCTGTGTCCTTGTAGCTCCAGCCCTTTTGTCCCCTGCTCGGTGTGTGTGTGTGTGTGTGTGTGTGTGTGTGTGTGTGTGTGTGTGTGTGTGTGTGTGTGTGTGTCCTTCCCCAGCTCAGTGTATGTGTGTGTGAGTGTGGGTGTGAGTCCTTCCCTCAGTCTTTAGGTTTAGTTTTGTGTTTTATAGTTTTAGGTTTATCTGCCCTCTGGTTCTGTTCCCCTTTTAGATAATTGTATTCACCTGCTTTCCCTCCAGCCCTCACTCCACACACCTGCTGCCTGTTTCCCTAATTGCTCCTCCCAGTGTATATAAGCCCTGTCTTGTCTCTGTGTTGTGTCGGTCCATTGTGGTAATTCTGTCAGACTTCTCTAGTCTCTAGTATTTTGGATCTCAGTCTTCTCTAGTCTCTAGTGTTTTGATCTCTAGTTTTGGTACTTGGACATTTTTGGACTTTTTGGCTCACTGTCGTTTGGATTTATTCTTTTGTTCATCCTATAAAATAAAAGGATTTTTTCTTTATATATCATCTCCTGCCTCATGTCATCCTGGGTACCTGCATTTTGGGTCCTAACCATCCTCGAATCGTGACAATCCAAACGCAAGAAGCTGTTAGCGAAGATGCTAACAGTAGCTTTACCAACGTTAAGTTCAAGTTACCAAGTTTACATAAACCAAAAACACCCAGCAAACAGACCAGCACGGAGGGGAGACTGCTACCACAAAAAACAGCTCTCCTAATGTCTGAAAGAAGCTCCTTTATGAAGGGAGAAATGCTCCCGGTGATTTTCTACATCTGCGGTAGGGACGAAGCAGCGCATTTGATCCTGGAAGTTGTTGTCCGTTGTCGGGAGACGAAGGCAGGCAAAACAGGAATCTTGTAGCGGATGGACATTGTTCCGGGTCTTCTGTATTTGGCGGAGATGTTAAAGGCGGAGAAGAGGGCGAACTAGAGGAAAAACAGGCAGATTCCTCCTCTATTTACAAACTCCTGGGGATGCAACAAGTGGGCGTGGTGCGTCGACGAATTTATGGAATCGAGCCGTCGACATCATCGACGCTTCGCTACAGCTCTACAGATCAGACATATCTCTTACTTTCTAAAGTGACCCAAGAATTCTAATCTTTTGCATCGGTCCTTGCTCTAGTGTTTACCTCGCCACATTAGTAAACTGGGCATGAGGAAGCTCTGCTGTCAGGTGTAGACTTACATATGGGCTCTACTGACACAACATTGACTTCGGGCTTAACTGTGAATGACAGTCTGTTGTGTTGCAGGTACTACAGACTACCACTACCAGTGGAAGGAGCACCACTGGAAGAAGACTTTGATGCGTTTGTTACCATACTCAGGGTAAGCATGTCAAAGGTCCATTAATAAAGTCCCCCTTTTGTGGTTGTGTTTTATGTTTTCATCCTGTCTGTAGAGTAATTCATGACCAGATTTTTATAGGTTACCTGGATTTACTCAGTGCAGTGGTGAGAGGGTCAAACTCTCTTTTATTTAATCCACATTTAAATCTGTCTCCCACATGAAAGAGTAAATCACCAAAAGAGACGAGTCTGCAGCCAGTTTATGTCCTCTCTTCAATCACCTGCTCCGTCTGGTTTCTGTCCTGCCCTTCGCTCATGCATGTGCTCTTCCTCTCTTTCATCTGCCCTTTTTAGGACTGCCTTGCTGCAGCCGCGTGCTGCGTTCCCTGTGGTTAGAAAGTGGCATCTGTTGTATAATTTTATTGGCACAGCAGCTTTAATGCCACACTACGTCTTGACAGTCACTTTTTAGTTCAACTCCACTTAAACTTTGATAAGATTTTCCGTTGATCTTTGTTTTGAAGTAAAACGCCGTTGCTAACTTCTTCTCTCTTATTTTCACTTGTCAACCAAAAGACATATTTAGCAAGTATTTTTTTCTTTTAGAAGTTAACTGTATCATCTGTAGCTTTACAACAGCATGTTGGTCCCACCTCAGTTAGACGGCATTGAGTTAAACCCTCCTCCTTTGTGTGTTGTTTTCCAGGAGAGCCCCAGCTTGTTTCTGAGCCACAATGAGTCCCAGAAGCTGCCTGCTCTGCTGTTCAGTTGCCAGGTTGGCGTCGGTCGCACAAACCTTGCCATGATCCTCGGCACGTTAGTCATGAACCGCCTCAGAGGGGATTTGCAGCTGCCACCCCAGTAAGAGCCCACGATTAGAAAGACTAGCAAAACAGAGACAGTCATCCTTTAGGTCTCTAATTATTGAGGATTTTAATCTCCTGCATTTTAAACTTGTTTTGTGTGTGTTGTTTTTGCAAAATATCTCCTAATTTGTTGGATCATTCCAGAGAATGCTAGGCCCTTAAATTCTTGAACTGTTTTATGGAAAATGAGTTGAAAATATTTTGCTTTGTGTTGCAGAATTGAGGAAGCAGCAGCTTCAGAACCCAGACCACTATTTCAGGTCATCCAGCATCTGATCAGCAGGCTGCCTAATGGACAGCAGCTCATGGAAGAGGTACTTCAGATACATAGCCCTACTGCAATCAAATAGATTAAAAAATACTGAAATATTACAGTAATGGACAGATTTTATGACAAAAACATAATAAAGTAACCTAAAAATCTAGTCTCCCCCCCCCCCCCCCCCCCCCCCCCCTAGGACAGCTCTAATTTAAACCCAATAATTTAGTTTCTTTAACTTTAACTATCAGGAACAAGCTTCGTCTGACATCAGTCTGTAGAGCAGTGGAAATGAAGCTGGGCTAATTTGCATCAGTTTTTCCATGCATGTGAAATGAGGTGAAGGTATAGAGGTGCATTGAAGAGGCTGCTCAGACATCACATTAGCATGCATACTCAAATGCGTGTTGAGCAAGCACCTGTGCTCAGATCTCAGTTATCTGCTTTAAATTCAAATAAACGTGTAGCTTTTGTTTTGCATTAGCTGCAGACAAGATATCAGCAGGTCCATGGATGTTTATGTAACTTCACAATAAATACAGTGACCTGAACTTCAGCTTCATTAACGCAGTACAATAAACTTTTATTCTGAAAATGTTTACAAATAAGGCTAATAATGACTTAAGAAATAAAACGTAAGAGACCCTTTTTTCTTTTTTTTGTACAAAATATGTTTAGAGAGACTGGTCTTGTAGAAACTCGCTGCTTGATTGGAAAGTTTTCACCACGTGTGAATTTTATTTTTATTGTTTTAATCAGGTTGACCATGCCATCACCTTGTGTTCAGAAATGCACAACATTAAAGAAGCAATATACGAGAACAAGAGCAAGCTGGAAGGAATTGGAGAAGATTATCAAATTCAGGTTAGTGATTATCTTTTTTTCCCATCTGATTGTGGCATCTTTCTCTTCAGAGCCCTCACCCAGTGACCTAAATAACTCATGATTTCCAGCTGCCTAAATTGTACTTAAAAACCATCATGACTGAAATCAGAACAGGATGCTGGTGTCATCCTTATTAATGAGCTCAGAAGTGAAATGTATTTTTTCCGGTCAGGAAAATAAAAATGGAAGAAGTAGCTAACATGAACAGATACTGTTTATTTTTAAACTTTCAGGGAAGCAGCACCAAAGACTACTTTCTCCACCGAACAATGCAGAGCTTGGAGCGCTACTTCTACTTGATTGTATTTAATGCCTATCTTCATGAACAGGTACATATTTCCAGTTATCCTTTTTTTCTTTACTAACAACGTGACGCAGCTCATTTGTAACTATCTTGTTTTTTTCCAGTACCCACTTGCCTTTGTGTTCAACTTTAGCCAGTGGATGTGCCGCCATGCCTGGTTGTACCGGTTACTGGCTCGTATGAACCTGTCAGAGCTGTCAGCTCCTGCTGAGCTGGTCACAAAAGGAGCCCGTGTCCTGGTGAGGAACTCCTGCTGAAATGTCACTTTTAAAAATGTTTTGATCTCATGTGCAGCTTGTTAAATTTTGAGCTTTATGCATTAAATGCACCAGGGCCGTGCAACTAATCTCAATCAAAATTTAGTTTAATTTGGGATTTCTGTTCCAAATAAAACAATGGACACTCTTAACTGACAAAAATAGATTATTACCAAAATTATTGAGTCAAACTATACTTAGGACACTTGTTTCTACTTTGTTAATCTTTTTTATTGACATCTTCTCTTGCCTTTTCCACAGGCTGAACATCTAGGGGTGTTTTAAAAGTCTCTAATACGAAAGATAGCAGAACGAGGGCAGAACACACCAGTGCTATGTAACAAGTTTCAAAACCTCCTCCAATATGTTTTTGTTATGATCCCCTCACATTCGCCATACTCTTTTAGGTTCATGATTCATCCTTCTTGAAAAAGAGTTTTATGCACACTATTAGCTCATCTGTGCTTTAATAGCAGCCTTGCTTAACTATGTGTGAAGATTTAGCTTAAATAGTTGATCTCTGTGTGTTTTTAACTAATTGCTGAATCTTACAAGTTTTATTCGGGTTTTCACAGCATCTGTCTGCATTCCTTCGTGGGGTTTTTAGTTGCTTGCAGCTCAAGGCTACCAGGGCGTCAGATTCAGATAACAAGAATTTGTTTGGGTCAGGCCTCTCTGCCTTCAGTCTTTAAACTGATCCTTTCCAGTCCTTCAGTGAAGCCAATTTTGGGTTTTTAAGCTTGTCCATACCGTCCGATGACTCGCTCCGAGATGACATCCATTTTGCGCAGTAATACCGGTATCGCAACTAGAACATTGTCCAGCTTACGATTCACCTCGAGTAACATCCCATTCTGAGAAGTCTCCACACGGACGGTGCTTTCCGTGGGTGCGGGTCGCCCTCCAATCGCTCCCGTCTTCCCAAATTTCCAGAAAACCAGATATCCTCCCACTCCAATCAGGAGAAATCCAGTGATCATCAGACCAAATATCCGCACGTCTTCGATGTCCTCAATTTACAGCTGGGAGAGGCATATGATCTTCCACTCCTTCCAGGAATCCAGCATATATCCCACCGGGTGTGTCTCCTGTGGACATGTGGGAGCCCCCCCGCTCCGTTCTCATTGTTGAAAAAATCTTATCAATCGCATTGAATGACCAGTTTATCAAATCCATGGTTAGTAAAAAAAAAATATATATATATATATATAGAGAGAGAGTTTTTCTGAAGAAATGCAGAGAAGCACTCTGTGGGCAGACAGGACAAAGAGCCTTGGGAAAAAAAGATAAGGGAGCAAAAGAGGGAAGCGTCTGTACTGCTCGAGTGCCTGAAGTGTTTATCTCCTCAAATACATTTAACACCAGACTGAGAGCCCCTGAGACGGATTCCCTGTGTTGTAACTGCCTTCTTGTACGTAACATGTCTGTGTAACAGAAACATTTTGTAACTGTAACTTTTGCTGCCTCTTGGACAGGACTCCCTTGAAAGTTAGGTTTTTAATCTCAATGGGGTCTTCCTGGTCAAATAAAGATTAAATAAATAACTAAATGTTAAATAATTTCATTATTCACCAGAGATTTGGATTTTTCCCCCTTTAATCAACAAGTGCTTAAAATCAATTTAATAGACAGGAAAAAAGTTCAGTCGCTCCTGTTTTTTGTTGTGTTTGTGTACCGAGACGCTTTGCAACCCGATGCTGTTAATCTCGTTTAAATATTCAAGTCCTACGTATCTTTTCACAGAGCCATGTCAACGGCTGCATGAATATGGCGCCTTTATTCAAGCTTGTCACCGGCGTGACAGCCTCCCACGCTGCCCCCCTCCAGCTCTCATCTGTGTCTTAAACATGCGCCACCTTTCACCTTCTGATTAAACTGCTTGTGTCTGGGCAGGTTGCTGATGAGTGCTTGGCCCCTGATGTGCTCAGCACAGTCAAAGAGATGAAGGCGGCCAACTTCAGACGAGTGCCCAAGATGCCCGTTTATGGAGTGGCTCAGCCGACATCAGAGGTGCGGTGTCGTTCTTCTTCTTTCATCAAATTAACACCAACGCTCTCATTCATCTGCGCTAGATTGCTGCTTGGTTTGATGGAACACCAGGAAGATGATTAGTGGCCTTGTTAGAGGTTGTAATTAACATAAAAGTGAAGTGGATGATATAATCGGTTTCTTTTTATTTGTTGTAATCACCAGGATTGACTTCTACATCCCTGTAATTATCTGTAATATTCACAGCTACAGATAGATTCAAAGGAGTGACTCGTGATTATTTTATGAAGACTCAAACACCCACTGCAGTTAGCTGCAGCTGGACTACAGGCCCTTTGCCTTCACCGTCTGTGTGCTCTGCAGGCGATCGGAGCTGTGCTGGCCCATCTGATGGATGAAAAGAGGAAGCACAGCCACGTGTTGTGGGTCAACCTGCAGGAGGATTTGGTGCTGGAAGGAAATGGACAGATTCTTACACCCAGGGAATCGTCACAACCGGACCAGCACATCTCTGTCCCAACGAGTGATCCACAGGTTCTAGAGGTAGGAAGCAAATATTTTAAACATTTTTTACAGCTTTAAGCGTAAGTTAAGTAGCTTTTTCACTTTATTCTAATTAAATATGCTTTATCTGTTCTGCAGAAGTTAGAAAC